>NC_086447.1:85900960-86209710 GCF_028390025.1 Pseudophryne corroboree | reverse complement strand
CTTTTATGAGGAGATCGTCCAAGTACGTGATAATAGTGACACCTTGCTTCCGCAGGAGCAGCATCATTTCCGCCATTACCTTGGTGAAAATTCTCGGGGCCGTGGATAGACCAAACGGAAACGTCTGAAATTGGTAATGACAATCCTGTACCACAAATCTTAGGTACGCCTGATGAGGTGGATAAATGGGAACATGAAGGTATGCATCCTTTATGTCCAGGGATACCATAAAATCCCCCCCCTTACAGGCTGGCGATGACTGCTCTTAGCGATTCCATCTTGAACTTGAACCTTTTCAAGTATAGGTTCAAGGATTTTAAATTTAATATGGGTCTGACCGAACCGTCCGGTTTCGGGACTACAAAGAGGGTCGAAAGATATCCCCTTCCTTGTTGAAGCAGGGGAACCTTGACCACCACCTGTTGACGATACAACTTGTGAATTGCATTTAAGACTATCTCCCTTTCCTGGGGAGAAGATGGTAGGGCCGATTTGAAAAACCGGAGAGGAGGCACCTCTTCGAATTCCAGATTGTAACCCTGAGAAACAATTTCTATTGCCCAGGGATCCACCTGCGAGTGAACCCAGATGGGGCTGAAAACTCGAAGACGTGCCCCCACTGGGGCGGACTCCTTTAGCGGAGCCCCAGCGTCACGCGGTGGATTTTGTAGAGGCCGTGGAGGACTTCTGTTCCTGGGAACTAGCTGTGTTGTGCAGCTTTTTCCCTCTGCCCTTACCTCTGGCAAGAAAGGACGCACCTCGGACTTTCTTGTTTCTCTGTGATCGAAAGGACTGCATTTGATAATGTGGTGCTTTCTTAGGCTGTGAGGGAATATAAGGCAAAAAATTTGATTTACCAGCTGTCGCTGTGGAGACCAGGTCCGAGAGACCTTCCCCAAACAATTCCTCACCCCTGTAAGGTAAAACCTCCATATGCCTTTTTGAGTCGGCATCACCTGTCCATTGCCGGGTCCATAGAACTTGTCTAGCAGAAATCGACATAGCGTTTATCCTGGAACCCAGTAGACTAATGTCTCTTTGAGCATCTCTCATATATAGGACAGCAACTTTTATATGCCCCAGGGTCAATAATAAGAATTTACTTACCGATAATTCTATTTCTCGGAGTCCGTAGTGGATGCTGGGGTTCCTGAAAGGACCATGGGGAATAGCGGCTCCGCAGGAGACAGGGCACAAAAAGTAAAGCTTTTCCAGATCAGGTGGTGTGCACTGGCTCCTCCCCCTATGACCCTCCTCCAGACTCCAGTTAGGTACTGTGCCCGGACGAGCGTACACAATAAGGGAGGATTTTGAATCCCGGGTAAGACTCATACCAGCCACACCAATCACACCGTACAACTTGTGATCTAAACCCAGTTAACAGTATGATAACAGAGGAGCCTCTGAAAGATGGCTCCCTAAACAATAACCCGAATTAGTTAACAATAACTATGTACAAGTATTGCAGATAATCCGCACTTGGGATGGGCGCCCAGCATCCACTACGGACTCCGAGAAATAGAATTATCGGTAAGTAAATTCTTATTTTCTCTATCGTCCTAGTGGATGCTGGGGTTCCTGAAAGGACCATGGGGATTATACCAAAGCTCCCAAACGGGCGGGAGAGTGCGGATGACTCTGCAGCACCGAATGAGAGTACTCCAGGTCCTCCTTTGCCAGGGTATCAAATTTGTAGAATTTTACAAACGTGTTCTCCCCTGACCACGTAGCTGCTCGGCAGAGTTGTAATGCCGAGACCCCTCGGGCAGCCGCCCAAGATGAGCCCACCTTCCTTGTGGAATGGGCCTTAACAGATTTAGGCTGTGGCAGGCCTGCCACAGAATGTGCAAGTTGAATTGTGTTACAAATCCAACGAGCAATCGACTGCTTAGAAGCAGGCGCACCCAACTTGTTGGGTGCATACAGTATAAACAGCGAGTCAGATTTTCTGACTCCAGCCGTCCTTGAAATGTATATTTTTAAAGCTCTGACAACGTCCAACAACTTGGAGTCCTCCAAGTCGCTTGTAGCCGCAGGCACTACAATAGGCTGGTTCAGGTGAAACGCTGATACCACCTTAGGGAGAAAATGCGGACGCGTCCGCAGCTCTGCCCTATCCGAATGGAAAATTAAATAAGGGCTTTTATAAGATAAAGCCGCCAGTTCAGATACTCTCCTGGCGGACGCCAGGGCCAGTAACATAGTCACTTTCCATGTGAGATATTTCAAATCCACATCTTTTAGTGGTTCAAACCAATGGGATTTGAGGAAATCTAAAACTACATTTAGATCCCACGGTGCCACCGGAGGCACCACAGGAGGCTGTATATGCAGTACTCCCTTGACAAAAGTCTGGACCTCAGGAACTGAGGCCAATTCTTTTTGGAAGAATATTGACAGGGCCGAAATTTGAACCTTAATAGATCCCAATTTGAGACCCATAGACAATCCTGATTGCAGGAAATGTAGGAAACGACCCAGTTGAAATTCCTCCGTCGGAGCACTCCGATCCTCGCACCACGCAACATATTTCCGCCAAATGCGGTGATAATGCTTCGCGGTGACTTCCTTTCTTGCCTTAATCAAGGTAGGAATGACTTCTTCTGGAATGCCTTTTCCTTTTAGGATCTGGCGTTCAACCGCCATGCCGTCAAACGCAGCCGCGGTAAGTCTTGGAATAGACACGGTCCCTGCTGAAGCAGGTCCTGTCTTAGAGGTAGAGGCCACGGATCGTCCGTGACCATCTCTTGAAGTTCCGGGTACCAAGACCTTCTTGGCCAATCCGGAGCCACTAGTATCGTTCTTACTCCGCTTTGCCTTATGATTCTCAATACCTTTGGTATGAGAGGCAGAGGAGGAAACACATACACCGACTGGTACACCCAAGGTGTTACCAGCGCGTCCACAGCTATTGCCTGCGGATCTCTTGACCTGGCGCAATACCTGTCCAGTTTTTTGTTGAGGCGAGACGCCATCATGTCCACCATTGGTCTTTCCCAACGGTTTATTAGCATGTGGAAAACTTCTGGATGAAATCCCCACTCTCCCGGGTGAAGATCGTGTCTGCTGAGGAAGTCTGCTTCCCAGTTGTCCGCCTGGCTTAGAGCATTGTAGATTGCTCTTAGTTCCAGAATGTTTATGTGAAGAGACTTTTCCAGGCTCGACCACACTCCCTGGAAGTTTCTTCCTTGTGTGACTGCTCCCCAGCCTCTCAGGCTGGCGTCCGTGGTCACCAGGATCCAATCCTGTATGCCGAATCTGCGGCCCTCCAATAGATGAGCCCTCTGCAACCACCACAGAAGAGATACCCTTGTCCTTGGAGACAGGGTTATCCGCAGGTGCATCTGAAGATGCGACCCTGACCATTTGTCCAACAGATCCCTTTGGAAAATTCTTGCATGGAATCTGCCGAATGGAATTGCTTCGTAAGAAGCCACCATTTTTCCCAGGACTCTTGTGCATTGATGTACAGACACCTTTCCTGGTTTTAGGAGATTCCTGACCAGGTCGGATAACTCCTTGGCTTTTTCCTCGGGAAGAAAAACCTTTTTCTGAACCGTGTCCAGAATCATCCCTAGGAACAGCAGACGAGTTGTCGGCATTAATTGGGATTTTGGAATATTCAGAATCCATCCGTGCTGTTTTAGCACCTCTTGAGATATTGCTAATCCCATCTCTAGCTGTTCTCTGGACCTTGCCCTTATTAGGAGATCGTCCAAGTATGGGATAATTAATACGCCTTTTCTTCGAAGAAGAATCATCATCTCGGCCATTACCTTTGTAAAGATCCGAGGTGCCGTGGACAAACCAAACGGCAGCGTCTGAAACTGATAGTGACAGTTTTGTACAACGAACCTGAGGTACCCCTGGTGTGAGGGGTAAATTGGAACGTGGAGATACGCATCCTTGATGTCCAAGGATACCATAAAGTCCCCTTCTTCCAGGTTCGCTATCACTGCTCTGAGTGACTCCATCTTGAACTTGAACTTCTTTATGTACAGGTTCAAGGACTTCAGATTTAGAATAGGCCTTACCGAGCCATCCGGCTTCGGTACCACAAATAGAGTGGAATAATACCCCTTCCCTTGTTGTAGAAGAGGTACCTTGACTATCACCTGCTGAGAGTACAGCTTGTGAATGGCTTCCAAAACCGTCTCCCTTTCGGAAGGGGACGTTGGTAAAGCAGACTTCAGGAAACGGCGAGGTGGATCTGTCTCTAATTCCAACCTGTACCCCTGAGATATTATCTGCAGGATCCAGGGATCTACCTGCGAGTGAGCCCACTGCGCGCTGTAATTTTTGAGACGACCTCCCACCGTCCCCGAGTCCGCTTGAGAAGCCCCAGCGTCATGCTGAGGCTTTTGTAGAAGCCGGGGAGGGCTTCTGTTCCTGGGAAGGAGCTGCCTGTTGCTGTTTCTTCCCTCGACCTCTGCCTCGTGGCAGATATGAATAGCCCTTTGCTCTCTTATTTTTAAAGGAACGAAAGGGCTGCGGTTGAAAAGTCGGTGCCTTTTTCTGTTGGGGAGTGACTTGAGGTAGAAAGGTGGATTTCCCGGCTGTAGCCGTGGCCACCAAATCTGATAGACCGACTCCAAATAACTCCTCCCCTTTATACGGCAAAACTTCCATATGCCGTTTTGAATCCGCATCGCCTGTCCACTGTCGCGTCCATAAAGCTCTTCTGGCCGAAATGGACATAGCACTTACCCGTGATGCCAGTGTGCAGATATCCCTCTGTGCATCACGCATATAAAGAAATGCATCCTTTATTTGTTCTAACGACAGTAAAATATTGTCCCTGTCCAGGGTATCAATATTTTCAATCAGGGACTCTGACCAAACTACCCCAGCACTGCACATCCAGGCAGACGCTATAGCTGGTCGTAGTATAACACCTGCATGTGTGTATATACTTTTTTGGATATTTTCCATCCTCCTATCTGATGGATCTCTAAGTGCGGCCGTCTCAGGAGAAGGTAACGCCACTTGTTTTGATAAGCGTGTTAGCGCCTTGTCCACCCTAGGAGGTGTTTCCCAGCGCTCCCTAACCTCTGGCGGGAAAGGGTATAATGCCAATAATTTCTTTGAAATTATCAGCTTTTTATCAGGGGCAACCCACGCTTCATCACACACATCATTTAATTCTTCTGATTCAGGAAAAACTATAGGTAGTTTTTTCACACCCCACATAATACCCTGTTTAGTGGTACCTGTAGTATCAGCTAAATGTAACGCCTCCTTCATTGCCAAAATCATATAACGTGTGGCCCTACTGGAAAATACGGTTGATTGGTCACCGTCACCACTGGAATCAGTGCCTGTGTCTGGGTCTGTGTCGACCGACTGAGGCAAAGGGCGTTTTACAGCCCCTGACGGTGTTTGAGGCGCCTGGACAGGCACTAATTGATTGTCCGGCCGCCTCATGTCGTCAAACGACTGCTTAAGCGAGTTGACGCTATCCCGTAATTCCACAAATAAAGGCATCCATTCTGGTGTCGACCCCCTAGGAGGTGACATCCCCATATTTGGCAATTGCTCCGCCTCCACACCAATATCGTCCTCATACATGTCGACACACACGTACCGACACACAGCAGACACACAGGGAATGCTCTAAACGAAGACAGGACCCACTAGCCCTTTGGGGAGACAGAGGGAGAGTCTGCCAGCACACACCAAAAAGCGCTATATATGACAGGGATAGCCTTATAATAAGTGCTCCCTTATAGCTGCTTTATATATATCAAGATATTGCCATTAAATTTGCCCCCCCTCTCTGTTTTACCCTGTTTCTGTAGTGCAGTGCAGGGGAGAGACCTGGGAGCCGTCCTGACCAGCGGAACTGTGAGAGGAAATGGCGCCGTGTGCTGAGGAGATAGGCTCCGCCCCTTTTTCGGCGGGCTCGTCTCCCGCTATTTTGTGAATACAGGCAGGGGTTAAATATCTCCATATAGCCTCTGGGGGCTATATGTGAGGTATTTTTAGCCTTTTAATAGGTTTTCATTTGCCTCCCAGGGCGCCCCCCCCCCAGCGCCCTGCACCCTCAGTGACTGCGTGTGAAGTGTGCTGAGAGAAAAATGGCGCACAGCTGCAGTGCTGTGCGCTACCTTTAGAAGACTGCAGCCGCCGATTCTGGACCTCTTCTTACTTCAGCATCTGCAAGGGGGCCGGCGGCGCGGCTCCGGTGACCATCCAGGCTGTACCTGTGATCGTCCCTCTGGAGCTGATGTCCAGTAGCCAAGAAGCCAATCCATCCTGCACGCAGGTGAGTTCACTTCTTCTCCCCTCTGTCCCTCGTTGCAGTGATCCTGTTGCCAGCAGGAATCACTGTAAAATAAAAAACCTAAGCTAAACTTTCTCTAAGCAGCTCTTTATGAGAGCCACCTAGAATTGCACCCTTCTCGGCCGGGCACAAAAATCTAACTGGAGTCTGGAGGAGGGTCATAGGGGGAGGAGCCAGTGCACACCACCTGATCTGGAAAAGCTTTACTTTTTGTGCCCTGTCTCCTGCGGAGCCGCTATTCCCCATGGTCCTTTCAGGAACCCCAGCATCCACTAGGACGATAGAGAAATAATAGTATCCTTATCTAGGGTTTCAATTTCCGCTGATAAGGTATCCGTTCATGCTGCTACCGCGCTACAAACCCAGGCCGACGCAATTGCCGGTCTGAGTAAGGTACCAGAATGTGTGTAAATGGACTTCAGGGTAACCTCCTGCTTGTGGTCAGCAGGATCCCTGAGGATAGCCGTATCCTGGGATGGCAGCGCTACCTTTTTGGATAAGCGTGTCACTGCTTTGTCCACCCTAGGGGAGGATTCCCACCGTATCCTGTCCGTTGGCGGGAAAGGATACTACGCCATAAGAATCCTTTTGGGAATCTGTAGTTTTTTGTCTAGAGATTCCCAAGCTTTTTCACAAAATTCGTTCAACTCATGTGAGAGGGGAAAGGTTATCTCAGGTTCTTTCCCTTATACACGTGTACCCTCGTGTCAGGGACAGGGGGTTTCTCTGTGATATGCAAAACATCTTTTACTGCAATAATCATATATCGAATACATTTAGCCACTTTTGGCTATAGCTTTGCATCATCGTAGTCGACACTGGAGTCAGAATCCGTGTCGGTATCTGTGTCAACTATTTGGGATAGTGGGCGCTTTTGAGATCTCGAAGGTCCCTGCGACATAGGGACAGGCATGGGTTGAGTCCCTGGCTGTACCCTAGTTTCAGCTTTGTCTAATCTCTTGTGCAATAAGCTTACATTAGCATTTAAAACATTCCACATATCCATCCAGTCAGGTGTCGGCGCTGCCGACGGCAAGACCTTATTTATTTTTATCTCTTCCTCCTCCTGAAAGCCTTCTACCTCAGACATGTCGACACACGCGTACCGACACACCACACACACACACACACAGGGAATCCTCTTATCTGAGGACAGTTCCCCCACAAGGCCCTTTGGAGAGACAGAGAGAGAGTATGCCAGCACACACCCCAGCGCTATATGACCTAGGAAAAAACACTATATAATTATATGTTTACCCAGTAGCGCTAATATGTCAATGCGCCAATTATGTGCCCCCCCTCTACTTTAAAACCCTCTTTCACCGTGGTATTAAGCAGGGTAGAGTGCGGGGAGCTTCCTCTCAGCTGTGCTGTGGAGAAAATGGCGCTGGTGAGTGCTCAGGGAGAAGCCCCGCCCCCTCGGCGGCGGGTTTCTGTCCCGCTTAAATATAATAAAAACTGGCGGGGGCTCTTTATTTACACAGTGCCTAGCTGTATATATATATCTCTTTTGCCAGAAAATAAGAATTTACTTACCGATAATTCTATTTCTCGGAGTCCGTAGTGGATGCTGGGGTTCCTGAAAGGACCATGGGGAATAGCGGCTCCGCAGGAGACAGGGCACAAAAGTAAAGCTTTTACAGGTCAGGTGGTGTGTACTGGCTCCTCCCCCTATGACCCTCCTCCAGACTCCAGTTAGGTACTGTGCCCGGACGAGCGTACACAATAAGGGAGGATTTTGAATCCCGGGTAAGACTCATACCAGCCACACCAATCACACCGTACAACTTGTGATCTAAACCCAGTTAACAGTATGATAACAGAGGAGCCTCTGAAGATGGCTTCCTGAACAATAACCCGAATTAGTTAACAATAACTATGTACAAGTATTGCAGATAATCCGCACTTGGGATGGGCGCCCAGCATCCACTACGGACTCCGAGAAATAGAATTATCGGTAAGTAAATTCTTATTTTCTCTATCGTCCTAAGTGGATGCTGGGGTTCCTGAAAGGACCATGGGGATTATACCAAAGCTCCCAAACGGGCGGGAGAGTGCGGATGACTCTGCAGCACCGAATGAGAGAACTCCAGGTCCTCCTTTGCCAGGGTATCAAATTTGTAAAAATTTACAAACGTGTTCTCCCCTGACCACGTAGCTGCTCGGCAGAGTAGTAATGCCGAGACCCCTCGGGCAGCCGCCCAAGATGAGCCCACCTTCCTTGCGGAATGGGCCTTAACAGATTTAGGCTGTGGCAGGCCTGCCACAGAATGTACAAGTTGAATTTTGTTACAAATCCAACGAGCAATCGACTGCTTAGAAGCAGGTGCACCCAACTTGTTGGGTGCATACAGTATAAACAGCGAGTCAGATTTTCTGACTCCAGCCGTCCTTTAAATGTATATTTTTAAGGCTCTGACAACGTCCAACAACTTGGAGTCCTTCAAGTCGTCTGTAGCCGCAGGCACTACAATAGGCTGGTTCAGGTGAAACGCTGATACCACCTTAGGGAGAAAATGCGGACGCGTCCGCAGCTCTGCCCTATGTCGAATGGAAAATTAAATAAGGGCTTTTATAAAACAAAGCCGCCAGTTCAGATACTCTCCCGGCCGAAGCCAGGGCCAGTAACATAGTCACTTTCCATGTGAGATATTTCAAATCCACCTTCTTTAGTGGTTCAAACCAATTTGATTTGAGGAAATCTAAAACTACATTTAGATCCCACGGTGCCACCTTAGGCACCACAGGAGGCTGTATATGCAGTACTCCTGTGATAAAAATCTGGACCTCAGGGACTGAGGCCAATTCTTTTTGGAAGAATATTGATAGGGCCGAAATTTGAACCTTAATAGATCCCAATTTGAGACCCATAGACAATCCTGATTGCAGGAAATGTAGGAAAACGACCCAGTTGAAATTCCTCCATCGGAGCACTCCGCTGCTCGCACCACGCAACATATTTTCGCCAAATACGGCGATAAAGCTTCGCGGTGACTTCCTTCCTTGCCTTTATCAAGGTAGGAATGACTTCTTCTGGAATGCCTTTTCCTTTTAGGATCTGGCATTCAAACGCCATGCCGTCAAACGCAGCCGCGGTAAGTCTTGAAAAAGACAAGTACCCTGCTGAAGCAGGTCCCTTCTCAGAAGTAGAGGCCACGGATCGTCCGTGACCATCTCTTGAAGTTCCGGGTACCAAGTCCTTCTTGGCCAATCCGGAGCCACTAGTCTTACTCCACTTTGCCGTATAATCCTCAATACCTTTGGTATGAGAGGCAGAGGAGGAAACACATATACCGACTGGTACACCCAAGGTGTTACCAGCGCGTCCACAGCTATTGCCTGCGGATCTCTTGACCTGGCGCAATACCTGTCCAGTGTTTTGTTGAGGCGAGACGCCATCATGTCCACCATTGGTTTTACCCAACGGTTTAATAGCATGTGGAAAACTTCTGGATGAAGTCTCCACTCTCCCGGGTGAAGGTCGTGTCTGCTGAGGAAGTCTGCTTCCCAGTTGTCCACGCCCGGGATGAATACTGCTGACAGTGCTATCACGTGATTCTCCGCCCAGCGAAGGATCCTGGCAGCTTCTGCCATTGCCCTCCTGCTTCTTGTGCCGCCCTGTCTGTTTACATGGGCGACTGCCGTGATGTTGTCCGACTGGATCAACACCGGTCTTCCTTGAAGCAGAGGTTCCGCCTGGCTTAGAGCATTGTAGATTGCTCTTAGTTCCAGAATGCTTATGTGAAGAGACTTTTTCAGGCTCGACCACACTCCCTGGAAATTTCTTCCCTGTGTGACTGCTCCCCAGCCTCTCTGGCTGGCACCCGTGGTCACCAGGATCCAATCCTGCATGCCGAATCTGCGGCCCTCCAATAGATGAGCCTCCTGCAACCACCACAGAAAGGATACCCTTGTCCTCGGCGACAGGGTTATCCGCAGGTGCATCTGAAGATGCGACCCTGACCATTTGTCCAACAGATCCCTTTGCATGGAATCTGCCGAAAGGGATTGCTTCGTAAGAAGCTACCATTTTTTCCCAGGACTCTTGTGCATTGATGTACAGACACCTTTCCTGGTTTTAGGAGGTTCCTGACCAGGTCAGATAACTCCTTGGCTTTTTCTTCGGGAAGAAAAACCTTTTCTGAACTGTGTCCAGAATCATCCCCAGGAACAGCAGACGAGTTGTCGGCATTAATTGGGATTTTGGAATATTCAGAATCCATCCGTGCTGCCTTAGCACCTCTTGAGATAGTGCTAAACCCATCTCTAGCTGTTCTCTGGACCTTGCCCTTATTAGGAGATCGTCCAAGTATGGGATAATTAATACGCCTTTTCTTCGAAGAAGAAATATTATCTCGGCCATTACCTTTGTAAAGACCCGAGGTGCCGTGGACAAACCAAACGGCAGCGTCTGAAACTGATAGTGACAGTTTTGTACAACGAACCTGAGGTACCCCTGGTGTGAGGGGTAATTGGAACGTGGAGATACGCATCCTTGATGTCCAAGGATACCATAAAGTCCCCTTCTTCCAGGTTCGCTTATCACTGCTCTGAGTGACTCCATCTTGAACTTGAACTTCTTTATGTACAGGTTCAAGGACTTCAGATTTAGAATAGGCCTTACCGAGCCATCCGGCTTCGGTACCACAAAAAGAGTGGAATAATACCCCTTCCCTTGTTGTAGAAGAGGTACCTTGACTATCACCTGCTGAGAATACAGCTTGTGAATGGCTTCCAAAACCGTCTCCCTTTCTGAGGGGGACGTTGGTAAAGCAGACTTCAGGAAACGGCGAGGTGGCTCTGTCTCTAATTTCAACCTGTACCCCTGAGATATTATCTGCAGGATCCAGGGATTTACCTGCGAGTGAGCCCACTGCGCGCTGTAATTCTTGAGACGACCGCCTACCGCCCCCGAGTCCGCTTGCGAAGCCCCAGCGTCATGCTGAGGCTTTTGTAGAAGCCGGGGAGGGCTTCTGTTCCTGGGAAGGAGCTGCCTGTTGCTGTCTCTTCCCTCGTCCTCTGCCTCGTGGCAGATATGAATAGCCCTTTGCTCTCTTATTTTTAAAGGAACGAAAAGGCTGCGGTTGAAAGGTCGGTGCCTTTTTCTGTTGGGGAGTGACTTGAGGTAGAAAGGTGGATTTCCCGGCCGTAGCCGTGGCCACCAAATCCGATAGACCGACCCCAAATAACTCCTCTACGCATCGCCTGTCCACTGTCGTGTCCATAAAGCTCTTCTGGCCGAAATGGACATAGCACTTACCCGTGATGCCAGTGTGCAGATATCTCTCTGTGCATCACGCATATAAAGAAATGCATCCTTTATTTGTTCTAACGACAGTAAAATATTGTCCCTGTCCAGGGTATCAATATTTTCGATCAGGGACTCTGACCAAACTACCCCAGCACTGCACATCCAGGCAGTCGCAATAGCTGGTCGTAGTATAACACCTGCATGTGTGTATATACCTTTTTGGATATTTTCCATCCTCCTATCTGATGGATCTTTAAGTGCGGCCGTCTCAGGAGAGGGTAACGCCACTTGTTTTGATAAGCGTGTTAGCGCTTTGTCCACCCTAGGAGGTGTTTCCCAGCGCTCCCTAACCTCTGGCGGGAAAGGGTATAAAGCCAATAACTTCTTTGAAATTAGCAGTTTTTTATCGGGGCACCCCACGCTTCATCACACACGTCATTTAATTCTTCTGATTCGGTAAAAACTACTGGTAGTTTTTTCACACCCCACATAATACCCTGTTTAGTGGTACCTGTAGTATCAGCTAAATGTAACATCTCCTTTATTGCCAAAATCATATAACGTGTGGCCCTTTTGGAAAATACGGTTGATTCGTCACCTTCACTACCGGAATCAGTGCCTGTGTCTGGGTCTGTGTCGACCGACTGAGGCAAGGGGCGTTTTACAGCCCCTGACGGTGTTTGAGGCGCCTGGACAGGCACTAAGTGAGTGTCCGGCCGCCTCATGTCGGCAAACGACTGCTTAAGCGAGTTGACGCTATCCCGTAATTCCACAAATAAGGCATCCATTCTGGTGTCGACCCCCTAGAAGGTGACATCCTCATATTTGGCAATTGCTCCGCCTCCACACCAATAACGTCCTCATACATGTCGACACACACGTACCGACACACAGCAGACACACAGGGAATGCTCTATACGAAGACAGGACCCACTAGCCCTTTGGGGAGACAGAGGGAGAGTCTGCCAGCACACACCAAAAAGCGCTATATATGACAGGGATAGCCTTATGATTAAGTGCTCCCTTATAGCTGCTTTTATATTAATATATTGCCATTTATTTTGCCCCCCCTCTCTGTTATACCCTGTTTCTGTAGTGCAGTGCAGGGGAGAGACCTGGGAGCCTTCCTGACCAGCGGAGCTGTGACAGAAAATGGCGCCGTGTGCTGAGGAGATAGGCCCCGCCCCTTTTCCGGCGGGCTCGTCTCCCGCTATTTAGTACATTTAGGCAGGGGTAAATATCTCCATATAGCCTCTGGGGCTATATGTGAGGTATTTTTAGCCTTTTTAAAGGTTTACATTTGCCTCCCAGGGCGCCCCCCCCCAGCGCCCTGCACCCTCAGTGACTGCCGTGTGAAGTGTGCTGAGAGGAAAATGGCGCACAGCTGCAGTGCTGTGCGCTACCTTAAGAAGACTGCAGGAGTCTTCAGCCGCCGATTCTGGACCTCTTCTTGCTTCAGCATCTGTGAGGGGGCCGGCGGCGTGGCTCCGGTGACCATCCAGGCTGTACCTGTGATCGTCCCTCTGGAGCTTCATGTCCAGTAGCCAAGAAGCCAATCCATCCTGCACGCAGGTGAGTTCACTTCTTCTCCCCTCTGTCCCTCGTTGCAGTGATCCTGTTGCCAGCAGGAATCACTGTAAAATAAAAAACCTAAGCTAAACTCTCTAAGCAGCTCTTTATGAGAGCCACCTAGAATTGCACCCTTCTCGGCCGGGCACAAAAATCTAACTGGAGTCTGGAGGAGGGTCATAGGGGGAGGAGCCAGTACACACCACCTGACCTGTAAAAGCTTTACTTTTGTGCCCTGTCTCCTGCGGAGCCGCTATTCCCCATGGTCCTTTCAGGAACCCCAGCATCCACTTAGGACGATAGAGAAATGAGGTTTATATTGCAGCCCAGGGCACCCCCCCTGCGCCCTGCACCCTTACAGTGACTGCCGTGTGTGGGAGCAATGGCGCACAGCTGCACTGCTGTGCGTTATCTCAGTGAAGATCATGAAGTCTTCTGCTGCCTCTGAAGTCTTCTTTTTCTTCTCATACTCACCCGGCTTCTATCTTAGGGCTCTGTGAGGAGGACGGTGGCGCGGCTCCGGGACGAACTCCAGGGTGAGACCTGTGTCCTGACTCCCTCTGGAGCTAATAGTGTCCAGTAGCCTAAGAAGCAGAGCCTTGAAACTCACAGAAGTAGGTCTGCTTCTCTCCCCTCAGTCCCTCGATGCAGGGAGTCTGTTGCCAGCAGGCTCCCTGAAAATAAAAAACAAAACAAATAAACTTTCTGTCAGAAAGCTCAGTAGAGCTCTCTGAAAAGCACCCAGTCTCCACTGGGCACAGTATCAAACTGAGGTCTGGAGGAGGGGCATAGAGGGAGAAGCCAGTGCACACCCAGATCTAAAGTCTTTCTTGAAGTGCTCATGTCTCCTGCGGAGCCAGTCAATCCCCATGGTCCTTAAGGAGTCCCCAGCATCCTCTAGGACGTTAGAGAAAATAACAATTTACTCACCGGTAATTCTATTTCTCGTAGTCCGTAGTGGATGCTGGGAACTCCGTAAGAACCATGGAGAATAGACGGGCTCCGCAGGAGACTGGGCACTCTAAAAGAAAGATTAGGTACTATCTGGTGTGCACTGGCTCCTCCCTCTATGCCCCTCCTCCAGACCTCAGTTAGGGAAACTGTGCCCGGAAGAGCTGACACAACAAGGAAAGGATTTGGAATCCAGGGTAAGACTCATAGTAGCCACACCAATCACACTGTACAACTTGTGATAACCATACCCAGTTAACAGTATGAACAACAACTGAGCCTCATTTAACGGATGGCTCATAACAATAACCCGTTAGTTAAGCAATAACTATATACATGTATTGCAGAGAGTCCGCACATGGGACGGGCGCCCAGCATCCTCTACGGACTACGAGAAATAGAATTACCGGTGAGTAAATTCTTATTTTCTCTGACGTCCTAGTGGATGCTGGGAACTCCGTAAGGACCATGGGGATTATACCAAAGCTCCCAAACGGGCGGGAGAGTGCGGATGACTCTGCAGCACCGCATGAGCAAACTCAAGGTCCTCCTCAGCCAGGGTATCAAACTTGTAGAACTTAGCCAACGTGTTTTGAACCCGATCAAGTAGCAGCTCGGCAAAGCTGTGAAGCCGAGACCCCTCGGGCAGCCGCCCAAGAAGAGCCCACCTTCCTTGTGGAATGGGGTTTTACCGATTTTGGATGCGGCAATCCAGCCGCAGAGTGAGCCAGCTGAATCGTGCTACAGATACAGCGAGCAATAGTCTGCTTCGAAGCAGCAGCGCCAACCTTGTTGGCTGCATACAGAATAAACAGCGAGTCAGACTTTCTGACTCCCGCCGTGTTGGAAACATAAATTTTCAAAGCCCGGACTACGTCCAGCAACTTGGAATCCTCCAAGTCCCTAGTAGCCGCAGGCACCACAATAGGATGGTTCAAATGAAACGATGATACCACCTTAGGGAGAAATTGGGGACGAGTCCTCAATTCTGCCCTATCCATATGGAAGATCAGATAGGGGCCTTTACATGACAAAGCCGCCAATTCTGACACACGCCTAGCCGAAGCTAAGGCCAAAAGCATGACCACTTTCCACGTGAGATATTTTAGCTCCACGGTCTTAAGTGGCTCAAACCAGTGGGATTTCAGGAATCCAACACACGTTAAGATCCCAAGGTGCCACTGGTGGCACAAAAGGAGTCTGAATATGCAGCACCCCCGTAACCACCTCCGAACTTCAGGCAGTGAAGCCAGTTCTTTTTGAGAGAAAATGGATATGGCCGAAATCTTGACCTTTATGGATCCTAATTTTAGGCCCATAGTCACTCCTGACTGTAGGAAGTGCAGGAATCGACCCCGCTGGAATTCCTCTGTAGGGCTTTCCTGGCCTCACACCAAGCAACCTATTTTCACCATATACCGTGAAAAAGTCTTGCTGTCACATCTTTCCTAGCCTTTATCAGCGTAGGACCAACTGCATCCGGAATGCCCTTTTCCGATAGGATCCGGCGTTCAACCGCCATGCCGTCAAATGCAGCCGCGGTAAGTCTTGGAACAGACAGGGCCCCTGTTGCAACATGTCCTGTCTGAGAGGCAGAGGCCATGGGTCCTCTGAGAGCATTTCTTGCAGTTCCGGGTACCGAGTCCTTCTTGGCCAATCCGGAGCAAAGAATATTGTTCTCACTCCTCCTTTTATTACAATTCTCAGCCGTTGGGTATGAGAGGAAGAGGAGGGAATACATAGACCGACTGGAACACCCACGGTGTTACTAGTGCGACCACAGCTATCGCCTAAGGGTCCCTTGACCCGGCGTAAAACCTTTTTTAGCTTTTTATTGAGGTGGGACGCCATATAGTCCACCTGAGGCAGTTCCCATCAATTTGCAAACTGTGTGAAGACTTCCTGATGAAGTCCCCACTCTCCCGGGTGGAGGTCGTGCCTGCTGAGGAAGTCTGCTTCCCAGTTGTCCACTCCCGGAATGAACACTGCTGACAGTGCGCTTACTTGATTCTCCTCCCAGCGAAGAATTCTGGTGGCTTCTACCCTCGCCACCCTGCTCCTTGTGCCGCCTTGGCGGTTTACATGAGCCTCTGCGGTCTGACTTGATCAGAACCGGTTGGTCGCGAAGCAGGATCTCCGCTTGATTTAGGGCGTTGTATATGGCCCTTAGTTCCAGGATATTGATGTGAAGGCTAGTCTGTTGACTTGACCACAGACCTTGGAAATTTCTTCCCTGTGTAACTGCCCCCCACCCTCGGAGGCTTGCATCCGTGGTCACCAGGACCCAGTCCTGAATGCCGAATCTGCAGCCCTCGAGAAGGTGAGCACTCTGCAGCCACCACAGGAGAGACACCCTGGCCCTGGGGGATAGGGTGATTAACCAATGCATCTGAAGATGTGATCCAGACCACTTGTCCAGTAAGTCCCATTGGAAGGTCCTCGCATGGAACCTGCCTAAGGGGATGGCCTCGTATGATGCCACCATCCGTCCCAGGACTCGAGTGCAGTGATGCACTGACACCTGTTTTGGTTTTAAAAGATTCCTGACCAGTGTCATGAGCTCCTGAGCTCTTTCTATCGGGAGATAAACCCTTTTCTGGTCTGTGTCTAGGATCATGCCTAGGAGAGGCAGATGAGCTGTAGGAACCAACTGCGACTTTGGAATATATAGAATCCAGCCGTGTTGCCGTTACACTTCCAGAGAAAGTGATACGCTGTTCAGCAACTGCTCTCTTGATCTCGCTTTTATGAGGAGATCGTCCAAGTACGTGATAATAGTGACACCTTGCTTCCGCAGGAGCACCATCATATCCGCCATTACCTTGGTGAATATTCTCGGGGCCGTGGAGAGACCAAACGGCAACGTCAGAAATTGGTAATGACAATCCCGTACAGCAATTCTGAGGTACACCTAATGAGGTGGATAAATGGGGACATGAAGGTATGCATCCCTTATGTCCCGATTCACGATAAAGTCTCCCCTTTTTCAGGCTTGCAATGACCGCTCTTAGCGATTCCATCTTGAACTTGAACCTTCTCAGGTATATGTTCAGTGATTTTAAATCAATATGGGTCTGACTGAACCGTCTGGTTTCGGGATTACAACATGGTCGAATAATAACACTCTCTTGTTGAAGGAGGGGGCCCTTGACCACCACCTGTTGAAGATACAATTTCTGAATTGCAGCTAACACTGGCTCCCTCTCTTGGGGGGGAAGCCCACCGGGCCGTCGGTGAGGGGGCATCTTCTCACAGTCCAGCTTGTATCCCTGAGACACAATATCTATTGGGAGTGAACCCACTTGTGGCTGAACTTACGAAGGCGTGTCCCCACCGGGCCTAGCTCCGCCTGTGGAGCCCCAGCGACATGCGGTGGATTTTTGTAGAGGCCGGGGCGGACTTCTGTTCCTGGGAACTAGCTGTGTTGTGCAGCTTCTTTCCTCTGCCCCCGGCTCTGACAAGAAAGGACGCACCTCAGACTTTCTTGTTTCTTTATTCGAAAAGCTGCATTTAATAATGTCGTGCTTTCCTAGGCTGTGCAGGAATATAAGGCAAAATATCAGAATTACCAGCTATAGCTGTGGAGACCAGGCCCGAGAACCCTTCTCCACACAATCCTCAGTCTTCCATATGCCTCTTAAGTCGGCATGATCTGTCCAATGCATATTCTACAGGACACGTCAAGCAGAAATCGACATAGCTTTCTCTAGGACCCAGTATACTCATGTCTCTTTGGGCATGCTTTATAATTATATATCTATCATTTAAGACAGCATCTTTAATATATTTATATCTATATGCATACTAGGGTCTCAATCTCTGCTGATAAGGTACCTGTCCACGCTGCCACAGCGCTATAAACCCATGCCGACACAATCGCCGGTCTGGGTAGTATACTAGAATGTGCACACTATCTGCAGGATCCCTGAGAATAGCTAGTGCTACCGTCTGTGCAAACAGGACACCCGAGGGGTAGATTCTCAACACATCCTGGCCCTAGTGGGGAAAGGATACAGCCTGAGAATTCTCTTGTGGGAAGCTGTCGATTCCCGCTCTTTTTCCTCATGAGAGGAGGGAAATTTACCTCAGCATTCTTCCCCTTAACATATGTACTCTCGTGTCAGGGACAGATGAGTCATCAGTGATATGCAAATCATCTTTTATTCCAATAATCATATATTGAATATCTTTTAGCCCACTTGGCTGTAACTTTGCATTATCGTAGTCGACAGTGGAGTTAAACTCTGTGTCGATACCAGTGTATGTTATTTTGAATAGTGAGCATTGAGAGACTCTGAAGGTCTCTGTGACATAGGGACAGACAAGGGTAGATTTCCTTTCTGTTCCCTAACCTTTTGTGCAATAAATTCACCTTAGCACTTACACATATCCAAACAGGTGTCGGCGTTGTCGACTGAGACACCCTCCCAAACACATATCCGCTCTATCACCTCCTTAGAGGAGCCTTTTACCTCAGACATGTCGACACACGCGTACCGACACACCACACACACCACAGGGGATGCTCTATTTGAAGACAGTTCCCCCACAAGGCCCTTTGGAGAGACAGAGAGAGAGTATGCCAGCACACACCCCAGCGCTATATAACCCCGGGATTACACTACAACTCAGTGTTTACCCAGTAGCTGCTGTATATACAAATTTTGCGCCTACATTTATGTGTCCCCCCCTCTCTTTTCCCCCTTTGTGTACCAGGAGACTGCAGGGGAGAGCCTGGGGAGCTTCCTTCCAGCTGAGCTGTGAAGAAAAAATGGCGCCGGAGACTGTATTATGTGTATTTTTGCCAAAAGGTATTTATAATTGCTGCCCAGGGCGCCCCCCCCCCAGCGCCCTGCACCCTACAGTCACCGGAGTGTGTGGGGTGCTGTGGGAGCAATGGCGCACAGCTGCAGTGCTGTGCGCTACCTTAATGAAGACAGGAGTCTTCAGCCGCCGATTTTTTCGTTCTCTTCTGTCTTCTGGCTCTGCAAGGGGGACGGCGGCGCGGCTTCAGGAACGGACGATCGAGGTCAGGTCCTGTGTTCGAACCCTCTGGAGCTAATGGTGTCCAGTAGCCTAAGAAGCACAAGCTAGCTGCAAGCAGGTAGGTTTGCTTCTCTCCCCTCAGTCCCACATAGCAGTGAGTCTGTTGTCAGCAGATCTCACTGAAAATAAAAAACCTAACAAATACTTTCTTTTCTAGCAAGCTCAGGAGAACCCACTAGGTGCATCCAGCTCTGGCCGGGCACAGATTCTAACTGAGGTCTGGAGGAAGGGCATAGAGGGAGGAGCCAGTGCACACCAGATAGTACCTAATCTTTCTTTTAGAGTGCCCAGTCTCCTGTGGAGCCCGTCTATTCCCCATGGTCCTTACGGAGTTCCCAGCATCCACTAGGACGTCAGAGAAATAGAATTTTAATACCTACCGGTAAATCCTTTTCTCGTAGTCCATAAGGGATATTGGGGAATCTAGTACGACAGGGGTATAGACAGGGTCCAAAGGAGCCAGTGCACTTTAAATTTCTTCAACTGGGTGTGCTGGCTCCTCCCCTCTATGCCTCCTCCCACAGGCAGTTATAGGTAAAAACATGCCCGAAGGAGAAAGGACATATATGAGAGAAGGAACATGACAACAAAGGGTGGTGAGATTTACACACCAGCATACCACTAGCATATAACAAACAGCAACAGCTGGTAACAATAACAGCAACAGCTGAACAGGTAACCACATAAAAGAGAACCTGCAGATAAGTCAACACACTGAGGCTGGCGCCCAATGGGGGTCATTCCGAGTTGATCGCTCGCTGCAGATTTTCACAGCGCAGCAATCAGTTAAAAAACGGCAAAACTGCGCATGCTCATGCTCTGCAATGCGCACATGCAAAGAACTCCGTTGCTGTGCAATGCTTCTAGCGACTAATCTAATCCGCACAATGCTTGAATCCTCGCCAAGCGAGATGGGCACTTTTCTTTACTCGATTTTCTTTTGTTATCAAGTACCGGGCCGGGACTCTCAATATTAAAGCAGATGCGCTGTCCGTTCACAAGTTTCCACAGACTAGGATGAATCTCCTGAGCGGAGTTTAATTCTAAATCCAGTTTCTGTCTCTGCTGCTTTAACTACTCCAGCTCCTCCTCCTGGAAGAATGTCCGTACCAGCTGGATTCCGGCCAAGAATACTACAGTGGGTCTATAACTCCAAGTTTTCCGGTCATCTCGGTGCCCAGAAGATGTACAAGTTTCTGCAAAGGTCTTACTGGTGGAACACCATGAGGAAGGATGTACAAGATTACGTTAATTCTTGTCCACAGTGTACACAACATTAATCTCCTCGTCTGCCTCCTGCAGGGTTACTTCGTCCTTTGCCTATTCTTGTGAGACCCTGGACTCACATTTCCATGAACTTCATCACTGACTTGCCCTGTTCCAAGGGTTGCAACACCGTCTGGGTAATCGTTTACCGTTTTTCAAAGATGGCACACTTCATGCCTTTGACTGGTCTACCGACAGCTCCGAAACAAGCTCTACTGTTCATCCAAGAACATTTTCGGTTGCATGGGTTGCCACAAGAAATAGTCTCTGACCGTGGGGTACAGTTCACCGCCAGGTTTTGGAAAGCCCTCTGTTCGACTCTACAGATTAAACTTAAGTTTTCGTCCGCTTATCATCCCCAAACGAATGGTCAAACGGAACGAGTCAATCAAGACCTAGAGACTTTCCTTCGTTTGTATCTCTCCCCTTCACAGGACAACTGGGTGGAGTTGTTGCCTTGGGCAGAGTTTGCCCATAACCATTCGTTTCATTCTTCCACTGGGGAATCTCCATTCTTCGTCAACTACGGGTTCCAACCACGTGTTCCAGAATTTCCAAGCCTTCCGATAGAAGAGGTTCCAGCTGTAACGTCCACTCTACGACACTTCGGACAAATTTGGAGTAAGGTTCATGCTAATCTTAAGAAGGTTTCAGTCTGGTACAAGTTCTTCGCAGATAAGAAACGGCGAGCCGCTCCTCAATACAAAGTTGGTGACAGGGTAGGGCTGTCCACACGTAATCTCCGGTTGAAGGTGCCCACCATGAAGTTTGCTCCAAGGTTCATCGGTCCTTACCCTGTGCTACAAGTCTTAAATCCTGTGGTCTGTAAGCTGGGTTTGCCTTCCCACCTTCGAATACCTAACGCCTTTCATGTTTCTCTCCTCCGTCCCCTCATTCTGAATCGGTTCCACTCAGCATCCCCTAGGCCAACGTCTGTAGTGACTGAAGCTGGAATGGAGTTTGAAATCAAAGCTATTCTTGACTCTCGTTATCGTCATAAAAAACTACAGTACTTGGTAGACTGGAAAGGTTATGGTCCTGAGGAGAGAAGTTGGATTAATGCTACTGAAATAACGGCTCCCCGACTGGTTCGGATCTTCCACTCCAGACATCCAACTAAGCCCGGAAAGTGTCCAGGGGCCACTCCTGGAGGAGGGGGTACTGTCACGCATCGCAGGCAGCGGCGGCCGTGCTT
This sequence comes from Pseudophryne corroboree, assembly GCF_028390025.1. NCBI lineage: Eukaryota > Metazoa > Chordata > Amphibia > Anura > Myobatrachidae > Pseudophryne > Pseudophryne corroboree. Next base: position 86,188,149 of record NC_086447.1, on the reverse strand, counting down.
GTCCCTGCGGGTGACTTGGGCTGTCCGGCGCCTCTCTCCCCTCGGCGGTCTCTGGGTCCCGGCGGCAGGTCGGTGCGTTCCTCCGGCGGCTTCCCGGAGCTAGGGCGCCGCCTTCGTGAGTGTGGTCAGGGAGGCGGAGCAGGACTGACGTCACCTGCCTGCTCCGCCAATCAGGCAAGGGCGGGGAATTCAAAGCCAGACGCCGGGCAGAGATCCGATGCCCGAGTATCATCGATTCTACCTCAGAAGCTGTGATTTCCAGAGCTCCTACGTTCCTGCGGTCTCCGTGTCTGCATCTCCGTGCCTCCAAGCTTCCCCGTGCCTCCAAGCATCACTGTGCCTCCGGCACCTCCGTGCCTCAATACCTGTACCTCCAGCACCTCAGTGCCTCCAGCACCACAAAGCCTCAGCACTCAGCATCACTGTGCCTCAATACCTGTACCCCCAGCACCTCAGTGCCTCCAGCACCGCAGTGCCCCAGCACTCAGCATCACTGTGCCTCCGGCACCTCCGTGCCTCAATACCCGAGCCTCCAGCACCTCAGTGTCTCAGCATCTCTGTGCCACCGGCACCTCCGTGTCTCAATACCGGTGTCTTCAGCACCTCAGTACCTCCAGTACATCTGTGCCTCAGCATTCAGTATCTTTACAAGTCTTGTCTTTCAGGAAACCTTCAAGTATTTTTCCGTGCTTCCTGCCTGCCGTCTTAATCCTGCATGAGGAAGACCTACATCCGGCCATCTCTACTGCAACCCAGTAGCGGTTCCTCTTCCCGGTCATCGGAAGAAGCCCCGAGTCCACAACACTCCCAAATCAGGTCAGTGATACTTGCCTTCTACCGTCATCAGAGGTTCAGACCAGGAGGACTGTAGAAATGCCAACACTACATCCAAATCCCAGGGAGCCGTGGGCGGCACAAAAGATGATTGTATGTGTAGTACCCTTTGCAAGAAGGTCTGAACTTCTGGCAACACTGCCAATTTCTTCTGGAAGAAAATGGAGAGCTGAAATCTGGACCTTAATGGAACCCAGACGTAAACCCTTATCCACACCAGCCTGTAGGAAACGTAAGAAACGGCCTAAGTGAAACTCTACAGTCGGATACGTGCATTCCTCGCACCAAGAGACATATCGCCTCCAGATATGATGATAGTGTTTTGACGTCACAGATTTCCTGGCCTGAACCATGGTAGCAGCAACCTTCATGGAAAGGCCTTTGTGAGCTAGGATGTCCCGCTCAACCTCCATGCCATCAAACGAAGTTGCCGTAAGTCCGGGTAGACGAACAGTCATTGTTGAAGATCTCTTCTCAGTGGTAGAGGCCAAGGGTCTACGACGGACATGTCCAGAAGATCCGCGTACCACGCCCTCTGGGGCCAATCTAGGGCAATCAGAATTGCCTGGACACCTTGATTCGCTTTAGCACCCTTGGGAGCAATGGAAGCGGAGGAAACAGGTAGAAAGTCGGTACGGCCAAGGCGACACCAGTGCGTCCACTGCCTTCGTCTGAGGGTCCCTGGTCCATGATAAATACCAGGGAAGTTTCTTGTTAAGCCGAGAAGCCATCATGTCGATTTGTGGGCAACCTCACCAGTTGATCTGCTGGAACACCAGATGGTGGGGTCCCCACTCCCTGGGGTGGAGATCGTGATAACTCAGGAAGTATGCCTCCCAGTTGTCCACACCCAGAATGAAAATTGCAGACATTGCTATTGCATTTATTTCCGCCCAGAGGAGAATCTTTGACACCTCTCACATGCAGGCTCTGCTTTTTGTCCCTCCTTGATGATTGATATACGCCACTGCCGTGGCGTTGTCCAACTCTACCTGGATCGCGTGATCCTTGAGCAGAGGAGAGGCCTGAAGCAGAGCATTGTAGATCGCCCGAAGTTCCAGAATGTTGATCGGAAGGAGGGCCTCGTGGGCTGACCACCTGCCCTGGAACTGCGCCCCTTGGGTGACAGCTCCTCATCTCCGTAGACTTGCATCCATCATAAGGAGGGTCCAATTCTGAATCCCAAAACTCCGGCCTTCCAGGAAATTGGAGGACTGTAGCCACCACAGTAGGGATATCCTGGCCTGAGGTGACATCCGAATCATCTGGTGCATCAATAAATGCGATCCGGACCACTTGCTTAGGAGATCCAACTGAAACGTTCTGGCATGGAACCTCTCATACTGGATCACCTCGTATGAGGCAACCATCTTTCCCAACAATCGTATGCAAAGATGAACGGACACTCGAATAGGTCTGAGCACCATGCGGACCATCTCCTTAAGTGTATTCGCCTTGTCCTCTGGTAGAAATACCTTCAGTGCCACAGTATCCAGCAACATCCCCAGGAACAGGAGCCTTTGAGTTGGCTCCAGGTAGGACTTCTGTAAATTGATGATCCACCCATGGTCCAACAGAAGATGGATAATGCGGTCGATATGGAGCAACAAAAGCTCCTTGGATCGTGCTTTTATCAGAGGATCGTCCAGATAAGGAACAACATTGACCCCGTGGACCCAGAGTTGGAACATCATCTCCGCCATCACCTTCGTGAATACCCTCAGGGCTGTGGACAGGCCGAAAAGCAGTGCCTGGAATTGGAAGCGATTGTCCAGCAGGGCAAACCGAAGGTACGCCTGATGAGGCGGCCAAATCGGAATATGGAGGTAGGCATCCTGCTAACAGGGATTTCAATTTTTAACTTGAACACCTTCAAGTAGGGATTCAAGGATTTTAGATTCAAAATGGGTCTTACTGAACCGTCCGGTTTCGGCACCACAAACAGGTTTGAGTAAAACCCCATGCCGCGTTGCGGTATTGATACTGGACAAACTTTAGGATGGCCTGTTGCAAAGTAACCTGCATATCCTCCAAAGCTGGTAAGCTTGATTTGAAAAATCGTTTGGGAGGAACACTGTCGAACTCCAGCTTGTAGCCCTGAGAAACGAGATCTCTGACCCAGGTATCCTGGCAGGAAGTCTCCCAGACGCGGCTGAAGTGACGCAGTCGAGCTCCTACCTCGAGATCCCCTCGGGGTGGGTGGGCACGGTCATTCTAAGGCCTTACTGGATGCAGAATCGGTGGACTGTTCCTGAGAGCTGGTGCTGTCAGGTTTCCTGGATTTACCTCTGGTGCCTCTATTCACATTGGAGGCACCTCTGGCTTTAGATCGAAATCTGTGAGACCGAAAGGACTGGACAGACGGTCCCGGATAGAAGCGCCTCGCTGGCGGTGCCCCGGAGGGGAGAAACGTGGATTTCACAGCCGTAACTTTGGAAATCCAGGTATCTAATTCAACCCCAAAGAGACATTCGCCCGAAAAGGGATTCTGCGTCCGCTATCCACTGACGCAACCACAAGGACCTACGTGCCGACACTGCCATGGCAGAAGTCCGAGCATTAATGTTCCCCATCTCCTTCAGAGAATAACAGAGGACACGTATAGTGTCCTGAATGTGTTTTAAGAGGGTTACCATAGTAACTAAGGGCATATCCCCCGAGAGGCCCCCATGAATTTGAGTGGCCCAGGAATGAATGGCATGGGTCATCCAGCAACCCGCAATGACCGGCCTTTGTGATATACCGTGTATACAGACTTTATAGTAGTCTCTATCTTCATGTGTGACAGCAGCCGGCAGCAGCAGCAGGGATAGCAGCAGCAGCTCAGCACAGGGATGCAGAGCAGGGAGAACGACTCTCCTTCCTGGTGCCTTCCTGCACTGCATCCCTTTGCTGAGCGGCTAGCGTCGGGCCTGTGTGCAGTGTCACTGACACTGCACAGCACTCTCACCTTTTACATTGATTCAGCCAGTCACTCAGTTCTGCCAGCCAGTCACTATTGTTAGCACCATTGTCCCAATGCGCCGCATTACAGGGAAGTAGATGCACTAAATAAACTACAGCTCCCAGCATCCCTTAGCGCCAAAGCATTTCGGCCCTTAGGGCTACTGGGAGCTGTAGTTTATGGAGTGCATCTTCTTCCATGTAATGTGGCGCACTGGGACACCGGCGCTAACAATAGTGACTGGCTGCTGTGCGAGTCCCCGGGAGAGCCACTGCCAAAAGGGAGGACAGCAGCTTAGCGGCTGACAGGAGGAGAAGCAGGAGAAGCATAACCCGCCCCTCCCTCGCTCACAGTACCTCCGGGCCCCATCCGCGGCACCAACACACACCCCCTCCAGCACCCACGGTAGCTCTGAACTCCCTCCCCCACCCGCAGCAACCCCGCACCTGCCCGCACGCCGCCGCACGCATTCGTCCCTCCCCCACCTGGGGCACCCCCTCGACTGCTCCTCCCCCACCCGCGGTGGCTCCGAACCCCCACCTGCGGCACCACCGCAACTGCCCCTCCCGCAGCACCCCCGGATCCCATCCGCGTTTTCCCCGCACCCGCCACTCCCCCAACCAAAGCACCTACTAGGTGATTCATCACGCCCAGCGTGCGCTGTTCACGCCATTGCAAGGGGCTTCGACCCCTTAACCATTGCACGCCCTTTGTCCGTGCAATATTTAACCACTCACAATTATGATTGGAGGTAATACTCCATATAATAAAAACATTGCACGCCACAAGGGTGTGCAAGGGTTAAGGGGGAGTAGCCCCTCATGATAGCGTGAAGAGCGCCCGTAGGGCGCGATGAATCACCTAGTAATACAGTAAACACTAACAATTTTAGTTCTAAATAGGATCCAGATAGTGTACACAAGCGGCTCTCGCCCATTGCTACACCCTGTACCAGATATCCAGCGTAGTTGAGAAGCCAGGAAGAGCTGTGTGTGCTGTATATGGCTGCAGTTAGCAGAGGAAGGTGCCAAAATGCCTCAGGTGCCAGTCTCATGTAGCTCCGCCCCCTCTAATGGCAGCAGAGTTACACTAATATATTATACTGCTCAAAACATCACAACAAGTACTAGTCAAGCCTTTTGTGCCAGTTCCACAGGGGGGATCTTAGCGGGATCCCCCGGGTGGGTCCCGTACGCCGCGCCCGTGGTCAGCCGCACTTTGAACCAGGGCCTAGCAGGGCCCCCAGTTTGTACTCACAGCGACAGCCAAGGCGCTGAACAACAACCCCTCAGGACGGTGGTCCTGCAAAGGGGAAGTGGCTCTGCAACTCGTAAGGCCGGTGACCCCCCCCTAATAGCATACCGAAAATAAGAAACAGAAAAATAAATAAACTGAAAAAAACTCTCTGGAGCTGCAGAGATGTGCATCCTCTCCTGAGGGCACTTTTTTCTAAACTGCCTGTGGGAGGGGGCATAGAGCGGAGGAGCCAGCACACCCAGTTGAAGAATTTAAAGTGAACTGGCTCCTTTGGACCCGTCTATACCCCATCGTACTAGATTCCCCAATATCCCTTATGGATGCTAGAGACATAATAATAATCACGGGCACTTCAAGGTCAATGCAGGGAAGGGTGTTAGGTAAGGGTTAAGAAGCCCATCAGCTCTTTGTCTAAATATCCAGCCATGACCCCACTGCTAAGTCAATAGAGGAGAAAGCATTCTTATCAATTCACATCCCAGTGAACTTATAGTAAATCCACTGTGAGCAGGAGACAGGTACACATTAAAGCTAGGGCCAAGTGCAGCTGTTCCCAATTTGTTTTAGGTCATGACTACTGATGAAAACATGTCCAAGCATATTTTCCATGAGATACCTGGTGATATAATAAGAATTTACTTACCGATAATTCTATTTCTCGTAGTCCGTAGTGGATGCTGGGGACTCCGTCAGGACCATGGGGAATAGCGGCTCCGCAGGAGACAGGGCACAAAAGTAAAAGCTTTAGGATCAGGTGGTGTGCACTGGCTCCTCCCCCTATGACCCTCCTCCAAGCCTCAGTTAGGATACCGGACGAGCGTACACAATAAGGAAGGATTTTGAATCCCGGGTAAGACTCATACCAGCCACACCAATCACACTGTACAACCTGTGATCTGAACCCAGTTAACAGCATGATAACAGCGGAGCCTCTGAAAAGATGGCTCACAACAATAATAACCAGATTTTTGTAACAATAACTATGTACAAGTATTGCAGACAATCCGCACTTGGGATGGGCGCCCAGCATCCACTACGGACTACGAGAAATAGAATTATCGGTAAGTAAATTCTTATTTTCTCTGACGTCCTAAGTGGATGCTGGGGACTCCGTCAGGACCATGGGGATTATACCAAAGCTCCCAAACGGGCGGGAGAGTGCGGATGACTCTGCAGCACCGAATGAGAGAACTCCAGGTCCTCCTCAGCCAGGGTGTGCCCCTGACCAAGTAGCAGCTCGGCAAAGTTGTAAAGCCGAGACCCCTCGGGCAGCCGCCCAAGATGAGCCCACCTTCCTTGTGGAATGGGCATTTACATATTTTGGCTGTGGCAGGCCTGCCACAGAATGTGCAAGCTGAATTGTACTACACATCCAACTAGCAATCGTCTGCTTAGAAGCAAGAGCACCCAGTTTTTTGGGTGCCTACAGGATAACAGCAAGTCAGTTTTCCTGACTCCAGCCGTCCTGGAACCTATATTTTCAGGGCCCTGACAACATCCAGCAACTTGGAGTCCTCCAAGTCCCTAGTAGCCGCAGGTACCACAATAAGCTGGTGCAGGTGAAACGCTGACACCACCTTAGGGAGAAACTGGGGACGAGTCCGCAGCTCTGCCCTGTCCGAATGGACAATCAGATATGGGCTTTGTGAGACAAAGCCGCCAATTCGGACACTCGCCTGGCCGAGGCCAGGGCCAACAGCATGGTCACTTTCCATGTGAGATATTTCAAATCCACAGATTTGAGCGGTTTAAACCAATGTGATTTGAGGAATCCCAGAACTACGTTGAGATCCCACAGTGCCACTGGAGGCACAAAAGGGGGTTGTATATGCAGTACTCCCTTGACAAACTTCTGGACTTCAGGAACTGAAGCCAATCTTTTCTGGAAGAAAATTGACAAGGCAGAAATTTGAACCCTAATGGACCCCAATTTGAGGCCCATAGACACTCCTGTTTGCAGGAAATGCAGGAATCGACCGAGTTGAAATTTCTTCGTGGGGCCTTCCTGGCCTCACACCACGCAACATATTTTCGCCACATGTGGTGATAATGTTGTGCGGTCACCTCCTTCCTGGCTTTGACCAGGGTAGGAATGACCTCTTCCGGAATGCCTTTTTCCCTTAGGATCCGGCGTTCCACCGCCATGCCGTCAAACGCAGCCGCGGTAAGTCTTGGAACAGACATGGTACTTGCTGAAGCAAGTCCCTTCTTAGCGGCAGAGGCCATGAGTCCTCTGTGAGCATTTCTTGAAGATCCGGGTACCAAGTCCTTCTTGGCCAATCCGGAGCCACTAGTATAGTTCTTACTCCTCTACGTCTTATAATTCTCAGTACCTTGGTTATGAGAAGCAGAGAAGGGAACACATACACCGACTGTTACACCCACGGTGTTACCAGGACGTCCACAGCTATCGCTTGAAGGTCTTGTGACCTGGCGCAATACCTGTCCCATTTTTTTGTTTGGGCGGGACGCCATCATGTCCACCTTTGGTCTTTCCCAACGGTTCACAATCATGCGGAAAACTTCCCGATGAAGTTCCCACTCTCCCGGGTGGAGGTCGTGCCTGCTGAGGAAGTCTGCTTCCCAGTCGTCCACTCCCGGAATGAACACTGCTGACAGTGCTATCACATGATTTTCCGCCTAGCGAAAAATCCTTGCAGTTTTGTCACTGCCCTCCTGCTTCTTGTGCCGCCCTTTCTGTTTACGTGGGCGACTGCCGTGATGTTATCCCACTGGATCAATACCGGCTGACCTTGAAGCAGAGGTCTTGCTAAGCTTAGAGCATTATAAATTTGTTCTTAGCTCCAGTATATTTATGTGGAGAGAATTCTCCAGACTTGATCACACTCCTTGTGTGACTGCTCCCCAGCCTCTCAGGCTGGCCTCCGTGGTCACGAGCATCCAATCCTGAATGCCGAATCTGCGGCCCTCTAGAAGATGAGCACTCTGTAATCACCACAGGAGAGACACCCTTGTCCTTGGATATAGGGTTATCCGCTGATGCATCTGAAGATGCGATCCGGACCATTTGTCCAGCAGATCCCACTGAAGAGTTCTTGCGTGAAATCTGCCGAATGGAAGCGCTTCGTAATAAGCCACCATTTTTACCAGGACTCTTGTGCAATGATGCACTGACACTTTTCCTGGTTTTAGGAGGATCCCGATTAGCTCGGATAACTCCCTGGCTTTCTCCTCTGGGAGAAACACCTTTTCCTGGACTGTGTCCAGAATCATCCCTAGGACCAGCAGACGTGTCGTCGGAACAACTGCGGTTTTGGAATATTTAGAATCCACCCGTGCTGTCGTAGAACTACTTGAGATAGTGCTACTCCGACCTCCAACTGTTCTCTGGACCTTGTTCTTATCAGGAGGTCGTCCATTTTCTTTGAAGACGAATCCTCCTTTCGGTCATTACCTTGGTAAGGACCCGGGGTGCCTTGGACAATCCAACGGCATCGTCTTGAAACTGATAGTGACAGTTCTGTACCACGAACCTGAGGTACCCTTGGTGAGAAAAGGCAAATTTTGGGACATGGAGGTAAGCATCCCTGATGTCCCGGGACACCATATAGTCCCCTTGTTCTTTGCTATCACTGCTCTGAGTGACTCCATCTGGATTTGAACCCTTGTAAGTGTTCAAATTTTTCAGATTTAGAATAGGTCTCACCTAGCCTTCAGTACCACCATATAGTGTGGAGTAATACCCCTTTCCTTGTTGTCGGAGGGGTAAATTTATTATCACCTGCTGGGAATACAGCTTGTGAATTGTTTTCAATACTGCCTCCCTGTCGGAGGGAGACATTGGTACAGCAGACTACAGGAACCTGCGAGGGGGGAAACCTCTCGACATTCCAATCTGTACCCCTTGGATACTACTTGTAGGATCCAGGGGTCCTGTACGGTCCCAGCGTCATGCTGAGAACTTGGTAGAAGCGGTGGAGGGCTTCTGTTCCTGGGAATGGGCTGCCTGCTGCAGTCTTCTTCCCTTTCCTCTATCCCTGGGCAGATATGACTCTTATAGGGACGAAAGGACTGAGGCTGAAAAGACGGTGTCTTTTTCTGCAGAGATGTGACTTAGGGTAAAAAACGGTGGATTTTCCAGCAGTTGCCCTGGCCACCAGGTCCCATGGACCGACCCCAAATAACTCCTCCCCTTTATACGGCAATACATCTTTGTGCAGTTTGGAATCTGCATCACCTGACCACTGTCGTGTCCATAAACATCTTCTTGCAGATATGGACATCGCATTTACTCTTGATGCCAGAGTGCAAATATCCCTCTGCGCATCTCGCATATATAGAAATGCATCCTTTAAATGCTCTATAGTCAATAAAATACTGTCCCTGTCAAAGGTATCAATATTTTTAGTCAGGGAATCCGACCAAGCCACCTCAGCTCTGCACATCCAGGCTGAGGCGATCGCTGGTCGCAGTATAACACCAGCATGTGTGTGTATACTTTTTAGGATATTTTTCAGCCTCCTATCAGCTGGCTCCTTAAGTACGGCCCTATCCGTAGATGGTACCGCCACTTGTTCTGATAAGCGTGTGAGCGCCTTATCCACCCTGAGGGGTGTTTCCCACCGCGCCTTAACTTCTGGCGGGAAAGGGTATACCGCCAATAATTTTCTATCGGGGGAAACCCACGCATCATCACACACTTCATTTAATTTATCTGAGTCAGGAAAAACTACAGGTAGTTTTTTCACCTCACACATAATACCCTTTTTTGTGGTACTTGGAGTATCAGAAATATGTAACACCTCCTTCATTGCCCTTAACGTGTGGCCCTAAAAGAAAATACGTTTGTTTCTTCACCGTCGACACTGAAATCAGTGTCCGTGTCTGGGTCTGTGTCGACCGACTGAGGTAAATGGGCATTTTACAGCCCCTGACGGTGTTTGAGACGCCTGGACAGATACTAATTTGTTCGCCGGCCCTCTCATGTCGTCAACCGGCTTGCAGCGTGTTGACATTGTCACGTAATTTCCATAAATAAGCCATCCATTCCGGTGTCAACTCCCTAGAGAGTGACATCACCATTACAGGCAATTTGCTCCGCCTCCTCACCAACATCGTCCTCATACATGTCGACACACACGTACCGACATATAGCACACACACACAGGGAATGCTCTGATAGAGGACAGGACCCCACTAGCCCCTTGGGGAGACAGAGGGAGAGTTTGCCAGCACACACCAAAGCGCTATATTTTACAGGGATAGCCTTATAATAAGTGCTCCCTTATAGCTGCTTTTATAAAATCACAATTTCGCCAAATTTTGCCCCCCCTCTCTTGATTTAACCCTGTTTCTGTAGTGCAGTGCAGGGGAGAGCCTGGGAGCCTTCCTGACCAGCGGAACTGTGTGAGGAAATGGCGCTGTGTGCTGAGGAGATAGGCCCCGCCCCCTTTTCGGCGGGCTCGTCTCCCGCTTAAAAATGGATTCTGGCAGGGGTTAAATATCTCCATATAGCCCCGGAGGCTATATGTGAGGTATTTTTTGCCAAAAAAAGGATTTTCATTGCTGCCCAGGGCGCCCCCCCCCCCAGCGCCCTGCACCCTCAGTGACTGCCGTGTGAAGTGTGCTGAGAGCAATGGCGCACAGCTGCAGTGCTGTGCGCTACCTTAAGAAGACTGAGGAGTCTTCTGCCGCCGATTCTGGACCTTCTTCTCTTTTCAGCATCTGCAAGGGGGCCGGCGGCGAGGCTCCGGTGACCATCCAGGCTGTACCTGTGATCGTCCCTCTGGAGCTAATGTCCAGTAGCCAAAGAAGCCAATCCATCCTGCACGCAGGTGAGTTCACTTCTTCTCCCCTAAGTCCCTCGATGCAGTGATCCTGTTGCCAGCAGGACTCACTGTAAAATAAAAAACCTAAGCTAAACTTTTCTAAGCAGCTCTTTAGGAGAGCCACCTAGATTGCACCCTTCTCGGCCGGGCACAAAAACCTAACTGAGGCTTGGAGGAGGGTCATAGGGGGAGGAGCCAGTGCACACTACCTGATCCTAAAGCTTTACTTTTTGTGCCCTGTCTCCTGCGGAGCCGCTATTCCCCATGGTCCTTTCAGGAACCCCAGCATCCACTAGGACGATAGAGAAAAGTGGATTTTCCAGCTGTTGCCGTGGCCACCAGGTCCGATGGACCGACCCCAAATAACTCCTCCCCTTTATACGGCAATACTTCCATGTGCCGTTTGGAATCTGCATCACCTGACCACTGTCGTGTCCATAAACAACTTCTGGCAGATATGGACATCGCACTTACTCTTGATGCCAGAGTGCAAATATCCCTCTGTGCATCTCGCATATATAGAAATGCATCCTTTAAATGCTCTATAGTCAATAAAATACTGTCCCTGTCAAGGGTATCAATATTTTCAGTCAGGGAATCCGACCAAGCCACCCCAGCGCTGCACATCCAGGCTGAGGCGATCGCTGGTCGCAGTATAACACCAATATGTGTGTATATACTTTTTAGGATATTTTCCAGCCTCCTATCAGCTGGCTCCTTGAGGGCGGCCGTATCTGGAGACGGTAACGCCACTTGTGATAAGCGTGTGAGCGCCTTCATTTAATTTATCTGATTCAGGAAAAACTACAGGTAGTTTTTTCACACCCCACATAATACCCTTTTTTGTGGTACTTGTAGTATCAGAAATATGTAACACCTCCTTCATTGCCCTTAACATGTAACGTGTGGCCCTAAAGGAAAATACGTTTGTTTCTTCACCGTCGACACTGGAGTCAGTGTCCGTGTCTGTGTCTGTGTCAACCGACTGAGGTAAATGGGCGTTTTAAAGCCCCTGACGGTGTTTGAGACGCCTGGACAGGTACTAATTTGTTTGTTTCTCATGTCGTCAACCGACCTTGCAGCGTGTTGACATTATCACGTAATTCCCTAAATAAGCCATCCATTCCGGTGTCGACTCCCTAGAGAGTGACATCACCATTACAGGCAATTGCTCCGCCTCCTCACCAACATCGTCCTCATACATGTCGACACACACGTACCGACACACAGCACACACACAGGGAATGCTCTGATAGAGGACAGGACCCCACTAGCCCTTTGGGGAGACAGAGGGAGAGTTTGCCAGCACACACCAAAACGCTATAATTATACAGGGACAACCTTTATATAAGTGTTTTCCCTTATAGCATCTTAATATATAATCATATCGCCAAATAAGTGCCCCCCCTCTCTGTTTTAACCCTGTTTCTGTAGTGCAGTGCAGGGGAGAGCCTGGGAGCTTTCCCTCCAGCAGTTCTGTGAGGGAAAATGGCGCTGTGTGCTGAGGAGAATAGGCCCCGCCCCCTTTTCGGCGGGCTTCTTCTCCCGTTTTTCTGACAACCTGGCAGGGGTTAAATACATCCATATAGCCCCAGAGGCTATATGTGATGTATTTTTAGCCAGTATAGGTACTTTCATTGCTGCCCAGGGCGCCCCCCCCAGCGCCCTGCACCCTCAGTGACCGTTGGTGTGAAGTGTGCTGAGAGCAATGGCGCACAGCTGCAGTGCTGTGCGCTACCTCATGAAGACTGAGAAGTCTTCAGCCGCCGATTTCTGGACCTCTTCTCTCTTCAGCATCTGCAAGGGGGTCGGCGGCGCGGCTCCGGTGACCCATCCAGGCTGTACCTGTGATCGTCCCTCTGGAGCTAGTGTCCAGTAGCCTAAGATGCCAATCCATCCTGCACGCAGGTGAGTTCACTTCTTCTCCCCTAAGTCCCTCGTTGCAGTGAGCCTGTTGCCAGCAGGACTCACTAAAAATAAAAAACCTAATAAAACTTTTACTCTAAGCAGCTCTTTAGGAGAGCCACCTAGATTGCACCCTTCTCGGCCGGGCACAAAAACCTAACTGAGGCTTGGAGGAGGGTCATAGGGGGAGGAGCCAGTGCACACCACCTGATCCTAAAGCTTTTACTTTTGTGCCCTGTCTCCTGCGGAGCCGCTATTCCCCATGGTCCTGACGGAGTCCCCAGCATCCACTTAGGACGTCAGAGAAAATGGTATTACCAAACCAGGAATAGAAAAATAGGAAATAAAAACAAGGCAAATCTCAGAGGTTTCTTTACATTTCCAGTTACCGTAGGAAATTAGTTCTGAGTAATAACAAAGAGTAAAGCAACTCACTTAATTTTAGAACATAAATTACAGGGCTAAGCAGTCTAATAATAAAAGGTATATAGCTAGCCGTGCTCCCACAGGCATTAACACGTTGCTTGCAGAGGTCAGAGAACGCACTACGGGTGGGGTATGTGATCCCAGCTGTCGGCGGTCACATGACCGTTCCGACAATGAGAATGAGGAAAAAGGGACAGGATTAATTATTTTACCCCTCCCCTGTCCCCTATCCTAATCCAACTGGGCTGGCGGCTAGGGCTAAGACTCCGGGGTGGAGGCAACGGCTAACGCCCCCTCTAGTGTCTAACCCTAACTAACAGTGACCCCGATCCTTACTTTCAGGATGTCGATGGTCAGTATTCCGGCGCCAGTCACATGACCGCCGGCATCCCGACTGTTGGTATGCTACTCAAATCCCCGTACTATAAGGTCCTGAACACACCTGGCACAGTGGAATATATCAACTAAGGGGTCTATTTACTAATACCGCTTTCACATCGCTAATGCCGGATCCCACCCGGTAAAAGAAACGTGTCCTTACCGGGTGGGATCCAGCATTTGCTCCCCTCTGCTGGCTTTCCGACCCGGCAATATACCGGGTCGGTTGCCATAGCAGCGGGGGGGCGCAGCAGCAGCGGGGGTGGAGGCGGCGCTGGGAGATGAGCTCATCTCCTGCGCCGCCTCTCCCTATGCTGTGAATGGGAACCGTGTCACATCGACGCGGCTCCCATTCACACTGCACCTGACCCGGTATTCAACCCGGGTATAATCCTTCTTTTATACCGGGTTGAATTACCGGGTCAGGCAACCCGCTAATTCTCAGAAAGTGCTTTCACATCGCACTCTGACCCGTGTCGACACGGCAATATGCCGTGTCGATACCGGGTTATTTGTGCGATGTGAAAGGGGTATAAGCCTTGGAGGGAGATAAAGTGGATGAAGATAAAGTATCAGCCAATCAGCTCCTAACTGCCATGTTACAGGCTGTGTTTGAAAAATGACATTTAGGAGCAGATTGGCTGGTACTTTATCTCCAGTGACTTTATCTCCATCCAAGGCTTAGTAAATAGACCCCTAAAACACTAAGTCAGACTGCAGGGGTCCCTAGCTTAGAACAGTTCTGATAGATGGGAAGTCGGGATAATAACTAAGACCGTGAAATGAAAAAAAAAAAAATACAATAAATAAGATTTTACTTACCGATAAATCTATTTCTCGGAGTCCGTAGTGGATGCTGGGGTTCCTGAAAGGACCATGGGGAATAGCGGCTCCGCAGGAGACAGGGCACAAAAAGTAAAGCTTTTCCAGATCAGGTGGTGTGCACTGGCTACTCCCCCTATGACCCTCCTCCAGACTCCAGTTAGGTACTGTGCCCGGACGAGCGTACACAATAAGGGAGGATTTTGAATCCCGGGTAAGACTCATACCAGCCACACCGTACAACTTGTGATCTAAACCCAGTTAACAGTATGATAACAGCGGAGCCTCTGAAAGATGGCTTCCTTCAACAATAACCCGAATTAGTTAACAATAACTATGTACAATTATTGCAGATAATCCGCACTTGGGATGGGCGCCCAGCATCCACTACGGACTCCGAGAAATAGATTTATCGGTAAGTAAAATCTTATTTTCTCTATCGTCCTAGTGGATGCTGGGGTTCCTGAAAGGACCATGGGGATTATACCAAAGCTCCCAAACGGGCGGGAGAGTGCGGATGACTCTGCAGCACCGAATGAGAGAACTCCAGGTCCTCCTTAGCCAGAGTATCAAATTTGTAAAATTTTACAAACGTGTTCTCCCCTGACCACGTAGCTGCTCGGCAAAGTTGTAATGCCGAGACCCCTCGGGCAGCCGCCCAAGATGAGCCCACCTTCCTTGTGGAGTGGGCCTTTACAGATTTAGGCTGTGGCAGGCCTGCCACAGAATGTGCAAGTTGGATTGTGCTACAGATCCAACGAGCAATCGTCTGTTGTTGGGTGCATACAATATAAACAACGAGTCAGATTTTCTGACTCCAGCTGTCCTTGCAATATATATTTTTAATGCTCTGACAACGTCCAGTAACTTGGAGTCCTCCAAGTCACTTGTAGCCGCAGGCACTTCAATAGGCTGGTTCAGATGAAATGCTGACACCACCTTAGGGAGAAAATGCGGACGAGTCCGCAGTTCTGCCCTGTCCGAATGGAAAATCAGATATGGGCTTTTGTAAGATAAAGCTGCCAGTTCTGACACTCTCCTGGCCGAAGCCAGGGCTAGAAGCATGGTCACTTTCCATGTGAGATATTTCAAATCCACCTTCTTTAGTGGTTCAAACCAATGAGATTTTAGAAAGTCCAAAACCACATTGAGATCCCACGGTGCCACTGGAGGCACCACAGGAGGCTGTATATGTAGCACTCCCTTAACAAAGGTCTGGACTTCAGGGACTGAAGCCAATTCTTTTTGAAAGAAAATCGACAGGGCCGAAATTTGAACCTTAATAGATCCCAATTTGAGACCCATAGACAATCCTGATTGCAGGAAATGTAGGAATCGACCCAGTTGAAATTCCTCCGTCGGAGCACTCCGATCTTCGCACCACGCAACATATTTTCGCCAAATTCGGTGATAATGTTGCACGGTTACTTCCTTCCTTGCTTTAATCAAAGTAGGAATGACTTCTTCCGGCATGCCTTTTTCCTTTAGGATCCGGCGTTCAACCGCCATGCCGTCAAACGCAGCCGCGGTAAGTCTTGAAACAGACAGGGACCCTGCTGAAGCAAGTCCCTCCTTAGAGGTAGAGGCCACGGATCTTCCGTGATCATCTCTTGAAGTTCCGGGTACCAAGTCCTTCTTGGCCAATCCGGAACCACTAGTATCGTCCTTACGCCTCTTTGCCGTATAATTCTCAATACTTTTGGTATGAGAGGCAGAGGAGGAAACACATACACCGACTGGTACACCCAAGGCGTTACCAGCGCGTCCACAGCTATTGCCTGCGGATCTCTTGACCTGGCGCAATACCTGTCCAGTTTTTTGTTGAGGCGAGACGCCATCATGTCCACCATTGGTCTTTCCCAACGGGTTACCAGCAAGTGGAAGACTTCTGGATGAAGTCCCCACTCTCCCGGGTGAAGATCGTGTCTGCTGAGGAAGTCTGCTTCCCAGTTGTCCACTCCCGGGATGAACACTGCTGACAGTGCTATCACATGATTCTCTGCCCAGCGAAGAATCCTTGCAGCTTCTGCCATTGCACTCCTGCTTCTTGTGCCGCCCTGTCTGTTCACATGGGCGACTGCCGTGATGTTGTCCGACTGGATCAACACCGGTTTTCCCTGAAGCAGAGGTTCTGCCTGGCTTAGAGCATTGTATATTGCTCTTAGTTCCAGAATGTTTATGTGAAGAGACGTTTCCAGGCTCGTCCATACTCCCTGGAAGTTTCTTCCTTGTGTGACTGCTCCCCAGCCTCTCAGGCTGGCGTCCGTGGTCACCAGGATCCAATCCTGTATGCCGAATCTGCGGCCCTCCAATAGATGAGCACTCTGCAACCACCACAGAAGAGACACCCTTGTCCTTGGAGACAGGGTTATCCGCAGGTGCATCTGAAGATGCGACCCTGACCATTTGTCCAACAGATCCCTTTGGAAAATTCTTGCGTGGAATCTGCCGAATGGAATTGCTTCGTAAGAAGCCACCATTTTTCCCAGGACTCTTGTGCATTGATGTACAGACACCTTTCCTGGTTTTAGGAGGTTCCTGACAAGCTCGGATAACTCCTTGGCTTTTTCCTCCGGGAGAAAAACCTTTTTCTGAACCGTGTCCAGAATCATCCCTAGGAACAGCAGACGAGTTGTCGGCATTAACTGGGATTTTGGAATATTCAGAATCCACCCGTGCTGTTTTAGCACTTCTTGCGACAGTGCTAATCCCATCTCTAGCTGTTCTCTGGACCTTGCCCTTATTAGGAGATCGTCCAAGTATGGGATAATTAATATGCCTTTTCTTCGAAGAAGAATCATCATCTCGGCCATTACCTTTGTAAAGACCCGAGGTGCCGTGGACAATCCGAACGGCAGCGTCTGAAACTGATAGTGACAGTTTTGTACAACGAACCTGAGGTACCCCTGGTGTGAGGGGTAAATTGGAACGTGGAGATACGCATCCTTGATGTCCAAGGATACCATAAAGTCCCCCTCTTCCAGGTTCGCTATCACTGCTCTGAGTGACTCCATCTTGAACTTGAACTTCTTTATGTACAGGTTCAAGGACTTCAGATTTAGAATAGGCCTTACCGAGCCATCCGGCTTCGGTACCACAAAAAGAGTGGAATAATACCCCTTCCCTTGTTGTAGAAGAGGTACCTTGACTATCACCTGCTGAGAGTACAGCTTGTGAATGGCTTCCAAAACCGTCTCCCTTTCGGAGGGGGACGTTGGTAAAGCAGACTTCAGGAAACGGCGAGGTGGATCTGTCTCCAATTCCAACCTGTACCCCTGAGATATTATCTGCAGGATCCAGGGATCTACCTGCGAGTGAGCCCACTGCGCGCTGTAATTTTTGAGACGACCACCCACCGTCCCCGAGTCCGCTTGAGAAGCCCCAGCGTCATGCTGAGGCTTTTGTAGAAGCCGGGGAAGGCTTCTGTTCCTGGGAAGGAGCTGCCTGTTGCTGTCTCTTCCCTCGACCTCTGCCTCGTGGCAGATATGAATAGCCCTTTGCTCTCTTATTTTTAAAGGAACGAAAGGGCTGCGGTTGAAAAGTCGGTGCCTTTTTCTGTTGGGGAGTGACTTGAGGTAGAAAGGTGGATTTCCCGGCTGTAGCCGTGGCCACCAAATCTGATAGACCGACTCCAAATAACTCCTCCCCTTTATACGGCAAAACTTCCATATGTCGTTTTGAATCCGCATCGCCTGTCCACTGTCGCGTCCATAAAGCTCTTCTGGCCGAAATGGACATAGCACTTACCCGTGATGCCAGTGTGCAGATATCCCTCTGTGCATCACGCATATAAAGAAATGCATCCTTTATTTGTTCTAACGACAGTAAAATATTGTCCCTGTCCAGGGTATCAATATTTTCAATCAGGGACTCTGACCAAACTACCCCAGCACTGCACATCCAGGCAGTCGCTATAGCTGGTCGTAGTATAACACCTGCATGTGTGTATATACTTTTTTGGATATTTTCCATCCTCCTATCTGATGGATCTTTAAGTGCGGCCGTCTCAGGAGAGGGTAACGCCACTTGTTTAGATAAGCGTGTTAGCGCCTTGTCCACCCTAGGAGGTGTTTCCCAGCGCTCCCTAACCTCTGGCGGGAAAGGGTATAATGCCAATAATTTCTTTGAAATTATCAGCTTTTTATCAGGGGCAACCCACGCTTCATTACACACGTCATTTAATTCTTCTGATTCAGGAAAAACTATAGGTAGTTTTTTCACACCCCACATAATACCCTGTTTAGTGGTACCTGTAGTATCAGCTAAATGTAACGCCTCCTTCATTGCCAAAATCATATAACGTGTGGCCCTACTGGAAAATACGGTTGATTCGTCACCGTCACCACTGGAGTCAGTGCCTGTGTCTGGGTCTGTGTCGACCGACTGAGGCAAAGGGCGTTTCACAGCCCCTGACGGTGTTTGAGTCGCCTGGACAGGCACTAATTGATTGTCCGGCCGTCTCATGTCGTCAAACGACTGCTTTAGCGTGTTGACACTATCCCGTAGTTCCATAAATAAAGGCATCCATTCTGGTGTCGACTCCCTAGGGGGTGACATCCTCATATTTGGCAATTGCTCCGCCTCCACACCAATATCGTCCTCATACATGTCGACACACACGTACCGACACACAGCAGACACACAGGGAATGCTCCTAACGAAGACAGGACCCACTAGCCCTTTGGGGAGACAGAGGGAGAGTTTGCCAGCACACACCAAAAGCGCTATATATAACAGGGATAGCCTTATAATAAGTGCTCCCTTATAGCTGCTTTATATATATCAAAATATCGCCATAAATTTGCCCCCCCTCTCTGTTTTACCCTGTTTCTGTAGTGCAGTGCAGGGGAGAGACCTGGGAGCCGTCCTGACCAGCGGAGCTGTGAGAGGAAATGGCGCCGTGTGCTGAGGAGATAGGCCCCGCCCCTTTTCCGGCGGGCTCGTCTCCCGCTATTTAGTGAATCCAGGCAGGGGTTAAATATCTCCATATAGCCTCTGGGGGCTATATGTGAGGTATTTT
Organism: Pseudophryne corroboree; assembly: GCF_028390025.1. Taxonomy (NCBI): domain Eukaryota; kingdom Metazoa; phylum Chordata; class Amphibia; order Anura; family Myobatrachidae; genus Pseudophryne; species Pseudophryne corroboree. Next base: position 86,168,774 of record NC_086447.1, on the reverse strand, counting down.
TAGCCTTTATATAGGTTACATTTGCCTCCCAGGGCGCCCCCCCCCCAGCGCCCTGCACCCTCAGTGACTGCGTGTGAAGTGTGCTGAGAGGAAAATGGCGCACAGCTGCAGTGCTGTGCGCTACCTTTAGAAGACTGCAGGAGTCTTCAGCCGCCGATTCTGGACCTCTTCTGACTTCAGCATCTGCAAGGGGGCCGGCGGCGCGGCTCCGGTGACCATCCAGGCTGTACCTGTGATCGTCCCTCTGGAGCTGATGTCCAGTAGCCAAGAAGCCAATCCATCCTGCACGCAGGTGAGTTCACTTCTTCTCCCCTCAGTCCCTCGTTGCAGTGATCCTGTTGCCAGCAGGACTCACTGTAAAATAAAAAACCTAAGCTAAACTTTTTCTAAGCAGCTCTTTAGGAGAGCCACCTAGATTGCACCCTTCTCGGCCGGGCACAAAAATCTAACTGGAGTCTGGAGGAGGGTCATAGGGGGAGGAGCCAGTGCACACCACCTGATCTGGAAAAGCTTTACTTTTTGTGCCCTGTCTCCTGCGGAGCCGCTATTCCCCATGGTCCTTTCAGGAACCCCAGCATCCACTAGGACGATAGAGAAATAGATAAAGATGAATTTCACCATATTTTGCCTACATTTTTGTGTATAATACATTTGGTGTGATAGGGGCTTATGCAACAGCCTGCAAGATGCAGGCTCTGTGGGAATTACATGGTTTTCTCTTGTAAATGATTGCCACTTTAAACATATGGGCATACTCACCGGAATTCCCGCATAGCGTGCATCTTGCAGGCTATTACATAGTGTTTTAACCCAAAACCAATTAACAATGACCAGCACAAGTGAGCATTCTTAGTGGTCAATCCAATTAGACACGACCCTCACGTAAGTGCGGCTTTAGGTTGCCCTCAACTTGCAAATTCTTGTTCTCGGCCCCATAGTGCTGCATACAAAAATCCTTGAGTACAGGGTGAGATCAGGTCGAGATGAGGTGCATTTGCAATGACATCTCGCCCCTCTAGTGACCAGATGAATTGACCCCATAATATTTAAATAACGATGCTACAAAATGTATTACTGAACTGACAAGACGTCCATAAGGGCATGTACACCCTACGCAGAAAAAAAACAGGCACGCTACCTCGCTCTCTTGCGGCTTGCGCAGGAATATTTGAAGACAAGTCTCCCATGTCGTCTCCGTTATCCAGGCAACTTGAACCTGCGAAACAGAAAAATTGTATTCATTATAGGAACCAAAATAAAAGTTTAATACATTAACGCATTAATTAAACTACTTCATAAAAAGCCCCATACCTGCCATCTCCAAAAATAGACTACTTGGAATATTTGGGGGATAGGTGCTACGACGGGTGTGTATCATAGAGTTGACCACACTTGGTCGACAGTCATTAGGACGACCACTATTGGTCGACACAGTTTTTAGGTCGACATGAGGTTGTTGTTTCTGTGGTGTTTTCTTCTTCGTAAAGTGACCGGGAACCCCAATAATCGCACCATGTCTGCTCACTGTACCTATTCCCAATCGTAGTCCACATGGATCGTAAAATATGAAAAAGTTCAAAAAATTGGGGGGGGGGGGGGGGGGATTTGTGAAAAACTCACGTCGACCTAGTGACTGTGTCGACCAATAGTGGTCAACCTAAGTACGGTTAACCTACAGACCAGATACCCCTGGGACACTAGGTGCTATGTTTTTAGTAACTTACACATCACTTTCACACCATTAACAGATCATTTTACAGTTCCTAGGAACTAGAGATGAGCGGGTTCGGTTTTACTCGGTTCTCAAAACGGCATCTAATTGGCTCACGGATGTCACGTGTTTTGGATAGCCAATAAGGGTCGGTTTTGAGAACCGAGTAAAACAGAGTAAAACCGAATCCGCTCATCTCTACTAGGAACACTGTTCTGCTACGGCCAGTTACAGGTATGCCCTTAAAAAAAGTTTGTGTAAGAACATTTTTGCTCAAGGTTTGCAACACTATCCCCCTTCTTTTTAAAACAAAGTTTGCACTCCCACTTATAGCGGACTGACAGAGAAAGACGGAAATTGATGAGATAAAGGAATTGGCCGTATTACATAGAATTATAACATAAAATCATCTGCGGTGATATATAAGATACTCTTCTGCCATCACCTTTCTACATCCAAAAAGTTGTTGCCCACTGCACAACTACAGTATGTATTCATTTTTCGTAGAAAGAAAAAAAAAAATCACCCCACGATTACAGTAGTTTACAGTATAAAAAAAAAAAAAGTTGCATGCAATATGCAGGCAAAGGTAATTTTAAACCATAAAACAGTACCATAGTCCTCAGTATCATGGAGAGCGCTGCCCTCAACAGAAGGTCCCGAGCCTGGTGTGGCCATGTCTATTTGCATCGAATGAAGCAAGTCTGATGCTTCTGTTATGAAATATATCAACAAGAAAATGTAACAAATTGTAATAGGTACATTTTTCATTTGAAGAAAAAAAAAATATTAGAGATATGGAGGGGGTGGGGGGGAGGAAAAAAAGAAAGGAGGAAATAGAAGAGAAAGGGGGGAGTAAGATGTTGGAGAGAGGCGGAGGGGGTAAGAGAGAAAAAAGAAAGGAGAGAGAGAGAGAGAGAGAGAGAGAGAGAGAGAGAGAGAGAGAGAGAGAGAGAGAGAGAGAGAGAGAGAGAGAGAGAGAGAGAAAGAATTTTCTTTATAAGCATTATATATACACTTTAGTAAAATAGGGTCAGATAAACTCACCTTTCACCCCATCTGTGCTACTTTGTGTGTTCTCATCACCAGGAGAGGGGCAGATTTTGTCACACTGTAAATCTTCATTACTGATTTGTAAGCTGGTAGCAGGTGATTCACCGAAGCCTTCAGTGGGTGGCTGATCTTCTAAATCCTCTTTAATTACATCTTCAAGACCAGTTTCAGTAAAGATTGTATCTTCTGTTTTCCAAAAACATATCATTTCCTCATTAAAGTCAATGTCATTATACTTAATGCTTACAAATGCCAGAGGGATCAGGTGTGGCTTGTCATGAACTTCAAGAACAGTTATCTGCAACAGATCTTCTGAAACTTTGTCATAGAAAAAATGTCTTCCCTCTGAAGTCCAAGTTCCGGCTTTAGAATTAAAACCTGCGAGGCAGCACGGGAATGCTTGAGCGGGGATTTCAAGTAGTGTGTCTGAGAGCTGTCGTATTTGATCCACACTAACACTGTCTTCGTTACCATAGTCTATAAACCTTACGGTCACAAGATCAGCCTCGAGTTTGGTAACGATGGCCCTGTACCAGTTTTCATCCTCGCTATACATCACGTTGCAAGAGTTGCCAATCTGAATTGCTGCGATGAATTCTTCATCTTTAATAGACTGTTCTCCTGCCTCCTGCACTCTTACAGCCAGGGAGTCAATATCTGCAGTTGATAATTGACACCAGAAATATTCAGGGCTATCCACAGCACTAGCATAAACAGTCACCGTTTTACCAGGCAGCGGCAGGTTCCATTTGAAAGACTTAATAGATAGAACATTTTCCTCTTCAGGTTTCTCTTCAGTGGTAATTTCACCCACCTCTTTCTTAATATGTTCCTCTAACGAGTGTCGACCAGATGAGGCAAGCAAGTCATTAATACATCCACGTTCGTCATTAAGCATTACATCCCACTTAAGATCATACTGTTTCACAAACTTGCAATCTAACTGGAAGTCACTGGTCCGCTTAGAAAATTCATTTAGCAAGTCGTCCATGCTGGGCGTGGGATCCACACCAGCCGGTCTGCTTAAAGAGCATCGAACACTCATTATAGGTAAAGAGCACAGTTTAAGGGTAAGTCTATAGGTTGTACAGTTGGAGATTACTGCAGTGTTGCCATAGTCTATGTACTGCACATTTAAACCTTGTATGCTTTTTCCAGTCACCACTGCACGATAATAGAGCTCATCGTCTGCAAAATAAGCACAAACAACGTCTCCTACATTGATATCTTTTTCAGCAAGGACCTCAAACGTGCTCCGATCGTCATTTAACAGTGCTGAAATCTCATCAAGTTGGCTGTCCTCTGCAAACTGCACATAGAAGTCAAATACAGTGTTTAAGTGCGAAATGTATACGGGCATCTTTATCCCGGGGAAGATTTGCCTCCTGGGCATTTCACTGAACTTCGTTAGAGGGGATTTTGAGAAAGAGCTGTGTTTATCTGTAAATGTAGATGGTCTATCTGCAGAGGACTTGTTGACAATTGGCATGGTATCTCGGCCCACTGTTCTTTCTTGGTATGAGCTACTGGATGGACCAAATGTGGATGGTCTCTCTGCAGGGCACTTGTGGACAATTGGCATGGTATCTCGACCCACTGTTCTTTCTTGGTATGAGCTACTGGGTAGATCTCTCCGAATATTCATGGATTCTTTCTTTTGTGAATTGAGCTCTTGAAACCTTGCAGCAGTGTAATCTTTGTTTTCCACTCCATGCGTGCCAGGTCCTTTTTGGGGGTAAGCTGCTGTTGGCTTTTCAAAATTGACAGCATTATTGGACTCTCTCGGCAGTAGAACTTGCCTGTTACTTTTTCTCTCCCTGGCGTCAACATTATTGAATGGTTTTTCTAAACTGAAATCTTGAAACCTTGGAGCAGTGTAATCTTTGTTTACAACTTCACGCTCAGCAGATGCTTGATACCTTGGGTAACCTCTGTCAGTCTTTTGCACTGCTGTACCCATTTCAGAATGCATGGTATAATTATACTCATTAACCTTACTAGAATTAACCTTACTCTCTTTGGTGTCCACATTAATTAGTGGCATTCTTGCTTCAATCTGCTTTGAAATGGTCTCTTGAGCATTTGATGCAATTTTAGGCACTCTCAAGCCAAGTTTACTTTTAATAGTTGCATTGATCTGTTGAGAACCATCGTACAGCTCAACTGATAACTTCCCATCAGCATCTTTGGCCACGACCAGTGCCCTTAAAGCTTTGCACAGTACAGCCTTCTCAAACCAAGACACAACTTCACCTGGAACATTAGATGGAATGTCCGGCAAGGAGCATTTTATTGCTTGCATTGGTAAAAACATAAGATCATGTTCATTACTAGTAATTGGTAGGACGTCTTCTTTAGCCACTCTTTCAACGTTCCCAAAATCAACAAAGAATACTTCAGCTGTGGCCTGTTTGTCAGAGCGAATAAAGCCACGATACCACTGTTGGTCACTGAATTTTGCAAGACAGAGAGGCCCAGAGTCATGAGGCAATTTCAAACATCGAGTTTTATGGCAAACTTTCATTATGGCAGATGAAAGCTTCTCAATAGTCTCCACAGTCCTGGAAAGTTGGCAGTAAAATTCCAAAGATGGGTTAACATGGGTAACAAATATTTCCTCCTCATTTCCTGTTTTAATGCCATGCATTGAATAATAGTACGAGTGAAGTTGCACAGATAGTGCCAGAGTTTTGTTAAGCTGGCGAGTTGCAAATCCTCTCTTGACCAATGTATCACATAAACTGGAAAAAGGACTGGACAAATCTACAATATTAAATAACATTTTATCCAGTGATGCAACCGCAAAAACTGTGCAGTGGAATTCAGACTTGGAGGCTTCACGGACAAACTCATGAAAAACCTTAGTAGCGTAAACATCCCAATAAAAAGGATTGCTACCTATTGGGGTAACAAGGTTGTAGACACTACACTTGAAGGCTTGGGCTTTTAAATGGAAGAAGTCGCTCTTAATTGCACGGAGATTTGCTACAGGGACATTATCTTTGTTTCCGTAGTCAACATATAGCACTTCCACACGAGCTGCCTTGGAAATACTACTTGGGATCTCAGTGATAAAGGCCCTGTACCATATTCCATTATCTGGACATTGTGCAAGACAAGCAAGATCACCACTCTCATATGGACGCTCTTCACACAAGCAATGGGTCTGTATGACTTTCATTAGGGCAGACAGTTCTGATAGGTAGGCTAAATTTTGACACCAAAACAAGCCAGGGTTCTCTACATAGGAGACCACCACCTCAATTCTCGCACCTGGTTCAAACAACTGTTCTTCAAACGGGGAGTAATGCAGTTCTTCCGTATTATCTTCACTTTGAGGAGCGACAGTAATTTCTTGGTTTGCTTTTGAAGATACTTGATTGACAGTAGCCTGGCTCAATGCAGTCTGTCCAAATTCAACACCAACCGCTTTTACGACATTAGGTAACTGGACAGCTGGTTCAAGTTCTTCGTAATTTACATATCCTGCGTTCCACAATAGTCTACCCACACTTCTCTCTTCGATCCTGGATTGGTCCAGAACCTCAATAGTGTATTTCTCAGCTTCTTTGGCTACCACACAGATAACAAGCTTCTTATCAAATACAGCTACTTTAAAGGCCAAGATGGAATCATGACTCCAGGTATCCTTTAATGGATAGATGTCAGCAACACAGCACCTATTTGCCAGGGCTGGCAGGTCTCTGAATTCAGCAGGCAATTCCTTGACATCATACAAGTCTACCACATCTGTATTTCCATGATCCAGAAAGTATAATGTCACCTTCTTTTTATCAACGGACACAATTTCAGCCCGGTAGTATGCATCATCCTTGAACTTGGCACAGCACAGCTGTCTTTGGACAGGTTTTACAATGATGCCTTCTAATTTTGAAGCTTGGGAGTACATGTTGGTGATGCAGTCGACCATTTCTGTATGTTTTGCAGAATGCTCTTCCGTTCGAATCCAAAAATTGGAGGGATCAATGACGAAGTCCACCATCGCGTCATAAAAAGCACCTATCTTTAGCTCCACAGTGGGGAATTCTGGGACATAAAAATTTTGCTGAGGCGCCTTTGGAGTATCATTCTTGACATCATCTTTAGCACAAAGAGCAGGCTCTGTGGTAATAGCTGGTTTCCCCTGGTAAACCTTCATGTTTTGCGCTCGCATGCCATACAAGCAGTTTATGTTGAGTCCGTTCTCGGCAAACAAGGTGATAACGTACAGGTGTTCATAGGTGTTGAAGAACTCGATTTTAGCAATGACATGCTTTTCATACAGAAAAGAGCGGAGTTCAAAGAGCAGCGGCGGGTCCCAGTTATCGGAGACTCCGTACAGAGAGCAGCGGAAGGTGACCACTGGCATGCGGAAGAAGTCTGGTGCAAGGTTTCGCAAGTTGGTCAGGGGGACGACATCTCTGCGCCCCCAGTCGACGTGGATTACCGTGGCCATCTGTTTACCCGGGATTATTTCCTGCAGAAGTGAGCGGTACCAGTGTCCATCTGTGCCACGGGATGCGCACGGCCGACCCAGGGGGAAAGGCTGCTGAATCTTGGCGTCTCCGCAGGCGTTTGGACTCTCGTAGAAGTGATCCATGGCCTCGGCGAGCCTTTGGACTTCATGCGACAGGCTCCTGAGCTGGCAGAAGATGTGCTGCGGGTCAGAGACCTGTGTCACCACCACCGGCTCCGTAACGCCAATCTGGAGTTGCGGGTAGAAGTAGTCCATGCTTTGCCAGGGGACTGCCTGTCTCAGGATGCTCATATTGTTGCCTGATGGCTGGTGGGTCTCAGTGTTCTCTGGCCAGTGGGCACTGCAACCCGCCTCGGCGAGACTGCGGTCAACCAGGACGCGAAACAGGGCGTCCGGGAGGGACTTTGCCAGGCCTAAGTCCAGAAGATACTTGCTGACGGCCGGCAGGTCCAGGATAACTATGCCTAGGGGAAGGAGGAGATCCTTAACTAACCCCTTCACCTCCTGGCCCAGCAGGGAGTGGAGATGGCAGAGGGCCAGGGTGCTCCAACCCTTCTGCTCCAGGGGCACCAGGTTTGCCAGGACACAGCCCAGGGCCTGAGGGGGGAGGTGGAACAGGGAGGACGGGGCCGGGCGCAGGGTGTTGGGGAGGGCTGTGGCTTGGCCCCCCCGGTCCAGCAGGTAGACTCTGTACTCTGGGCCCAGGCGCTGGGTCACCTTACACCGCAGCCAGTCCCCGGCCGCCTCCTCCTCCTGCACCAGGCAGTACTGCCCGACAGCCGGGGCGCACACCCGCTCCTCACCCGCCGCCGCTACCACCGCCCGGATCTCCTGCCGCAGCCACCGGTGCTCCTCCTCCGCCCGCTCCCCGGCTCTCCCCCACACTCTCACCAGCAGGGCCTCTGAGTCGCTCCACACCGCCGTCACCCGCAGTCCCAGCACCGAGCCCGGCACCGGCAGCCCCGCCTCTGAGCGCAGCATGGTATCGTCCCACGGCCTGCAGCGTCTCTCGCTCTCCCGCCAATGCTCAGCGCGAGGGAAGGCAGGCGGCTCTGGTGACGTCACCCGCCCTGAGACCCCCGCACGGCCCGCCCTGAGCCAGGCCTGAGACCCCCGCACACAGCCTGCAAAGACCGACCCCAAGCTATGGTTGTACAGCTGGGGGGACTACAAGTGCAAGCATTCGTAAACCTGCCCACCCTGTGCCTCTGTTATTAGAACTGGACAACCTGTGGCTGCACATCTGCGGGGGAACTACAAGTACAAGCATTGCCAGAACAGCCACATAACACTGAACCCCGATTCAAATCAGCTCACCCTGAGTTCCCTGTGGCTGGGGAACTACAAGTGCAAGCATTGCCAGGACAGCCACAGGCACATACCGCTGGTCCAAACGTCCCTGTGGTTGTGCAGCTGCTGGTGAACTACAAGTGCAAGCATTACCAGGACAGCCACTGACCCAAACCAGCTCACTTTGATATCTCTAGGCTAACAGAATTGGACAACCTGTGGCAGCACAGTTGCTGGGGAACTACAAGTGCAAGCATTACCAGGACAGCCACCGACCCAAACCAGCCCACTTTGCTATCTCTAGGCTAACAGAATTGGACAACCTGTGGCAGCACAGCTGTGGGGGAACTACAAGTACAAGAATCCCTAGGATAGCCGAGACAACCTACTCCAGACAGCTCACCCTGAGATCGCTGTGCTGTATAACCCAGAATTGGGCAGTCTGTTGCTTTACATTGCTGGGAAACTACAAGTATAAGCATGCCCAGCAGAGCCACAGGCACTGACCCCCCGATTCAAACCATTGTGGCTGTACAGCTGCTGTGGAACCACAAGTACAAGCATTACCAGGACAGCCACTGACACCCACCACTGACCAAAACTAACTTACCCTTTGGTCCCTAAGCTATCACGATTGGGCGACCTGTGGCTTACCAGCTGCAGGGTACTACAAGTACAAGCATGCCTAGGACAGCCACAGCCATCCACCCTAACAGCTACCACTGAGATCCCTGCTCTGTAGTTCCTCAGCACGTGGGCAGCCAGGCTTTGCTAACTTCTTTATATTATATGGTTGTTATGCTACGTATGTACCTTCTTATTCACTGTATTATGTATAGTAAGAGTATAATCTAAGTTGTTATGCTGCTAAGTATGTTATGGCTAAAATGCTGTTTATTTTGTATAAGCAGGGCCAATGCTAACATTATGCAATCCTAGGCGGCTGTTTAGGGCACCAGTGGTGTGGGGGGCGCCTAAAACCTTATTGGCATAATGTCACACATTGTGTGTTTCATGTCCCAGCTGCGTCCCCAGCTAGAGCTGACATGAAGGAGAAGCCTACCAGCTGCTGCTCCCGGTCTGAGGGGGAGAGGACACCACCCTACGTCCCACATGCTGAGGTAAGAAGCAGTGCTAGATGGAGTCATCACAGTCCCTACCTATAAGGCGCTGCATCTGTAATACTAGCACAGTGACAGCTTGTGGGGCTCATTCTCACTAATGTACTCTGAAATGTTAATGACCCATATAAAATGTTATGATCAGTGACCACACCAAGTTCAGAATTATATGGGACCCATCGTTTAAAAAATTGGGATCCTAATACACTTCTTTTGGGGTCCCATCATAATTTACGGTTTGCATAAAATCTCTAAAGTGATAATCAGACTCCTCCCACATGCCCCTTATGTGCCAATCAGTGCCCCTCCATGCCATCAGACCCCCCCCCCCACATGACCCTTAGGTGCCAGTCAGTCCCCCACCATGCTATCAGACGACACACCCCCCCCCCCCCCCGCAAACATGACCCTTAGGTGCCAATCAGTCCCCCACAATGGTATCAGCCACCGCCCAAACCCCCCACACCCACACCATACGCCCCATAAGTGCAACCAGACCTACCCTGCAGTCTTTGGCAGCAACCAGATCATCTTACCAACTTCACCCCAGTCCAGATTACTTTACCCTGTAAAGGAGCCATCATGATAAATAAAATGAAATGGGAATGTACTGACAGGCCCATCTGAAATGTTCGGTTGCAGCTGTATTGCTTGGGGGTGGACGGAAGGCGGGTGATCTTGGTCACGCTATGGTACCGGTGGCCAATGCTGTCCTCTGGATCTGCACCAGGACAGTGTTCTCTGGTGGATCTATGTCCTTTGGGACACCAATTTTTTTTATTTCTCTATCGTCCTAAGTGGATGCTGGGGTTCCTGAAAGGACCATGGGGAATAGCGGCTCCGCAGGAGACAGGGCACAAAAAAGTAAAGCTTTTACCAGATCAGGTGGTGTGCACTGGCTCCTCCCCCTATGACCCTCCTCCAGACTCCAGTTAGATTTTGTGCCCGAACGAGAAGGGTGCAATCTAGGTGGCTCTCCTAAAGAGCTGCTTAGAGAAAGTTTAGCTTAGGTTTTTTACTTTACAGTGAGTCCTGCTGGCAACAGGATCACTGCAACGAGGGACTTAGGGGAGAAGTAGTGAACTCACCTGCGTGCAGAGTGGATTTGCTGCTTGGCTACTGGACACTAGCTCCAGAGGGACGATCACAGGTACAGCCTGGATGGTCACCGGAGCCGCGCCGCCGGCCCCCTTGCAGACGCTGAAGAGAGAAGAGGTCCAAAATCGGCGGCTGAAGACTCCTGAGTCTTCATAAAGGTAGCGCACAGCACTGCAGCTGTGCGCCATTTTCCTCTCAGCACACTTCACACAACAGTCACTGAGGGTGCAGAGCGCTGGGGGGGGCGCTCTGAGAGGCAAATAAAAACCTTATTAGAGGCAAAAAATACCTCACATATAGCCCACAGAGGCTATATGGAGATATTTAACCCCTGCCTAACTTCAAAAATAGCGGGAGACGAGCCCGCCGTAAAAGGGGCGGGGCCTATCTCCTCAGCACACAGCGCCATTTTCTCTCACAGAAAAGCTGGAGAGAAGGCTCCCAGGCTCTCCCCTGCACTGCACTACAGAAACAGGGTTAAAACAGAGAGGGGGGGCACTGATTTTGGCGATATTGTATATATATAAAAGATGCTATAAGGGAGAAACACTTATATAAGGTTGTCCCTATATAATTATAGCGTTTTTGGTGTGTGCTGGCAGACTCTCCCTCTGTCTCCCCAAAGGGCTAGTGGGTCCTGTCCTCTGTCAGAGCATTCCCGGTGTGTGTGCTGTGTGTCGGTACGTGTGTGTCGACATGTATGAGGACGATGTTGGTGAGGAGGCGGAGAAATTGCCTGTAATGGTGATGTCACTCTCTAGGGAGTCGACACCGGAATGGATGGCTTATTTAGAGAATTACGTGAGAATGTCAACACGCTGCAAGGTCGGTTGACGACATGAGACGGCCGACAATCTATTAGGACCGGTCCAGGCGTCTCAGAAACACCGTCAGGGGTTTTAAAAACGCCCATTTACCTCAGTCGGTCGACACAGACACGGACACTGAATACAGTGTCGACGGTGAATAAACAAACGTATTTCTCATTAGGGCCACACGTTAAGGGCAATGAAGGAGGTGTTACGTGTTTCTGATACTACAAGTACCACAAGAAAGGGTATTATGTGGGAGTGGAAAAAACTACCTGTAGTTTTTCCTGAATCAGATAAAATAAAATGAAGTGTGTGATGATGCGTAGGGTTACCCCGATAGCAAATATTGGCGTTATACCCTTTCCCGCCAGAAATTAGGGTACGTTGGGAAACACCCCTTAGGGTGATAAGGCGCTCACACGCTTATCAAGTGGCGTTACCGTCTCCAGATACGGCCGCCCTCAAGGAGCCAGCTGATAGGAAGCTGGAAAAATATCCTAAAAAGTATATACACACATACGGTGGTTATACTGCGACCAGCGATCGCCATCAGCCTGGAGATGCAGTGCTGGGTTGGCTTGGTCGGATTCCCTGACTGAAAATATTTTATTCATGTAGAGCATTTAATAGGATGCATTCTATATATATGTATGTGAGATGCACAGAGGGATATTTGCTCTCTGGCATCAAGATAAGTGCGTTGTCCATATCTCCCAGAAGATGTCAGGGACACGACAGTGGTCAGGTGATACAGATCCCATACGGCAGATGGAAGTATTGCTGTATAAAGGGAAGGAGTTATTTGGGGGTCGGTCCATCGGACCTGGGGACCACAGCAACAGCTGGGAAATCCAACCTTTTTTACCCCAAGTTACATCTCAGCTAAAAAAGACACCGTCTTTTCAGCCTCAATCTTTCCTTTCCCATGAGGGCATGCAGGCAAAAGGCCAGTCATATCTGCCCAGACATAGAGGTAAGGGAAGTAGACTGCAGCAGGCAGCCCTTTCCCAGGAAAAGAAGCCCTCCACCGCGTCTGCCAAGTCCTCAGCATGACGCTGGGGCCGTGCAAGCGGACTCAAGGTGGGGGGGTAGTCTCAAGAGTCTCAGGGCGCAGTGGGATCACTCGCAAGTTGACCCCTAGATCGTACGAGTATTATCCCAGGGGTAAAGATTGGAGAGTCGAGACATCTTCTCCTCGCAGGTTCCTGAAGTCTGCTTTACCAACGGCTCCCTCCGACAGGGAGGCAGCATTGGAAACAATTCACAAGCTGTATATCCAGCAGGTGATAATCAAAGTACCCCTCCTACGACAAGGAAAAGGGTATTATTTTTCCACACTATATTGTGGTACTGAAGCCAGACGGCTTGGTGACACATAGTCTAAATCTAAAATGTTTTGAACACTTACATAAAAGGTTCAAATCGAGATAAAGTCACTCAGAGCAGTGATAGCGAACCGGAAAAAAGGGGACTATATGGTGTCCCTGGACATCAAGGATTACCTCCATGTCCAAATTTTGTCCTTCTCATCAAGGGTACCTCTGGTTCGTGGTACAGAACTGTCAATATCAGTTTCAGACGATGCCGTTTGAATTATCCACGGCACCCCGGGCCTTTTTACCAAGGTAATGGCCGAAAAGATGTTTCTTCAAAGAAAAAAGGCATCTAAATTATCCCTTACTTGCACGACCTAAAAAGGGCAAGTTCCAGAGAACAGTTGGAGGTCGGAAGAGCACTATCTAAAGTAGTTCTTCGACGGCACGACTGGATTCTAAATATTCCAAGAATCGCAGCTGTTTTCCGACGATACCTCTGCTGTTCCTAGGGATGATTCTGGACACGGTTCAGAAAAAGGTTTTTCTTCCCGAGGAAAAAGCCAAGGAGTTATCCGACCTGTCAGGAACCTCCTAAAACCAGGAAAGGTGTCTGTACATCAATGCACAAGAGTCCTGGGAAAAATGGTGGCTTTTTACGAAGCAATTCCATTCGGCAGATTCCATGCAAGAATTTTCCAAAGGGATCTGTTGGACAAATGGTCAGGGTCGCATCCTCAGATGCACCTGCGAATAACCCTGTCGCCAAGGACAAGGGTATATCTTCTGTGGTGGTTGCAAAAGGCTCATCTATTGGAGGGCCGCAGATTCGGCATACAGGATTTGATCCTGGTGACCACGGACGCCAGCCTGAGAGGTTGGGGAGCAGTCACACAAGGAAGAAACTTCCAGGGGGTATGGACGAACCTGGAAAAGTCTCTTCACATAAACATTCTGGTACTAAGAGCAATCTAAAATGCTCTAAGCCAGGCGGAACCACTCCTGCAAGGAAAACCGGTGTTGATTCAGTCGGACAACATCACGGCGGTCGCCCATGTAAACAGACAGGGCGGCACAAGAAGCAGGAGTGCAATGGCAGAAGCTGCCAAGATTCTTCGCTGGGCGGAGAATCACGTAATAGCACTGTCAGCAGTGTTCTTCCCGGGCGTGGACAACTGGGAAGCAGACTTCCTCAGCAGACACGATATTCACCCGGGAGAGGGGGGTCTTCATCCAGAAGTCTTCCACATGCTAATAAACTGTTGGGAAAGACCAATGGTAGACATGATGGCGTCTCGCCTCAACAAGAAACTGGACAAGTATTGCGCCAGGTCAAGAGATCCACAGGCAATAGCTGTGGACGCACTGGTAACACCTTGGGTGTACAAATCAGTATATGTGTTTCCTCCTCTGCCTCTCATACCAAAGGTATTGAAGATTATACGGTGAGGAGGAGTAAGAACAATACTAGTGGCTCCGGATTGGCCAAGAAGGACTTGGTACCCGGAACTTCAAGAGTTGGTCACGGACGACCCGTGCCCTCTACTTCTGAGAAGGGACCTGCTACAACAGGGTCCCTGTCTCTTTCAAGACTTACCGCGGCTGCGTTTGACGGCATGGCGGTTGAACGCCAGATCCTAAAAGGGAAAGGCATTCCAGAAGAAGTCATTCCTACCTTGATTAAGGCAAGGAAGGAAGTCACCGCGAAACATTATCACCGCATTTGGCGAAAATATGTCGCGTGGTGCGAGGATCGGAGTGTTCCGACGGAGGAATTTCAACTGGGTCGTTTCCTACATTTCCTACAATCAGGATTGTCTATGGGTCTCAAATTGAGATCTATTAAGGTTCAAATTTCGGCCCTGTCAATATTCTTCCAAAAAGAATTGGCCTCAGTTCCTGAGGTACAGACTTTTGTTAAAGGAGTACTGCATATACAGCCTCCTGTGGTGCCTCCGGTGGCACCGTGGGATCTAAATGTAGTTTTAGATTTCCTCAAATCCCATTGGTTTGAACCATTGAAAAAGGTGGATTTTAAATATCTCACATGGAAAGTGACTATGTTACTGGCCCTGGCTTCCGCCAGGAGAGTATCTGAATTGGCGGCTTTATCTTATAAAAGCCCTTATCTAATCTTCCATTCGGATAGGGCAGAACTGAGGACTCGTCCGCATTTTCTCCCTAAGGTGGTATCGGCGTTTCACCTGAACCAACCTATTGTGGTGCCTGCGGCCACTGGCGACTTGGAGGACTCCAAGTTGTTGGACGTTGTCAGAGCCTTAAAAATATACATTTCAAGGACGGCTGAAGTCAGAAAATCTGACTCGCTGTTGATACTATATGCACCCAACAAGTTGGGTGCCCCTGCTTCTAAGCAGACGATTGCTCGTTGGATTTGTAACACAATTCAACTTGCTCATTCTGTGGCAGGCCTGCCACAGCCTAAATCTGTTAAGGCCCATTCCACAAGGAAGGTGGGCTCATCTTGGGCGGCTGCCCGAGGGGTCTCGGCATTACAATTCTGTCGAGCAGCTACGTGGTCGGGGGAAAACACGTTTGTAAAATTCTACAAATTTGATACCCTGGCAAAAGAGGACTTGGAATTCTCTCATTCGGTGCTGCAGAGTCATCCGCACTCTCCCGCCCGTTTGGGAGCTTTGGTATAATCCCCATGGTCCTTTCAGGAACCCCAGCATCCACTTAGGACGATAGAGAAAATAAGAATTTACTTACCGATAATTCTATTTCTCGGAGTCCGTAGTGGATGCTGGGCGCCCATCCCAAGTGCGGATTATCTGCAATACTGTACATAGTTATTGTTAACAAATTCGGGTTATATTGTTAAGGAGCCATCTTTAAGAGGCTCTTTCTGTTATCATACTGTTAACTGGGTTTAGATCACAAGTTGTACGGTGTGATTGGTGTGGCTGGTATGAGTCTTACCCGGGATTCAAATTGCCTCCCTTATTGTGTACGCTCGTCCGGGCACAGTACCTAACTGGAGTCTGGAGGAGGGTCATAGGGGGAGGAGCCAGTGCACACCACCTGATCTGGTAAAAGCTTTACTTTTTTGTGCCCTGTCTCCTGCGGAGCCGCTATTCCCCATGGTCCTTTCAGGAACCCCAGCATCCACTACGGACTCCGAGAAATAGAATTATCGGTAAGTAAATTCTTATTTTTTTGAGCCCCGTAAAACACACGTTCATCACGCGTTCATCGCTGGTGCCGGCTCGTTCATACCTGCAGGCCAATATGGACAATCTCGTCACACAAACACACCCCCACCCTGCCGCCGGGACGGCCGTATCGGTGGTCGGGGCAACTCAACAGCGGGTCGCCGAGTGTGTAGGGCCCATTATACAGTGCCTTGCTGTACCATGCCACACCTCTTGGTGGGTAGAACACACCTTTTAAATGCAGTGACCCATAGTAAGTGTGACCCGTACTGTTCGTGCCCTGTGGCATACTGTATAAGGAAAACATAAATAAAATGATGGCTCAGCATCCTCAAATCCTTACCTACTGTAGGAACATTGGGGCAGATGTATAAAGCCTGGAGAAGTGATAAAGCAGTGATAAATGCAAGGAGATAACGCACTAGCAAATCAGCTACAATATTTACATTGACAGTAAGGAGCTGATTGGCTGGTGCGTTATCTCCTTGCACTTATCACTGCTTTATCATTTCTCCAGGCTTAATACATCTACCCCATTGCTAGAAAGCATGAGCTGGTTTGCATCACTGCAGGGAGCACATGATTGTGGAGTCATTGGGGGTAATTTAGAGTTGATCGCAGCAGCAAATTTGTTAGCAAATGGGCAAAACCATGTGCACTGCAGGTGGGGCAGATATAACATGTGCAGAGAGAGTGTCCAGAGAAAAGTTGCTAAAACTGGCAGCATCGCATCCCCATTACAAACCTACGGGGGTTGCGACTGCCGGCTGGAATGGAGGGATCACAGCAAGCATTGGAGATATCTCCTGCGGTTACTCTGTGATACAATTATGGCAGGCATTTCCAACCTGGGTCCTCAAGCAGGGGCGTAGGGAGGGCGGTTCCGGTGGAGCGCAAGCTCCAGGCTCCGGAAACTTCAGAGGGCGCCCGGCAGTGGCGCCGGCTAGGCAGCATGAAGCCTCCTTTCCCCCTCCCCTGTTACAGTGCAGTGTGTGCGCGCGCGCCGCTGACCTAAAAGGGGGCGGAGCTACATGTGAAAATGGGCGGAGCTACACAGGACCAGACTGCAGCCTGCAACACAGGAGGATGACATGCTGCAGCTCCCGCCTGCCAGATTTCCTTAGGTAAGTGGATGGAGATTGAGTGTGTGTGTATATATACAGTATCTGTGTACTGTATATGTATGTGATGTATGTATGACTGCGACATAATGTGTGTAAGCGTCACTGATAAAGAGGACGCTACGTGTGTAAGCATCACTGCTACAGGAGCGTTACGTGTAAGCGGCGCCGGGAGCCATGGCTCCACGCTACACCCCTGTCCTCAAGGCACACTTACAGTGCAGGTTTTAGTGATAACCCTGCTTGAGCACAGATGGTTAAATCAGAATAACTTATACTAATTAAGTCACCTGCGCTGAAGCATTATTACTAAAACCTGGACTGTTAATGTGCCTTGAGGACTGAGGTTGGGAATGCCTGAATTAGGGGTTGCTAAATATTTGCAGTTAACCCTTGAAAACTAGTGTTTCCAGGGATTAATTCACAAATATTCAAGGGGCCCCTAAATACTCTGCAGCTTCTCCTTGCTTCCTTTCCTTAAAAAATATAGCAAAATATTACATAGGGGGCCAAATGTAATAGAGTGAGAGTTTCAAAAAGTGAGAGATTTGGTAAGGGTTTGCAGTTTTGTTTTTTTTAAAGTGGCAATCATTTACACTGCAAGATTAACCTGGTTTTGCAGTGTAAATGATTGCCACTTTAAAAAAAAAACTGAAAAACCTTACCAAATCTCTCACTTTCTGAAACTCTATTACATTTGGCCTATAATGTAAGTTTTTTCCTCTGTAAATACAGGAAACGTTAATATGGTTTATCTGGCCCATTAAAAGCAGTGAATGAAAGAAAAAAGTGAGCGTCATCTAATGAAAGAAAAGTGAACTGCAGGCATAATTTTCTCTGATCACCTATTTAGTATGCCCCAGCTAAAATAGGCTTACTATACCATCCCTTTAAACCAGGACGCTCATGGGTTACACAGGTTCTATGGCTGATGATAAGAAGGTGAAATGCAGGCTTGAAGTCAGCCAGCCACAGAACCTATGTAATTCATGTGTCCCAGTTTAAAGGGACAATATGGTAAGTCTAAACTAAATGCACAAACAAGTCACATGGGTGAACGAACCCTGATTTTTTTTTTTTTCTCTTACGTCCTAGAGGATGCTGGGGACTTCAAAAGGACCATGGGGTATAGACGGGATCTGCAGGAGACATGGGCACACTATAAGACTTTGAATGGGTGTGAACTGGCTCCTCCCTCTATGCCCCTCCTCCAGACCTCAATTAGATTTTGTGTCCAGAGTTTCTCTGAAAAGACTTTATGTTAGGTTTTTTATTTTCAGGGAGACCTGCTGGCTACAGGCTCCCTGCTTCGTGGGAGTGAGAAGTCAGACCTACTTCTTCTGAGTTAAAGGCTCTGCTTCTTAGGCTACTGGACACCATTAGCTCCAGAGGGTTCGATCACTTGGTGCGACTAGCTGCTTGTTGCCGGAGCCGCGCCGTCAACCCCCTCACAGAAGCCAGAAGAAAGAAGCCGGGTGAGTATATAGAAGAAAGAAGACTTCAGTGACGGCAGAAGACTTCAGTAACGAGGTAGAGCGCAGCGCTTGCGCTGTGCGCTATGCTCCCACACACACTTCCAACGGCACTTACAGGGTGCAGGGCGCTGGGGGGGCGCCCTGGGCAGCATGCTACTGAGGCAAAATAACTGGCAAAGAGACATATTATAAGTGCCTAGGCACTAAATATAAACCCCCGCCAGGATAAATATTTAAAATTGAGCGGGACTACAGTGTGCCGAGGTGGGGGCGTGGCTTAGCCCTCACAGCTTACCAGCGCCATTTTCTCTCTTCACAGACTTGCAGAGATGCTGGCCCGGACCTCCGCTCTCCTGATTAAGTACAGGGAGCAAAAGGGGAGGGGGGGGGGCACAGAAATTTGGTGCTATATAACAGCGCACTCAGTATTATATTATAATACAGTATTTATACAGTATAATTCAGTATTGTATGGGCGCTGGGGTGTGAGCTGGTATACTTCCTCTGTGTTTTCTCTAACAGGCTTCCCTGTGGGTCTGTCCCCTATAGCCAGTGTGAGTGGGTGTGTGTCGACATGTCTGAGGCTGGGTGCTCCTCCCCAGAGGAAGTTACTGGGGGCGCAGAGAACGATTTGGGAGTGACTCTGTCGGCAACGCCGACTGCTGATTGGGTGAATATGTTGAGTACATTGAATGCAAATGTGGCGTTATTGTCTAAAAGGCTGGATAAATGTGATTCTCAGACACAAACGTGGAGAAAATCCATGGAGGACGCCTTATCCCAGGTACAGGCCCCCTCAGGGTCACAAAAGCGTTCATTTACCCAAATAGCTGATACGGATACCGACACGGACTCTGACTCCAGTGTCGACTCTAGTGAGGCCAGTTTACATCCAAAATTGGTTAAGAGTATTCAGTACATGATTGTGGCTATTAAAGATGTTTTACATATTTCTGAAGTGCCTGCTGTTCCTGATACAAGGGTTTGTTTGTTTGTTTGTTTGTTTGTTTGTTTGTTTGTATAAGGGAAAGAAGCCCGAGGTGAAGTTTCACCCCTCTCATGAACTGAACACTCTTTGTGAAAAGGCTTGGGAATCGCCTGATAAAAGGTGGCAGATTCCCAAGAGAATTTTTATGGCATATCCTTTCCCCTCTGACGACAAGGAAAAGTGGGAGTCATCTCCCAATGTTGACAAAGCTCTGTCATGGCTGTCCAAGAAGGTGGCGCTTCCGTCTCCCGACACTGCTGCCCTCAAGGATCCTGCAGATCGTAAGCAGGAAACTACTTTAAAGGCCATTTATGTCACTACGGGTGCACTCCTCAGACCGGCCGTGGCGTCGGCATGGGTGAGTAGTGCTCTTGCTAAGTGGGCTGATAATTTGGCATCTGACATGGATACCCTGGATAGGGATAACATTCTGTTGACTCTCGGTTATATCAGGGACGCTGCAGCTTACCTAAAGGATGCGGCGAGGGATATTGGCCTTTTGGGATCAAGGGCCAATGCCATGGCAGTCTCGGCCAGGAGAGCGCTGTGGATTCATCAATGAAATGCTGATGACGACTCCAAGAAAGCTATGGAAGCTCTCCCTTATAAAGGTAGTGTCTTGTTTGGTGATGGCCTCGCTGACCTGGTGTCTACCGCTACAGCGGGTAAGTCATCTTCCGTATGTTCGGCACAACAGAAAAAGGCACCCCATTATCAGATGCAGTCCTAAATACAAAAAAGGAAGAGGCTCTTCCTTCCTTGCTTCAAAAGGTAGAGGAAAGGGAAAAAGGTCGTCTGCTGTGTCAGGCTCCCAGGACCAAAAGTCCTCCCCGGCCTCTGCCAAGTCCACCGCATGACGCAGGGGCTCCCCTACGGAAGTCCGTGCCGGTGGGGGCGCGTCTCAGATTCTTCAGTCAGATCTAGTTTCATTCGGGCCTAGATCCTTGGGTGTTAAACATAGTGTCCCAAGGGTACAAACTGGCGTTTCAGGAGGTGCCCCCCACCGATTTTTCAAATCAGCCTTGCCAGTTTCTATCCCAGAAAGGGAAGTAGTGAGTGCTGCGATACAAAAGCTGTGTCAACAGAGTGTCATTGTCCCGGTACCCCCTGTCACAACTGAGGGCTGGTGCT
Organism: Pseudophryne corroboree; assembly: GCF_028390025.1. Lineage (NCBI taxonomy): Eukaryota > Metazoa > Chordata > Amphibia > Anura > Myobatrachidae > Pseudophryne > Pseudophryne corroboree. The sequence continues at coordinate 86,148,008 of NC_086447.1, read as the reverse complement.
GACCAGGGGGAAGCCTCAGTTGTAGGGGCTGAGGTATATGTGTACATGGGAGGCAGTACAGGGTTCTTGGACATGCAGGGAACATTTAGAACAAATGCCCGAAGGCGTGACCACGACAACAAGGGAAAGTTCAAAGGTTTTATTAAACACAGTTCAGAGGAATACTGATGACTTGGTACTGGTAATAGGAATGAAATCGCAATCAATCGAGGACATACGCCAGGATCAGAAGAAAAAGCATATATGGTTTTATTTTGCATCCAGGCCCAGATGGGTGTCAGCAGAGCACGCAGGCTCAGTGACACAATTTGTGTTACAGTCATCATGGTTTATATAGCATAAAATACACATTACATCAGAAATGGCTTACGTGACATGGGACATAGTTCGTCTTTATTACTGTCATCCAAATACAATACTTATTCATAATTATGAGCCAGGAACGGCCCCGGGCAGTCACTTAGGGGCCACGAGTTAGTAATAAAGCACTATACACCACTCTAAGTCCCTTAATTACGGAAAGGGGCCCTTATCAGTGGGTCATGCACATAAAGCACAATTAACAGAAAGCAGGTGCAGATGAGAACAGAACACTTCTTATACATGGTTCAGAATATATGTTTTCCTGCAAACAAGGAATATATTGATACATCAAGCGTTTTAACCCTATAGACATTCAGTCCCAGTATAAGGGGTCCAAATTTCTCTGACAATTCCTCCCTCTGACAAATTCCCTTTGTCACACACAACTATCCACTTTTTCATAGATGGCCCTTTGGTCACCTGTGCCACTTGCTCGAAGGATCTGAAAGGTATTAACAGAAGGTATTTCAGGCTCCAACGGCAGAAAATTTTGACTAGGGGGCATCACCCCTCTGGACATCGGAACGTACACAGGGGGCGGAAGAGCAGAGGGAAGTGGACCCATTGCAGATTTCGAGCTACTCTGACTGTCTGACATCCCTTACTAACAATCATTGGCAGACATCTCAGGCACAGATATATAAGCAACAAGACCAAACATCCTATCACTACATACTGTAGAAATTCAGCGATCAGAGCGGATACACGTCTACCCAGGAATCCAAACGGATCCCATCCTTCTCCTCCTATCTTCCTTATTCCTTCCTGCATCCTTTCCACTTCTCTGTGTCCTTCCACTATATCTAAATTGTCTGCAATGTAAGTGCAACACTCCTGTCCTATCAAGGCACATGTTCCTCCCTCTGATGCCAACACTTGGTCTAATGCAAACCTATTTCGTAGCGCCACTTTACGCACTTGAGCCAATTCTTCGTTCATTTCCCGTAAGGCATGACTAGTTTCATTTATTATTTTATCCATATAATGAGTGTACGCTTCTAGTCTTTCTGACAATATTCCTACCCCTACCTGAGGAAGAAGTGAGTAAAAGAATTGCTCCCATCTATTCTTGTACACTATGCCTCTCCTTGCCCTGTAAAATACTTCTCTATAATCGATATTACGTGGAACTCCATGTAATTTTCTTGTGACTCGTAACATAGGGCTATTTAAGAAAGGACACATTTATCTGAACATTTTACTGCCAGCCCTGAGTAAGTATATTTTTTTTTTACAGAACCAGTAAAAACCTCTAGGGAGTGCAACACCTCCTACCTTTACATTTATAAGTAAGGCTGAGAGAAATGAGTGAGTGATGTTACCTGATGTACTATAAGGCTTCCGGTCATGAATGTCCACTCGTTCTTCCCAAGTTCTAAACATGGAGTTATTGACATTACCATAAATATCCCTAAATGTATATCTTTCCCCATCCTTCCCATTCAGTACCAGGACTCCTCTGGGACATTCAGTGTCCCCCATCTTCTGTCTGTTTACTATACGTATGGACCTTGTCCCACTCTCATCTAATATTCCTTGAGCTAAATCATTATGAATCACACAAATGGCAGGCTGTCCCACTCTGGATACTATTGCTAAGAGGGGAGTTTATTCTTCCCTGAGGTCTAAGTCTAGTACTATAATTGGTTCTGGAAAAATTCTCTTCCCAGTACACCCAATCAAACCTCATGGCTTCCTCCCAGGTTACCGGAATGGCTATTAAGGGTATCCCTGACTCAGCAGTCATTGGCAGATGTGTACACACCCAACAGTCAGTCTCATTGTTAACTTTTGCAATGGCCTTATGAATGGCAAGTATAGCATTCTTTCCTTTTATTTCATGTCCTTAGTCAGTGATGTGAGTCTCCAGCATAACAGGAGTTAAGGCAGAGAACAGGATCCAAAGTATCTTCATTTTCTTCACGGGTAGAGAAGCTCTGCTTCTTTCCGACTTAGGTGGCAACTCACCAGGGGCTTTATTGTATCCTTTCTGGTGGTCACAGTCCTGTGGGCAACACAGGTGAGGTGGTCTGCAGGATGTCCTCGGGTTCACTCCGGGGCGGGTCTGATCGGACCTCTTTTGCAGTGTGATGCTTGTACTCAGGTGGATCTTTTGCCAACTCTCGCCGCTGTTGGAGTCGTTAACAGCACCTGGAATGGTCCTTCCCACCGCTCGGACAAAGAACTGCAACGTAAAAAGTTTATCATCACAAAGTCACCAGGCATCAGATCATGGCAGGCCGCAGGACTGCTTGGTTGTTGAGAACTGACAGCATCGTGAGTTGTCTTGATCTGTCTACTCATATTAATCAAATATTTAACAGTCACATCTTGGGCGGTAGAGAGGTCTGGTGCTGGGACCATCATAAGATTAGGCAACTTTTCCAAATAAAATTTCATACGGGGAAAGACGTAATGGCCCCGTGGGTGTGGTTCGGATAGAATGCAAAACAAGAGGCAAAGCCTCAGGCCACAAGAGTCCAGTTTGTTTGGTACATTTTTGCAATTTATTTTTTACAGTTTGATTTAATCGTTCAATTTTTGCACTTGACTGGGGGTGATAGGGCACATGTAATTGCTGCTTTATGCCCATCATTTCACACATTTCTCTGAAAACCCTTCCGGTAAAATGCGTACCTTGGTCAGAAGAGATAACCTGGGGAAGTCCATACCTGCAGACTAAGTCCTGCACTATCTTCTTGGCTGTTATACTAGCTGTTGCTGTGGCTACAAGCAATGCTCCACCCACCTGCTAAACAGTTAAAGTCAAAACATACTGCAATTGTCTTACCTTTGGGAACTGAATGTAATCAATTTTTACCACCTGAAATGGTCCCTCTGTGGCGGGAAGGTGTGATGATATTGTAGGCACTTTTCTACCTGGATTGTTTTGGAGACAAATTAGACAGCCTTCACAAAATTTAGAAGCCAATGCAGAGAATCCAGGGGCATACCAGTAGGTCCTGACTAAATTAGTCATTGCAGTTTTAGATGCATGGGTCAGACCATGAGTGACCTGAGCTAATGCAGGTAAAAGCGATCTGGGGGCCACTGGCTTGCCATCTCTGTTGCGCCACAAACCATCAGCGTCTGGTTGGCATCCTTCCCGCTCCCAGGTGGAGATTTCCTGTGAACTGGAGGTTAATTGCATAGAAATCAATGCTTGTGTATCAGGTATACATATTTCAGACATTACATACACTTGTTCTTTTAACATAGCCGTGGATTTTGCTATTCGATCCACTCTGGCATTTCCTTTTGACACCTCATCCCTGCCAGAAGTGTGGGCCTGGCACTTTATGACAGCAATTTGTTCAGGTTCCATTACTGCTTCTAAAAGCTCTCGCACCTTGTCCGCATGCGCTATAGGTGCCCCATTAGATGTTAGGAAGTTTCTCATTTTCCACAAACTTCCAAAATCTTGCACGACCCCAAACGCATAGCGCGAGTCAGTATAAAATGTTTGCGATTTTGCCCTTTGCTATCTTGCAAGCTCTAGTCAAGTCAAGGCTACAAGCTCAGCACTTTGAGCTGAGTGAGGGGCTGGGAGAGGTCTGGCTTCCAGCGTTTGTCTGTGTAGACACAGCATATGCAGACCCGAGGCTGCCGTCTTCTCGTCGTAAGCAGCTTCCATCCACGAACAGTGTCAAATCTGCATGCGGGATGGGTTCATCAGTGAGGCCAGGGCTGTGTGTCTTGTGTGCCCCCAGCTTCCCCTCCTCCCTCTGAGTCTGAAAAGACTCATCCCTTACAAGCAGAAGGGTGGCGAGATTCAATGTATTGCAGCGCTGGATATTGAGATTACTGGGTGCTAGCAAAGTCAGTTCCTGCTTAGTGAGCCGTGAAGTGGTTAAATGTTGTGTCTGCTTGCAAGTAAGTAAAGTAGCTACTACATGAGGCATATACAGGATTCAGGACAATATCTGCAGATTTGTGAACTAAGATTGCGGCAGCAGCCACTGCTCGCAAACACACCGGCAAGGCTCTGGCAACTGGGTCCAAGACCCCACTGTTTTATGCTACAGTGCGTTGTTTATTTTTATGCCGTTTAGTTAACAAACCTGCAGAATGTCTCATCGCTTTATGATAATTCAGGGAAAAAGCTTGTTCTAATGTGGAATGCCTAGCGCTGATGATGGTGTCAATGACTCTTTTGTCCACAATTGTTCAGGGATTTCTGAAAGCCAGCCTGGCAGCGCCTGTGAAACAGGCATAAGCCTGTTGTCATCATACTGCCACAGGGCGTCTCGTACAGCATCAGCGTATTGCTCTGGAACATGCAGAAAGAATCCAGCAGATGAGCAGCTGATATAACATCTAAGCTTTGCGGGGAGATCGTAACTAAGCAAACTGACAGGGGCACTAGTGGACAACAACAAAAAGCGTGTTTGTGAGAGGACATAACGTGACAGTCAAGGGCTCTGAAAGCATCATTTCAACGGGGACTGTTTTAAATTTCTACTGCAGTGACAGTCTTGTCAGAGGTAGGAAAATCCTGATTACCTGCCAGAAAAAAACAGAGGCTCCGGTGTCTATTAAACAAGAAATTGGCTTATTATTTATTAAATTCCTCATGATTATTTGTAGCCAGTACTGGATACACTGGAGGCATGACCTCCTGACAATCCCTATTCCCGGGACGTTGTCTAAAATCCCTATGATTGTAGTTGTCAGATGATTTAAGTCTCCACTGCACGGTGGTTTTCTTTTACAATCATGTGACAAGTGTCCCTTTTCTCGGCAGTTGTAGCACACTATAGCTCTCCAGGGAGCGGCACCCCTCCCACTGGAGAGTGTCTTGTGAACTGGCTGAGCCGTCTGCTCCGCGGTTTCGATCTTGTACATTTATTAATTTCTGTTGTCTGTTTATATCTTTTCCAACTAAGTTGGCCTCGTGGTGTCTACTCCACTCAATAATACTAGCAAAAGGGTTTTAGTTTTCCAATCAGGGGACTGAGTTTTTGAGTCTGGACTGTATGGGTCTTTTCAGTCCTTCTACGTATGAAGTGATTTAACACAGGAGCTAGATCTGGCTTTCCTTGTGTATTGGGGATGCCACTGTGATATTTTATAATTTTGAAGAATTTGACAGTATAATCTGCAACTGATTTCTTTTGGTCGTGGGCAATTCCCATTATTTTGGTCCAATCAATAGTTGGCAGGGAATGTTTTGTTAAATGCTGTTTCTAGTTCTAACCATTTGGCAACTAGTTGATCATTATTAGGCTCATCAGCAGTAGCATCCTATTTTAATTGCTGCATCAGGGTCGTATAATCATTGGGTTTAAATACAGCAAGTAGTAAAACATCTCTATATGTGGGCTGGTGAATATTTTTAATTAGAAATAAATTATCCCACACTGTCCTGGGATCTTTTCTAGGGTCGGGCATCTTCTCTGCTAGGGCTCTAAGGTCTGATGCCGCCCAGGGAACATGCATGGAGTATGTAACAGCCGGCCCCACACCCCCAGCTGGAGGGGCTGTGATAAGCCTGACCGGGTATAGGGTCGGATGCAACATACCAGGATCTGCAGGGGTTAAGGTCTGTGGTATCATGCGTTGACCTCTACCTCTGCCTAAATGTGTTACAACGTAGTCCAGTGTCCCTGCACCAGAAGAGTCTGGAGACTGAACATGAACTAAAGTTTCCTGTAGTGTAGTGTTATCAGAGAGGGAAGAAACGGCAGCAGCAACTTTCTACAGACCGTTCACCCTCTGCTCTATTTATAGAGGAAGGTGCAGAGGCAATGATCAGGGAAGTGTCTATTGCCAGTGTCCCTTAACTCTGTGGGTTTTGGATAATCTGATGCCAGTGGGGGTATAATGCCTCCTCCCTTTCTCTAATTTCTTTTACTGTCTGTTATTAAGTCTATATTTTTGCCGCATAAGGCGGAGGGTTTTGTATTGGAGGTGACAATAAAAAGTGCATCAGCTATCCACAAACAATAAGATTTACATTCATTACAACTTATCAACTTATCTCCTAAATTATATAAACATTTGCATCAAAGGTACCTGTAAGAGGAAAGGTTAGATAATTCTGTGGCCCTCATTCCGAGTTGTTCGCTCGCAAGGCGATTTTAGCAGAGTTACACACGCTAAGCCGCCGCCTACTGGGAGTGAATCTTAGCTTCTTAAAATTGCGAACGATGTATTCGCAATATTGCGATTACAAACTACTTAGCAGTTTCAGAGTAGCTTCAGACTTACTCGGCATCTGCGATCAGTTCAGTGCTTGTCGTTCCTGGTTTGACGTCACAAACACACCCAGCGTTCGCCCAGACACTCCTCCGTTTCTCCAGCCACTCCTGCGTTTTTCCCGGAAACGGTAGCGTTTTCATCCACACGCCCATAAAACGCCGTGTTTCCGCCCAGTAACACCCATTTCCTGTCAATCACATTACGTTCGCCGGAGCGAAGAAAAAGCCGTGAGTAAAAAAACTATCTTCATAGCAAAATTACTTGGCGCAGTCGCAGTGCGAACATTGCGCATGCGTACTAAGCAGAAAAACGCTGCGATGCGAAGAAAATTACCGAGCGAACTACTCGGAATGAGGGCCTGTGTTCTCTTATTACATTTTTTTTCTCCCAAGAATTTCACTGCAACATCACCATACTCACAACGCTAGCCGGTGCACTCAGAGGGATTTCCTCTTTGTGGACTGATTTTGCCCCATTTGCCTTCCTCTAGTGTACACAATTTTACCTCAAAAACCGGCTCTCAAAAGCAAAATGGAGTCTCCTGCCACTTGCAAGGAGATGAATCAATTATTTTCAATACAGTAAAGTATACCCACAAACATCACGTCTGACGAGAGTGCTAAACCTTTCTCTCCCCAGGCTGTTATATGTTACTTAACCAGAAAAGTAGTCACACAGATCTATTTTCTATCAAGTACCTACAATACCTGCCATGAGAGATGGTCTCACAATTTTCCTTATACCTTCATCATACCTTGGGCAAGAAAGCGTCACACAGATCTATTTCTTTCCCCTGCGTTATAAAGGCTGATATGAGGAGCTTCACCTTTTCTCCGTCCCTGACACAGGTACAGAGTTCAGTTTACACACATGCACTCAGCGTCAGTCATCTCTTACATACATACATACATACATACATACATCGCAACACGAAATACTTGTAGCAGCTATTGCATCAGTTTAACCCTATACAGTTCCAACCTTCAATGCTTAGTAACACCACTGTAAGTTATACAATGTATACCCTTTATATTATTGATGGAAAAAATAAGGTTAGAACCTGAAAATACAGGAAAAGCAATATATGCACAAGTTTGAGTATTGCAGTAAATAGAAATAGTAATGACTTCTGGAAAGAATGGTGTTAGATGTTAGTTCTAGAAAAAGAAGTATTATCCATACATTTCATGCAAATCTATAGACACAGAAAAATATGCTTTTTCGTCTAGTCCTTACCTCAGGAACGAGGTTCTTTTCGGAGCGAGCACTGCACACACGGGACAGACGTGCTGTTTTGCTTATGCCGCAGAAAATAGAAGGTATGAAAAGTTTCTCACCTTACAGCGCTGTTTAGTTTCTGCGGCAGAGGACCCAGCAGTCTTGTTGTCCCGTATGCGAAGTGAGTTGTCCGACCGGGCAGAAAACATCAAATGAAATCGCAATCAATCGAGGACATACGTCCGGATCAGAAGAAAAAGCATATATGGTTTTATTTTGCATCCAGGCCCAGATGGGTGTCAGCAGAGCACGCAGGCTCAGTGAGACAATTTGTGTTACAGTCATCACGGTTTATATAGCATAAAATACACATTACATCAGAAATGGCTTACGTGACATGGGACATAGTTCGTCTTTATTACTGTCATCCAAATACAATACTTATTCATAATTATGAGCCAGGAACGGCCCCGGGCAGTCACTTAGGGGCCACGAGTTAGTAATAAAGCACTATACACCACTCTAAGTCCCTTAATTACGGAAAGGGGCCCTTATCAGTGGGTCATGCACATAAAGCACAATTAACAGAAAGCAGGTGCAGATGAGAACAGAACACTTCTTATACATGGTTCAGAATATATGTTTTCCTGCAAACAAGGAATATATTGATACATCAAGCGTTTTAACCCTATAGACATTCAGTCCCAGTATAAGGGGTCCAAATTTCTCTGACAGGAAATACTTGGGATCTATGACGGAACACCGATGGTGACTTGGAATCGATGACGGAACACCGATGGTTACTTTGGGATCATTGGTAAGCTTTGAGTGAAGCTGGGGTTCGCAGATAGAAATGCACTATTGTACTTAGAAGCACAGGTGAAGCATAAAGTGATGCTGGGGATCGCTGGAGAGCTGTAGAAGAATCTGGAGAATGGCTGCTGGAAAGCCGGAGTTCAGACACAGGTGAATCAGGGTAGACTGTAGAGGGTTAATCACTGGAGTGTCGGGTTACACTGCAGAGTATAATCACCAGGGAGTCAGGCTGTACTGCAGAGAAAGTCCATGGGAGAACTGCACACTGGAATCACTGAAGACAATTGAAGCACTGACATCTTTCCACCCCAGGAACAGGATATTTAGACCTGCTGGGAAGCAGGGATTGGCTGGCTGATTAACCAGAGACCAGAGTGCAGCTGCTGTGTAATCAGGCTGAGAGCAGAGTGCAGCTGATAGGCTGAAAGGTAACATGTGATTAGGAAAACATGGCTGCGCCCATGGTAGCTTTTGGAGGGAAAGATTGTTTGTAACTTGAATGTGAGCTTTAACCATGAAGCTGCCAGAATCACAGTAAAGAGATTTGAGACCATGAGATGCAGCGTGCTGCACACAGACAGTGCAGATGGAATCCAGGCTTGGAACACTGGGACAGTCTCAGGAGGCATTTGGAAGGTAAATACTGATAAGGAATTACCTAGATCGTGACACCCCCGTCCCAACAGGAAGAAAGGGTTTTATTCGAGCCTCTTTGTCGTACCAAAGCCGGACGGCTCGGTCAGACCGATCCTGAACCTAAAATCCCTCAATCTGTATTTGAAAAAGTTCAAGATGGAATCTCTTTGAGCAGTGATCTCCAGTCTAGAAGGGGGGGATTTTATGGCGTCAGTCGACATAAAAGATGCCTACTTACACGTCCTGATATATCCTCCACATCAAGCTTTCCTGAGATTTGCGGTACAGGATTATCATTACCAATTTCAAACGTTGCCGTTTGGGATTTCCACGGCTCCGAGGGTCTTCACCAAGGTGATGGCAGAAATGATGGTACTCCTACGCAAGCAAGGTGTCACAATTATCCCGTACTTGGACGATCTCCTGATAAAGGCGAGATCGAAGGAGCAGTTGCTAAGAAATGTGGAACTCTCCCTGACGGTTCTGCAACATCATGGTTGGATTCTAAATTTGCCAAAGTCTCAGTTGATTCCGACAACTCTGCTGCCTTTCTTGGGCATGATCCTGGACACGGAACTGCAAAGAGTGTTTCTGGAAATCCAATGCATGGTCAAGGAGATTCTGAAACCGGCAAGAGTGTCAATTCATCAATGCACTCGAGTGCTAGGGAAGATGGTTGTGGCTTACGAAGCCACTCCGTTTGGCAAGTTTCATGCCCGGGTGTTTCAGTGGGACCTGCTGGACAAATAGTCCGGGTCTCACCTACACATGCACCGGAAAATAAGTCTATCTTCCAGGACCAGAATTTCTCTCCTGTGGTGGCTGCAAAGTTCTCACCTTCTAGAGGGACGCAGGTCTGGAATCCAGGATTGGGTCCTGCTGAACACGGATGCAAGTCTCCGAGGCTGGGGAGCAGTCACACAAGGAAGAAGTTTCCAGGGAAAATGGTCAAGCCAGGAAACTTGTCTCCACATAAACGTTCTGGAGTTAAGAGCCATTTACATCGGCCTTCTGCAAGCGGAACACCTTCTTCGAGGTCTACCTGTCCTGATTCAGTCAGACAACGTAACAGCGGTAGCGTACGTAAACCGCCAGGGCGGAACAAAGAGCAGAGCGGCGATGGCGGAGGCCACAAGAGTTCTCCGCTGGGCGGGAAAGCACGTGAGCGCTCTGTCAGCAGTCTTCCTTCCGGGCGTGGACAACTGGGAAGCAGACTTCCTCAGCAGACACGATCTCCATCCAGGAGAGTGGGCTCTTCATCAAGAGGTATTTGCAGAAGTGACAAGGCGTTGGGGAATTCCTCAAATAGACATGATGGCGTCTCGCCTCAACAAGAAGCTTCCAAGGTATTGTTCCAGGTCAAGGGACCCCCAAGCCAGTGCAGTGGACGCCCTGGTAACTCCGTGGGTGTTTCAGTCTGTATATGTGTTCCCTCCACTTCCTCTCATTCCAAAAGTGTTGAGGATCATAAGATGAACAAGGGTTCCGGCAGTACTCGTCGTTCCAGATTGGCCACGGATGGCCTGGTATCCGGATCTTCAGGAATTGCTCATAGAAGATCCTTGGCCGCTTCCTCTCAGAGAGGACCTGCTACTGCAGGGACCATGCGTATTTCAAGACTTACTGCGGCTGCGTTTGACGGTGTGGAGGTTGAACGCCAAATCTTAGCTCGAAAGGGTATTTTTGGGGAAGTCATCCCCACTCTCCTTAAGGCTAGAAAGGAGGTCACGGTGAAGCATTATCACCGTATTTGGAGAAAATATGTGTTGTGGTGTGAAGCCAAGAAAGCTGCTGCGGAGGAGTTTCAGCTGGGTCGATTCCTCCATTTTTTGCAGGCAGGCGTGGATGCATGCCTGAAATTGGGTTCCATCAAAGTGCAGATTTCGGCTTTATCTATTTTCTTTCAAAAATAATTGGCCATCCTTCTAGAGGTTCAGACTTTCGTGAAGGGAGTGCTGCATATCCATCCTCCGTTTGTGCCACCCGTGGCACTGTGGGATCTTGACGTGGTGTTACAATTCCTTATGGGATCCGGTCTGAAGATCGACAGTATCTAGGTCGACAATGTTTAGGTCGACCACTATAGGTCGACAGTCACTAGGTCGACATGGATGGAAGGTCGACAGGGTTTCTAGGTCGACATGTGCTAGGTCGACAGGTCTAAAGGTCGACATGAGTTTTTTTTTTTTTAAACTTTTTTTGAATTTTTTCATACTTAACGATCCACGTGGACTACGATTGGAACGGTAATCTGTGCCGAGCAAAGCGGTAGCGGAGCGAAGGCACCATGCCCGAAGCATGGCGAGCGAACGCGGTGCACTAATTTGGGATCCCGGTCACTCTACGAAGAAAACGACACCCAAAAAATAATCCTCATGTCGACCTTTAGACCTGTCGACCTAGCACATGTCGACCTAGAAACCCTGTCGACCTTCCATCCATGTCGACCTAGTGACTGTCGACCTATAGTGGTCGACCTAAACATTGTCGACCTAGATACTGTCGATTTGATGAACCACACTCATTCCTTATGTCTCACTGGTTTGAACCTTTGCGAAAGGTTGAGTTGAAATTTCTCACTTGGAAAGTGGTCATGCTTTTAGCCTTGGCGTCCGCCAGACGGGTGTCGGAATTGGCGGCTTTGTCTCACAAGAGCCCATATTTGATTTTCCATGTGGATAGAGCGGAATTGCGGACTCGTCAACAATTTCTCCTGAAAATGGTTTCTTCGTTTCACATAAATCAACCTATTGTGGTGCCTATGGCTACGGATGCCGTGGCGGTGCCAAAATCTCTCGATGTTGTAAGAGCTTTGAAAATTTATGTCGCCAGAACAGCTCTTGTTAGGAAAACGGAGGCTCTGTTTTTCAACAAGATTGGAAATCCTGCTTACAAGCAGACTATTGCACGCTGGATTTGTAATACGATTCAGCATGCTCATTCTACGGCTGGATTGCCGTTGCCGAAGTCAGTGAAGGCCCATTCTACCAGGAAGGTGGGCTCATCTTGGGCAGCTGCCCGAGGGGTCTCGGCACTTCAACTTTGCCGAGCAGCTACGTGGTCAGGTTCAAACACTTTTGCTAAGTTCTACAAGTTTGATACCCTGGCTTATGAGGACCTCATGTTTGCTCAGTCGGTGCTGCAGAGTCATCCGCACTCTCCCGCCCGATCTGGAGCTTTGGTATAGACCCCATGGTCCTTTTGGAGTCCCCAGCATCCTCTAGGACGTAAGAGAAAATAGGATTTTAATACCTACCGGTAAATCCTTTTCTCCTAGTCCGTAGAGGATGCTGGGCGCCCATCCCAGTGCGGACTGTTACTTGCAGTTGTATTGTTAATTGTTGTTTTCGGTTACACGAAGGTTGTGTATCGGTTATGTTCAGCTTGTTGCTGTTTTTCGTTCATACTGTCATCTGGTATTCCTGGTAATCCAGTTGTACGGTCTGTTGTGGTGTGAGCTGGTATGTATCTCACCCTTAGTGTAACAAAAATCCTTTTCCTCGAAATGTCCGTCTCCCTGTGCACACTTCCTATAACTGAGGTCTGGAGGAGGGGCATTCAAAGTCTTATAGTGTGCCCATGTCTCCTGTGGATCCCGTCTATACCCCATGGTCCTTTTGGAGTCCCCAGCATCCTCTACGGACTAGGAGAAAGGGATTTACCAGTAGGTATTAAAATCCTATTTTTTTTTGCTTTATACTAAGCAAATCATCAACATGGAGATATTAATATTAGAGGAAATTTTGCATTAAAATTAGTGTTATTTGCTTTAAAAGCAACTCATGATCATTGTCTAATTATTTTTCTCACCCTCATGAGCACATTATGATAGATGGGTTACTTAAAGTAGCTTTGGGTGTTCTTGGCTGTGGTTTTTGGGTAAAGTGTCATCCTGAGAATTCTGGGGTTGACCTGGATCCCGCTGGTGGGTGCATGTTTGGAGCAGTTAGGGTAATCTGCTACATTTACTACGCGTAGACCAGGCTCAGCACCCGTAGAGGGTGCCGCGTATACCAGGCTCAGTACCAGTAGAGGGTGCCGCGTAGACCAGGCTCAGCACCTGTAGAGGGTGCCGCGTAGACCAGGCTCAGTACCTGTAGAGGGTGCCGCGTATACCAGGCTCAGTACCTGTAGAGGGTGCCGCGTAGACCAGGCTCAGTACCTGTAGAGGGTGCCGCGTATGCCAGGCTCAGTAACTGTACGGTGTGCCGCGTAGACCAGGCTCAGCACCTGTACGGTGTGCCGCATAGACCAGGCTCAGTAACTGTACAGAGTGGTGCGTAGACCAGGCTCAGCACCTGTACGGTGTGCGGCGTAGACCAGGCTCAACACCTGTACGGTGTGCCGCATAGACCAGGCTCAGTAACTGTACAGAGTGGCGCGTAGACCAGGCTCAGCACCTGTACGGTGTGCGGCGTAGACCAGGCTCAGCACCTGTACGGTGTGCCGCATAGACCAGGATCAGTAACTACAGAGTGCCGCGTAGACCAGGCTCAGCACCTGTACGGTGTGCGGCGTAGACCAAGCTCAGCACCTGTACGGTGTGCCGCGTAGACCAGGCTCAGTACCTGTACGGTGTGCCGCGTAGACCAGGCTCAGCACCAGTATGGTGTGCCGCATAGACCTTCCCTGACAAAAACCACCACCTAATAGTCCTCTCCCAGACTGGACTCACACACCCACAAAAAATGCTGCAAAATATGTGCAATATCCAGCCATATACTAACTGTACCCAACCACCCCTCTTTTGGGAGATGTGGTGATTGTGGGCCTTATTCAGGTTTGTTAGAAAACCAAAAAAGCACACTTACTGTATGGGCAAACCATGTGCACTGCAGGTGAGGCAGATATAACATGTGCAGAGAGAGTTAGAGTTGGGTGGGGAGTGTTCAAACTGAAATCTAAAGTGCAGTGTAAAAATACAGCAGCCAGTATTTACCCTGCACAGAAACAAAATAACCCACCCAAATCTAACTCTCTCTGCACATGTTACATCTGCCCCCCCCCTGCAGTGCACATGGTTTTGCCCATTAGTGGGCTTTTTACGTTTGCTAATAAACCTGAATAACCTCCTATATCCATAGCCAGATTAAGGGGATATCGTAGGGCATACAGTACCCCGGGGGCCCCCAGACAGAGCACACCGACATCGCTAGCTTTTCCTCTCGTGCAGTAGCAGAACCAGACAGCCAGAATGCAAGGAGGCCAGTATATCAGGTTTTATGAGCTACCCGACCAGAGGAGAGATAGGAGGGTGGAGAGAGCTGTAAGTGACACAGGGATCCCAGCTTCTCCTCCCCGCCAGGGTGTCTGGTTCCTATGTATCCTGATATTATTCAACTATTAGTTTAAATCTAATATACCGCATTGGATTTAATTTAATATACACAATCCATACATCCTAACATGACTCAGTCCTGGAGGGAAAACATGCTATATTAAGTTATGACTGCAATCACCTGTGTTGAAACACCTTTCAGATCTATGAAATAGGTCAACACAGGTGACACCAATCATATCTTAAGACGGAAGTCCAGGTAAACAGCATTCTATCCCTCCTGGAATGGGTCATGTTGGGGGGTATGCTCAATCTAAAATACACTCCCCCACCTTCCACCGGGGACCCCTTGTCTTAAGTGCCCTAGGCACCACCAAGGCTTAATTCGGCCCTGCCTATATCTGTAGTCAGGGTACAACCCCACATTTTCGTGGCAGGAGAATCCATCTGTGTTGCAGCGCTCTCATCCTTCTCCATGTTGCTTAGGAAAAGTTCCTGGAAATCTAAACTCCAGCTTTACGAATGGTTTGTGTATTTGCGTAGGCATCTATCTGTTTATACATGATAACATACATGGGGCAGGAGATGCAGTAATCATTTACAATGTAAACACTGCGATGTCATCATTGTTGAAATGTTTACATGTAATGCGTCAAGAATCTGCAGGAACCAGAAGGTTAGGGATAGACTAGGGCAGGGGTTCTCAAACTCGGTCCTCAGGACCCCACACAGTGCATGTTTTGCAGGTAACCCAGCAAGTGCACAGGTGTATTAATTACTCACAGACACATTTTAAAAGGTCCACAGGTGGAGCTAATTATTTCACTTGTGATTCTGTGAGGAGACCTGCAAAACATGCACCGTGTGGGGTCCTGAGGACCGAGTTTGAGAACCTGTGGACTAGGGGGAGGGTTAGGTTGCAGGATGGAAGGGAGAGGCACTAGGGGAGGGTTAGGTTGCAGGATGGGAGGGTTAGGTTGCAGGAGGGGAGGGATAGTCACTGGGGGAGGGTCCTAACCCTAAGGATAGGAGGGATAGTCACTGGGGAAGGGCTAGGTTGCAGGATGGGAGGGGAGGGATAGTCACTGGGGGAGGGTTAGGTTGCAGGAGGGGAGGGATAGTCACTGGGGGAGGGTTAGGTTGCAGGATAGGAGGAGAGGTATAGTCACTGGGGTAGGGTTAGGTTGCAAGATGGGAAGGGAGGGATAGTCACTGGGGGAGGGTTAGGTTGCAGGAGGGGAGGCTTAGGTTGCAGGATGGGAAAGTATTGATAGTCACTGGGGGAGGGTTAGGTTGCAGGATGGGAGGGGAGGGATAGTCACTGGGGGAGGGTTAGGTTGCAGGATAGGAGGAGAGGTATAGTCACTGGGGGAGGGTTAGGTTGCAGGATGGGAGGGGAGGGATAGTCACTGGGGGAGGATTAGGTTGGAGGAGGGGAGGTATAGTCACTGGGGGAGGGTTAGGTCGCAGGATGAGAGGGAAGGGATAGACACTGGGGGAGGGTTAGGAATTAGGGGGAGGGTTATAGTTACTGCAGGAAAGGCCACATGAGCCACCAGAAGTCATCATGATGTCACCATTGGACCCACTGTACAAGGTAAGTCGCCACTAAACCAACATGTTGAAATTTCATCCTTCACTATTTAACATGATGATTGTGGATGTGGTCAATCTCATCAGGCCAAACATGATGAACATTCTCCCCTCAACATAATAAATACAACAAATTATACCAAACCCTTGGGGGAGAAGTATTAGAAACTCTTTTGCCAGGGAACGGCAGTAATCTTTTACCACTACTGCAACTTATGACCAAACGTAAAACGCACCTCATTCCCGATCATTCCTCCACATCTGTCAACACATACAAAGTACAGTAAGTACCTGGTCATATCTTTGCACAGGTTACTACTTACGTCATCAATTATTGTCTTCTTTTGATTACTAAGTAAGAACCTTTGAGCTTTCTTATCATTTGACATTACACAGCATTTCGCATTGCTCAGTGATAAGAATTCTCAGATAAATCTGCTGATAGCATGGGTACAGTAAGCAATAGTAAGTGGAAAAAAAAGCAGGGGAGGAAGGTTTGTCAAAGTAATCTGAATTGGAGATCGCCGCTACTCGGCCATGTGTGGTTTTGCAATTGATTGTCAGATCCAGAAGCTGCTGAATCACTAATTTCTTTTACGTCCTACAGGATGCTGGGGTCCACATTAGTACCATGGGGTATAGACGGGTCCACCAGCAGCCATTGGCACTTTAAGAGTTTGAGAGTGTGGGCTGGCTCCTCCCTCTATGCTCCTCCTACCAGACTCAGTTTAGAAAATGTGCCCGGAGGAGCCGGTTACAGTTAGGGGAGCTCTCCACAGTTTCCCTAGAAAAGTTTTATTTAGATTTTTTTTATTATACATGGAGGCTGCTGGCAACAGCCTCCCTGCTTCGTGGGACTAAGGGGGTAGTAGTGTCTGCCCTGCGGGGTCTGAGCCACTTACTCCGCTGACAGGACACTGAGCTCCTGAGAGGTCAGAGCGTTCCCCGCCACAGGGGATCGCTTGCCCCAACAGCATGCCACCAACCCCTTACAGAGCTGAAGATCAGTGGCGAGTGAGACACCGACCCCCCTAGCAAGCGGGGGGTCGGTGTGAAGATGGAGGCAGCAGGGTAGGAGTGCAGTATTAACTGCGCTCCGGGAGGCTCAGCGGTACATAGTGCGGCGCTGTGAGGGGCGCCCTGAGCCAGCGCTACACCCTACACTGGTCCCAAAGCCTGTCGGGGTCCTCGGATCTCAGCCAGCACTCAATCCTCCGGCCAATATAATCAGTGGAAAAGCGGGAAGACAGCGCCATTTTGGGGGCGGAGCTTCTCAGAGCGTACCCAGCAGCGTTCAGCACCATTTTCCTGCCTGCACAGCGCTGATCAGGAGAAACAGGTCCCTCCACAGCAACTCCAGCTATCTGTAAACAGTACCAGGGGGTTGTAGAAGAGGGGGAGGCTGCAATATGACTGTGTGTCCTATTAAGGTGCACAGTCTACGCTGACAAGGGGTCTCCCTTTGGAGCCAACCCACACACAGCACTTCTAACCAATCTCTGTGTCTCTCTTCCCATTCTTGGGCAAACTCTGTCTGCCCTCCCCTGTGTGTGTGTGGAGTGTTTGGTGGTCTCCTTTAGCTATGTCCAGGAACAGTGTGTCATATGCTGCAGAGGATATGTCCTCCCAGGATGATCCCATTCCATGTAATCAGGATAGCACTGGTTTAGCACAAATTCCAGCAAGGGAACCTGAGTGGTTTTCCTCTATCAAATCTTGGATTTCTCAGATTTCAGACAGGGTTGCAAGTAATGAATCCGCAACCCAGGTATTACAGAACTCTATGGCAGTATGGCCCCATTCTGGTACCTCAGGACGCTCCGCTACATACCCCCACAAACGTGCGCTTGTTCATGTCATGCAAGATGACACGGATACAGATTCTGACACCACAGACGGTAATGGGGATGTGTAGCAGGGGTCTGCCTCTCTTGCAAAGGGGGTGCAATTGATGACAGAGGCTATCTGGGATGTGTTGAATATTAATGATACCACACCTGAGCAGGTAGAGGAGGCTTTTTTCACTGAAAATAAGAAAGCCTTGCTAGCCTTCCCTGCGTCAAAGGAATTAAATGGTATATTTGAGAAAGCATGGTGAAACCCTGAGACAAAATTCCAGATCCCTAAAAGGGTCCAGGTGGCGTTCCCTTTCCCTGAGGATAGAAAAAAATGGGAAAACCCACCAATTGTTGACACATCTGTGTCCAGACTCTCAAAAAAGGTGGTTTTACCTGTTCCGGGATCTACCGCCTTAAAGGAGCCGGCTGATCGTAAAATTGATAATACACTCAAATCAATGTACACCACTTCGGGGGCCATATTATGTCCCACTATTGCTAGTGCATGGATTGCAAAAGCTATAGTAAAGTGGTCAGGCACCTTATTTGAGGATTTGGATACGATGGATAAGGGTGATGTTGAATTGTTTTTGCGTAACATTCACGATTCAACAGGTTTTATGGTAGAATCCATGAAAGACCTGGGTTCCATGGCTGCGTGAATCTCTTCCATGTCTGTTTCAGCTCGTCTGGGACTGTGGCTGCGCCAGTGGTCGGCCGACGCGGAATCCAGGAAAATGTGGAGTCCCTACCCTACACAGGTCAGGCTATCTTTGGGGAAGCTTTGGATGTATGGATATCCACGGCTACAGCGGGTAAGTCTCCGTTTCTTCCCTCGGCTGCACCTGCACCGAAGAAATCCTTCTCTTCATCAGCATTACAGTCCTTTCAGCCTAACAAGCCTAGAAAGGCCAAACCGTCCAATACTACCTTCTTTAGGGGTGGTTGAGTTAAATTCAAGAAACCTACTGCTGCAGGTTCCCAGGAACAAAAGCCTGTTTCAGGTACGCCAAAGTCCTCCGCATGACGGTGGACCGCGCGGCCTGGAGGTGGGGCCAGTGGGAGCGAGATTCAGACCGTTCAGTCTGGAATTTCAGAATCTCCCTCCTCCCCGACTTTTCAAATCAGGCTTGCCAGTTCTACTGCCAGACAGAACTGTCCTACAAGAGGCTGTCCAGAAGTTGGTGGAGGCACAGGTCATTGTGCCAGTTCCTCCTCATTTGCAAACCACAGGTTACTATTTGAACCTTTTCGTAGTACCGAAACCGGATGGTTCGGTCAGGCCCATTCTGAACCTAAAATCACTGAACCCCTTTCTAAAGGAGTTCAAGTTCAAAATGGAGGCTCTCTGGGCGGTGATATCAGGTTGGGAAGAGGGGGAATTCCTGGTATCCCTGGATATCAAGGATGCGTACCTCCACATTCCGATTTGGCTGCCGCATCAGGCTTATCTCCGTTTCGCATTACTGGACTGTAATTTCAAGTTCTAGGCCCTGCCATTCGGACTCTCAACAGCACTGAGGGTGTTCACCAAGGTGATGGCAGAGATGATGATTCTCCTCCGCAAACAAGGGGTAAACATCATTCCATATCTGGACGATCTGCTGATAAAGGCATCGTCCAAGGAGAAGCTGTTGCAGTCCATTGTTCTCACAACCCACCTACTCAGACTCCGAGGTTGTATTCTGCACCTTCCAAAATCACATTTGGATCCAACCCAGGGGTTGTCTTTTCTGGGGATGATCCTCGACACAGAAGTGCAGATGGTGTTTCTTCTGCAGGAAAAGGCGTTGGTGATACAAACAATGGTCCGGGATGTCCTGAAGCCAGCCCGGGTGTCGGTAGATCAATGCATTCACCTTTTGGGAAAGATGGTGGCCTCTTACGAGGCTCTCCAGTACGAGAGGTTCCATGCTCTGGCCTTCCAACTGGATCTGAACAAGTGGTCAGGATATCATCTCCACATGCACCAGAGAATTCATCTGGCGCCAAAGGCCAGGATTCCACTCCTCTGGTGGCTCCAATTGCCTCACCTTCTAGAGGGCCGCAGGTGCGGGATTCAGGACTGGGTCCTTCTAACCACGGATGCGAGCCTTCGGGGCTGGGGCGCATTCACTCAAGGGGAAACCTTCCAAGAAAGGTGGTCAAGTCTGGAAGCCGGCCTGCCGATCAACCTCCTGGAACTAAGAGCCATCTACAACGGTCTTCTTCAGGCAGCCCATCTTCTAAGAGATCGGGCCATTCAAGTACAGTCGTACAATGTAACGACGGTGGCTTACATAAACCGACAGGGCGGAACGAAGAGCAGAGCTGCAATGTCAGAGGTGACTAGAATCATCCTCTGGGCAGAAAGACACGCATTGGCGCTCTCAGCAATCTTCATTCCGGGAGTGGACAACTGGGAAGCAGACTTCCTCAGCAGAAACGATCTCCATCCAGGGGAGTGGGGTCTCCATCCGGAGGTGTTCAAGGAAATAACAGACCCTTGGGGGTTATATCAACAAGAAGCTTCGACGCTATTGTTCCAGGTCGAGGGACCCATGGCAGTGGACGCCCTGGTGTCTCCCTGGGTGTTCCAGTCGGTGTACATGTTTCCACCACTTCCACTCATTCCAAGAGTTCTAAAGCTCGTAAGGAGAACAAGAGTTCAAGCGATCCTCATTGCTCCAGACTGGCCAAGGCGGGCTTGGTACGCGGACCTTCTGAATCTCTTGCAGGAAGAGCCGAGGCCTCTTCCTCTTCGGGAGGACCAGCTGCAGCAGGGGCCGTTCGCCTATCAAGACTTAACGCGGCTACGTTTGATGGTATGGAAGTTGAGCGCCTGATATTTGCTCGGAAGGGCATTCCGAAGGTCATTCCTACCCTGTTACAGTCTACGAAAGGGGTAATGTCTGAGCATTACCATCGTATTTGGAAGAAATATGTCTCTTGGTGTGAGTCCAAGAAGCTTCTTACAGTGGAGTTTCAACTCGGACGTTTCCTCCTCTTCCTGCAAGCAGGTGTGGATATGGGCCTAAGGTTGGGATCTGTGAAGGTCCAGATTTCAGCCCTGTCCATTTTCTTCCAGAAACAATTGGCTGCCCTCCCTGAGGTTCAGACCTTTTTGAAGGGAGTTCTGCACATTCAACCTCCCTTTGTACCGCCTACGGCGCCTTGGGACCTTAACGTGGTGTTGCAGTTCCTCCAGTCGAACTGGTTTGAGCCTCTACAGGAGGTTGAGGTCAAATTTCTTACATGGAAGGCTGTCACGTTGATGGCCTTAGCTTCTGCTAGACGCGTGTCAGAATTGGGGGCTTTGTCCTGTAAAAGCCCTTACTTGATATTCCAGGAAGATAGAGCTGAGCTCGGCCATGTCAGCAGTTTCTTCCAAAGGTTGTGTCGGCATTTCATATCAACCTATTGTGGTGCCAGTGGCTACTGACTCCTCAATTTCGTCAAAGTCCTTGGATGTTGTGAGGGCTTTGAAAATCTATGTGAAGAGGACTGCTCGTCACAGGAAATCGGACTCTTTGTCCTGTATGATCCAAAAAAAAATTGGGTGTCCTGCTTCCGAGCAGACTATCTCGCTGGATTTGTGTGGTCATTCCGAGTTGTTTGCTCGCTAGCTGCTTTTAGCAGCATTGCAAACGCTAGGCCGCCACCCTCTGGGAGTGTATCTTAGCATAGCAGAATAGTGAACGAAAGGTTAGCAGAATTGCTGCTAAATAATTTCTTGCAGGTTCCGAGTAGCTCCAGACCTACTCCTAGACTGCAATCACCTCAGTCCGTTTAGTTCCTGCTTTGACGTCACAAACACGCCCTGCGTTCGGCCAGCCACTCCCCCGTTTCTCCAGCCACTCCTGCGTTTTTTAGCACACTCCCGGAAAACGTTCAGTTACCACCCAGAAACGCCCCTTTCCTGTCAATCACTCACCGATCAGCAGTGCGACTGAAAAGCGCAGCACGAACAGCAAAACTGCTAAGTTTTTAATTAAATAACTAAGCGCTTGCGTGCTGCGTACCATGCGCATGCGCATTTAGCAGCAAATCGCAGCATAGAGAAAATCGGCAACAAGCGAACAACTCGGAATGACCACCTAGGTTCACTATCCAGCATGCTTATTCTCAAATATGTTGATTGAAAGACATAAACAACAGAAAAGTCTGTAAGTACATTTTTTTTTTTTTTTATAATTATTATTATTTTGTAGTTGAACAAAAGTAAATGGGAATGGGGTACAGAATAGAAAAACGGGGGGGGGGAGGGGGGAGGGGGGACACAGACAATTCAACATGTACAGTATTGTGTAGAGAATAATAAGAGAGTCAACTAACAATAAGACCATGTGGAGCTGAACTCATCCAACAACAGCCGCATGTCAGTTTGTCAACCTAAGTTTCTCCGCTTCGCGTATTACATCTGGCGGGCGGTTATGCCAATAGGTAGTCCATGAAAGCCATCGAAGAAGAGGACAAGATGTAGTGGAGGCATAAGCAACCCCTGCGGTTTCAAATTCACAATGAGACTTTATAGCCTTCTCTATCACAGTTATATGGGGGACCACGGGGGAGCGCCACTGACGTGCAATTAGGAGTTTGGTGGTGATAAGTATGTGACCCAAGACATATCGATCGCCCGGCGACAAGTCGCCATAATAGAGGTGAAGAAGAGCTAGGCGTGGGTGTGGGGTTAGGTTGTGGCCCAATACCAAACTTATAAGATGAAAAACAGAGTTCCAAAGCTGGGCAATCGTTGGGCACTCCCAGAAAACATGCAATAAGGTGCCAACATTACCACAATTGCCCCAACATAGATTAGACGTGGACGGTTGCATCGCATGCAAACGGGAAGGGGTGAAATATAAACGATGGAGGAGTTTATAAAATAATTCCAGATGAGAACTACATTTAGATATTTTAAAGCAAGTTTGGAAGATCGTCTCCCAGTCCTCCTCCGAGACGGGGCATCTAAGATCCGCCTCCCATTTCAATTGAAATTGGGCTTTCTGTAGTGGCCGAGGATTGATAATATAATTATACCATTTAGTGATGTCTCCCCTGCCCTCCCCAGTATCAAGAAAATTCTGAATAAGCTTAGGCAATGGGGATACGGTATGGGGGGAGCAGGAATACCCGTGAAGCCAGTGTCTAAGTTGTAAATATTTATAAAATTCTCCACGTGGTAATGAAAATTTTTCTTGTGTTTGAGCAAAAGAGAGCAGGACGTTGTCCACCATTACATCGTGGAGGGACAAGATTCCCCTGGAAGTCCAGGCATCGAATCTTAGATCGGGTATCAGGGAGGCTATGCCAGTCAATGAAAGGGTCGAGGAGGGGAGGACTATACCCGTCCCTCTAAGTACCACTTACAGCCAGGCCTTCCGAGTAGACTGGACGGTGAGAGATCTAGCGGTTAATATTTTGCCCTCATTTTTTGGGAGTAGCAAAATATCAGTCAGGGGGAGCGGGGAGACAAGCCCTCGTTCGAGGTGAACCCATGATTTATGTACAGAGTGTGAGTACCAGGCACCTATTTGTGCAAGTCGACACGCTAATTGATAGGAATGTATTTCTGGATAGGCCAGGCCCCCCTCTCGTTTGGGCCGGGTCATCATTTTCCTGGCTAGTCTCGGTTTCCTACCTTTCCATCCATAGGAACTAAATATAGCATTAAATTTGGATAGCCCGAAATAGATACATAAGCCTGGGGAGAATCGTCATCTTCAGTGCAGCTATTCGTCCTACAACAAGAAACAAAGAAAAATCTGCACTCTCGAAATTCCATAGGAAAATATCTGGAGAAGACCCCGATTAGTGTATCTGGAAAAATCCTATAATCTCATGTCGGGGGTGCTACCTAAGACAACCATGAATAACACCTAATACACAAAAAGAAAATGGGGTTGTACTGCTAGGTGCACAAAACTGGAATAAAATGTAACTTTTATTAATACATTGTATTAAGAGACCGATATTTCGGACAGTGTGCGAAAAATAGGGTTAAAATTGGATAAGAAATCCAAAAATGTGCTCTAAGATAGAAAAGTGGTGAGAATTAAAAGATGTGTCTGCTCCTTTGATTGCACTGACTCTCTAATGGGGTATGCTTGAATATAAATTTAATATACTTGATATGTATTATATACCCCTAATAGAGAAAGACAATTTAAATACATTTCAAAGTACCCATCATTAGATAACCCACTGTGGATTTAAATACACTGTATCATATGAGGCAAAAATAACCTCCGTGAATTCTGCTACTAACACCTGTGACCGTTGTCCACAGATGTTGGATAATTTAGAGGCTCAAATTGTAATGCATGATATAAACTGCTCACTATTTTCAGATATATTTTATGGAGCAATTTGACCGATATGAGGGTATCTACCCTGGATCCCCAATCACAATAATGGCAGGGTACTGAATACCATATGTCACAGAAGCTGCTACAGACAATCAGACCGCTAGGCCTGCGTCAAATCTGAGATATGTGTGCAATAAGCCATATATACTAATATATATATATATATATATATATATAGTATATATGGCTTATTGCACACATATCTCAGATTTGACGCAGGCCTAGCGGTCTGATTGTCTGTAGCAGCTTCTGTGACATATGGTATTCAGTACCCTGCCATTATTGTGATTGGGGATCCAGGGTAGATACCCTCATATCGGTCAAATTGCTCCATAAAATATATCTGAAAATAGTGAGCAGTTTATATCATGCATTACAATTTGAGCCTCTAAATTATCCAACATCTGTGGACAACGGTCACAGGTGTTAGTAGCAGAATTCACGGAGGTTATTTTTGCCTCATATGATACAGTGTATTTAAATCCACAGTGGGTTATCTAATGATGGGGACTTTGAAATGTATTTAAATTGTCTTTCTCTATTAGGGGTATATAATACATATCAAGTATATTAAATTTATATTCAAGCATACCCCATTAGAGAGTCAGTGCAATCAAAGGAGCAGACACATCTTTTAATTCTCACCACTTTTCTATCTTAGAGCACATTTTTGGATTTCATATCCAATTTTAACCCTATTTTTCGCACACTGTCCGAAATATCGGTCTCTTAATACAATGTATTAATAAAAGTTACATTTTATTTCAGTTTTGTGCACCTAGCAGTACAACCCCATTTTCTTTTTGTGTATTAGCAGCTATTCGTCCTAACCATGATACATGTTGCATCATCCAATCGGAGACCAAACTGGTAAATTTACGTAATAATGGGGGGTAATTTGCAGAGATCAGATCATCTATTTTCTGAGTAATATGAATCCCCAGATATTTGAGGCTTCTATCCTGCCAAGAATACGTATAAGCAGCTTTCAACGTGGATAAAAGGGGAGGGGGAAAGTTAATACGGAGCGCTTCCGTTTTGTTACTAAGTTTATAATAGGATATCGCAGAAAAGTCGGCCAAGAGTGCATGTAAAGCTCGCAGAGAGCAGGATCAGTGAGTGTCAAGAGGACATCGTCTGCGAAGAGACATATCTTTTGTGATTGTCCTAAAAAGTCCACGCCTTTAATTAGGGCCATAGATCTGATTTTTTCTGCTAGAGGCTCTATCGCCAAAGCGAACACGAGCGGGGACAGGGGGCACCCTTGGCGCGTACCGTTTGTGATCCAAAAGGAAGGGGAAAGGAGTCCATTCACACACACTCTTGCCGAGGGATTAGAGTATAAGGCTAAAATGGAGGTGAATACTCTGCCATCAAGTCCTAACTTACGTAGCACAGCTTGAAGGTATCCCCAGTGAAGGCGAAAGCAACAATAAGGGATCGGCTGAAGCAGTGAAGGCGTCCATCACATTAATTACTCGTCTAGTGTTATCGGGGGACTGTCTACCGGGGAAAAATTCCACCTGATCACGATGTACGAGAGCGGGAGAAGAGGGTTGAGTCTGTTAGCCACTAATTTTGCATATATTTTCAGGTCAGTATTTAGTAGTGCGATGGGGCGGTAGTTAGGCATCATAGCAAGGTTCTTCCCTGGCTTGGGAAAGGAAACCACACGAGCCTCCAACATTTCTAGCAGAAAGCTCCCGAAAGATGAAGCATGATTATAGACTGAGTCTAGAATAGGGGTGAGGGAGTCCTTAAAACATTTATCGAATTTATTAATGAACCCGTCAGGGCCTGGCGCTTTATCCAACGGGAGTGAGTCAATCACTTGGTCAATTTCTTTACGGGACCAGGGCTGGTTTAGAGAGTGTAGGGTATCAGGGTCGAGTGAGGGGAGGTGTATGTCTTTCAAAAAGGCCGCAATATTAGCTGGTGTGGGTTGTGGGATAGAAGAGTCTTCTTTCAAGTTGTAGAGGGTGGAATAGTATGTGGCAAATGCTTCAGCAATTGCAGACGGATCCGTTATCTTAATGTTATTTAAATCGATAATCGATTTCACCCTCTCCTTAGCGGTCTTCCCCCTCAGCTTGCGGGCAAGCATTCTACCAGCCCTATCCCCCTGCATATAAAACTTTTGTCGCAGTCGGAAAAGATTTCCGTGGACTTCAGTTAGGGCCAATTTATTCATCTCATCCCTGATACGGATTAGATCACGATATATTTTCTTATTAGATGGGTTCGACTTAAGTTGGCTGTCTAAATCCTCAAGGCGGGTTTCAAGTTTTATCTGTTGTTCACGGGAAGTTCTACGAATATAAGCAGCAGCTTGTATTGCTGCTCCCCTAACCACCGCCTTGAGGGCACACCAGTGCGTAAATATGGACGTGTCAGCTGGGATATTAGTCTCGATATATAGGGAGAGGGCCTGTGCTATAGATCGTTTAGCTTCCGCGTTCGTGAGGAGATAGTCTCCAAGACGCCACAGAGTAGGAGAAGTCCTATGGCGTCGAGGATTCCAATGGAAAGAGAGGGCAGAATGGTCAGACCATAATACTGGCAGGATAGTAGCCTTCGATACCTGTTGAAGGGTCCATTTATCCGATACTGCTAGGTCAATCCTAGAGAAAGAACCATGTACGGGGGAGAAAAACGAGTAATCTCTACAGGCCGGATTTTTGGCCCTCCAAACATCGTAGAGATCATATTCGTGTAAAATATTCCGGAAGTAATGGGAAATGTCTCGGAGCGGGCTTGTGCTGGAGACAGAACGGGTCGAGGATCTATCCACCGTGGGGTCAGGGGCAAATTTAAAATCTCCCAGCAATAACAAAGCACCCGTTCGGTGCATCTGAAGGGTCTTAAAGAATTTCCTAAAGAAAGGTATTTGTTTGGTGTTAGGTGCATACAGCGTAGCTAAAGTCACTGGTTTGTCCTCCAATTTACCTGTCAGGATGAGGTATCTACCTTCTTGGTCCGAAATCTGATGTTCTAGAGAAAAATTGCATGTATTAGAAAATAGAAAGGCCACCCCCGCTTTTTTTTTAGGACCGTTGGACATATAGCAGGTGGGGACTTTTTTGTTCATAAGGGAAGGTGGTGATATAGACATGAAGTGGGTCTCCTGTAAAGCCACTATGTGTGCCCTACATTTCGCAAAATGGTTTAGGGCCAGACGACGCTTGTTGGGTGAATTCAGACCTTTCACGTTCAGAGAGAGAACTTTAACCATTTGGCATCCTAGGTAACAATGCTATATTCAATCTACAGACATGAACTGTATAACGAGCTAAACAAGAATATATGTGTACCAAAACTTGGAGAGACAGGGAGAAGGGGAGAAATAGTAAAGGTAGAAAACAGAGTAGGCACCACATGGATGCCAAACAAGGTCGCCCAAATAGGCAACACATGGGGTCGAGGCAAGGGGAAGTACCATCCCTCACTCCTATAATAATCAACATATAACAGCAACATCAGAAAAACACGAAATAAATGCAAAGTCTCGGATAATGCATGGCGTCATCGCAGGGGTAGGCGAGCCCAGCTCGCTCCCCCAGGAGGCCGGGGTCACATGCGAGAAGCGCCGTTGTCTTTAACAGCAGGGTCCACACCCACGGCCCACCCCCCCCGAAGGGGGGGAACCGAGAGTGCAAGCCATCCACCGGTAGTAGGGTGCATCACATAGAGAGAAGGAACGTGGAAATGAAAATAGCAAGAACAACCTGAAGAAGGTTGAGAGTAGAAAGTTAAAGGCATACACGAGTCAGGAAGATCATGAAAAAGCTAATACAGAGAGCATAACCCTAACAAAACTTACAACTCACATATAAATGCGGGAATAGTTGCTCAGCAACCATTAAAGACAGTAACCGGGAGAATAGAATAATGGCCTACAACAAAGTAGGATTGGGTAAAGAAATCAAGTCCAGCAACGACATACGACCTGGTTATAGCAGCGGTTCCTCAGGAGGGGCCGCCTGCAATTGACCATTCTTGATCCAATTTGAGGGTCTTAGGAGCCTTTGTGGGTGTATCCTCCAATTTCCAAGAGTCTAAAAGTCTCAAACCGGCCTCTGGCGTAGATATAACATTTGTAGCGCCGTTCCTTCTGACAAGTAATTTGGTTGGGAATCCCCAGCAATAGGGAATATCAGCTCTCCTCAATGCCGCGGTCACCGGCTAGAACGAGCGTCGCATGGCTAGAGTAGCCGCTGAGAGGTCACCGTATACTTGTAGATCTCCCAAGGTGGAGGCTTGTTTATCCGGTCGCATAGCTGCCCGTAGGATTTGTTCTTTGATGTGGAAATAATGCATCCTCATCAAGGTGTCTCTCGGAGCATCCTTTGGGGCATGTTTTGCCTTCGGGAGACGGTGGATGCGGTCTATGAGGAAATCATCGATGGAGTTAGTAGGGAGGAGATTCATGAAGAGATCCGTCGCAAATTGTTTGAGGTCCGAGTTGGAGACCGTTTCTGGGATGCCGCGGAGCTTTATGTTGTTATGGCGTGACCTATCCTCAAGGTCACAGGTCTTCTGTCGTAGGTCCGCGACTTCAGATTGTAGCTCTTCAAGTTGAATAATCATCTCATTGTGGGACTTCACTACCTCCTCACACTTATTCTCGAGATGGTCCGTGCGCTGACCAATGGCATCGATCGTTTGTTGGCAGCACTGCAGCGCCGTCTTAACTTCCATCGCGATATCATCCTTGAAGGTAGTCAGAAGCTGCCGCATAGAGCCGAGTGTGAGAGGTGCATCGTCATCCAGTTGTGAGAGTTTCGTCGGACCCACACGGGGAATCACAGATGCATCATCACGCTCCGGGGAGTGTTTGGAATGGGAATCTGATATGGGAGACCCTTTCGGACCCTGGAGTGCGGGAGATTGTTTGAAGAAAGCAACCGGACGCACCTGGGTCTGGTCTTTCTTGCATTTAGGCGGCATAATACCGGAGGGTATATCCCACTAAAGTAGACGTTAACGGAGCAAATTGGATATAGGAGGACAGACAAAATTATACCGGCTTGAGAGTTGCTAGGATTTGTATCACAGCATCAGGAGCAAGGGAGAGGTTAAGACATTGCGATGGCGTTTACATCATCACTGCCCGTATGGGGGAGGGCCCCCCTGCGTCCCCTACCACTTAGGTGCACTGACGGAAAAATCAGATATATGTACAGGGTAGGTATAAGCACCTAAGGTGTTCGGATAGTGAGGTCTGGAAGTGTATTAATGTAACAACTTCTGGAAATGGGGGTATGGAAGAGGGTGCTTGATATGCAGCAAGCATCCAGCATGCAAAGATATGTAGGCAGCACACACTGAAAGCAGGACTGTATCTCCCTGCAGCTCCTATCATGGGCGCCCTGCCAGCTTCCATGATGGCGCCGCCAGACTCCAAGCCCGGGCCCTCACAGCTCTGGTTCCAGTGCTCCCTCCTGCTGCGTTGGTGGAAGTGGGGAGTGTCCCTGTAGGCACGGGGCCCCCTCTCACTGCGGGGAACGGAGATCGGGGGACGGGCGGTGGAAGTAGCGCCAGCCGCGTCCCGCCAGGGAGCACAGCCGCGCACGTCCTCGCTGCACGGAGCCTCCCAGCAGGCGCCGCGGCTAGCGGGCAGGGTGTCGCACAGGGTGGGCCGAGAAGAGGCAGGTAAAATACCTTCAGGAGGGGTAGGAGAAGGGTTGCCGCCGACCACGGCCGTGGTCAAGGTCCCGCCGCAGTACTTCTGGTCCGAGTCAGTCCCCGGCTCCAGCTAGGCAGGTAGGCCGCAACCCGCACGGGCACAGAGGGCACCTGCCGGCTCTGCAAACCCACCCACCCAGTGCAGGGGAGCTGATGTAAACTGCTGGGGGTCACTATGGGCAGTTGGTGGGGACTGTGTGTGGTATAAAGAAGCACTGATGCAGGAGCTCTCTACCAACACGCAGGGGTGTATCTACCTATTGGCCAGGATGGCACTCGCCAGGGGCGCCAGGCAAGGAGGGGGCGCCGCCTGGCTGTGCCACTCGCGGCCAAAGGATAGAAAAGCAGTACTGTCAGACTGTACCTGGTGAGAGTCTGTTACTGCTGGAGCGGCGCCGGTGTCCGGCAGCACCGCACTTGTAATCATACTCAAAATAAACTACAGCTCCCAGCAGCCCTTGTTGCTGGGAGCTCCCGGCAGCAAGGGCTGCTGGGAACTGTAGTTTCTTGTGAGTCTGATTACAAGTGCGGTGCTGGCGGACACTAGTCTGATCACTAGTGTAGTGCGGTGCTGACGGACACCAGGTACACAGCAATTGTTATATAGCATAGTGCTATAGATTTATTTGTTGTTGAAGATAATAAAAAAGTGTCAGTGTTTGGGAGAAGGGACTGTAGTACCTGGATAA
Organism: Pseudophryne corroboree; assembly: GCF_028390025.1. NCBI lineage: Eukaryota > Metazoa > Chordata > Amphibia > Anura > Myobatrachidae > Pseudophryne > Pseudophryne corroboree. The sequence continues at coordinate 86,117,344 of NC_086447.1, read as the reverse complement.
CTACACGATTTTCATGCATGTTAGATGTAAGTAAGTAGTAAGTAAGCGAAAACTTTAACTTGTTGAGTGTAATAAAGAAAATACAAATTTTACTTATTTCAAGGCCATGTTCAAGGAAACAGTTAATTGTATAATTGATCATTTTATCTTGGAAGTGATGGCACCCTGATGTTTCTTCTAACAGGAAGCACTTCTACCATCCAACTAATGGTGTTTGGTTAATGGCTGGGTCCATTTGAGGCTCATCTCACAGCAGCTCATTAGCATTTCATTCAGGATGCAGTTAAGATGCCGGCGTTTGGCATCCCGGCGGTCGGAAAGCTGACGCCAGCATCCCGAAACTGCTCGGAAAGCTGATGCTGGCATCCCAACATAGATAGCGATGCAGAATGCCAAAATCCGGATTGAGTTGGTGCCAAAGTCTCCACTGGCAAGCCACGTGGGAGGGTTAGGGTTAGGCTGCGAGGGCACGGAATGGCTAGGATTAAGCTGCATGGAGGGAGATTAAGAATGGCGGGTTAGGGTAGGCACCACTGAAGAGGCTTTTTTTTTTGGGGGGGGGGCGGGTTAAGGTCAGGCTGTGGGAAGGTGGGTTGGGGGGGGAGAATGGTGTAACGTGAATACGAGACACTACTGTGCGGTGTAATGTGAATGAGGGACACTACTGTGTGGCATAATTTGAATTGTAAGTACTATTGTGTTCACGCCCTTCCCCCACAAGACCATGCCCCATTTCCAATACTCACACCTTATTCCAAATGTGTGTAGGGGGTAGGCGCCAGCCCCTTACTTTGCCAGGGGCGCTAGGACCCCTAGATACACCCCTGCCAACACGTCCATATTCTTTCACAGTTAAGCCACGCCCCCTGTAAGCACATTCTTGTATACAGGTCGGCAAGTAGGCAACAGATAGACCATATGGCAAACTCCATAGGAGGACAAAGTAGATTTAAATATAAGTATAAGTATATATATGCATACAATTATAAAGAGAAATAGGAGGGAACGTATAAAAACAATTGAAAAACAGTGCCAGTTTGCAGAAGAATATCAAATATTAGCATGGAGTGGACAGAATGACTCATTACAGAAGTGTATAGCTTTTAAAACAAACCATTGTCTAGAAAGGTGGGAAGCCGCTCTCTCGTAGTCAAATTGTACCAGGATCTGAGACGCACTATACCCCGAAACAATTATTTTTCTTCAGTAGACAATGTGAGCACATAGGGTAGCCAAATATCCAAAAACATTTGCGATCTAGATTCTAGATCTAAAGAACAGTCTATCCACTCCATCCTGTAAACATGAGCTAATCTCGGCAACATGAGAGAAAGAGGGATGGGGGTAGCGTGAATCCATTGGGACAAAACCGTTTTTTTAGCCACTGCTGCTATCTTAGCTAGCAAAAGCTTAGTGCCTGGAGTTAGTTGTGACGGTGGGGGCTGAGTGTAATAATTCCACAGTGCCCATGGCATTGTTATGTGAAAAGCGATATGAAGGGTCAGCATGCTTATTCTACAGCAGGATTGCCATGTCCTACATCTGTTAAGGCCCACTCTACACGTAAGGTGGGGTCTTCCTGGGCGGCTGCCCGGGGTGTCTCGGCGTTACAACTTTGCCAACTTGGTCTGGGTCGAACACGTTTGCTAAGTTCTACAAGTTCGATACTTTGGCCCCTGATGATCTGAAGTTCAGTCAATCAGTTTTGCAGGAGCCTCCGCGCTCTCCCTCCCGTTCTGGGAGCTTTGGTACATCCCCATGGTACTAATGTGGACCCCAGCATCCTCGAGGACGTAAATCCTTTTCTCGTAGTCCGTAGAGGATGCTGGGCGCCCGCCCAGCGCTTTGTTTTCCTGCAACCGTTATCTGGTTCAGTACAACTTTGTTTAGTTATGTACTGCATTGTTACTTGGTAAGTAATGTTTCAGCAGTTGCTGAGTTTTCAAGCTGGTTAGCTTGAGGTGCCTTGTATGTGTGAGCTGGTATGAATCTCGCCACTATCTGTGTTAAATCCTTCTCTCGAAGATGTCCGTCTCCTCGGGGGGGCGCTCATTTCAACTAGCGGTGAAATGAAGAAACTAGATTTGCCCTGCGTGCAGGCCAATCTAGTATCGGCGATAGTGACTCACGGGGCTGCACATCGCTATCGCTATGAGGCATACAAACGGAGAGATTCGTGCTTAATTTCTAAGCAATCTAGTCAGATTGCTTAGAAATTAAGAACGGATCTCTCCGTCTGTACCCCCCTTAACTCGCACATAGCAATTTGGTTCACAAAGCACAATACACACTCTGCACCCTTATTCATCCCGCTGTCACGCATGGTATAAAAGTCACTCAAGGTCTAAAGGCAGAAGAATGTATTCCCGGGAAAGGAATTCAGTATGGAGCTCGACGCAATGCCTCGTGTTTCCTTACAGCGGCAGCCCCCAGGGGAACAGTGACATCTCCTGGTGTTAGAAGACCGTATGACAAACGTTACATCTGTGTGTAGGTGGCAGAGACACATTTTTGTGTTATACACACATAGACATTAACACACATTCACAAAAAGTTTATTATTATTTATTTTCAGTGTAAATAAATCTAGCTCAGTACTTTTGCTATGTAAAAATAAAGTCCTCATGATCTTCGCAGATGTAACAAATCATTATAATGAGAATTTTGCGTTGTCCGTTAATCCATAAAAATTGCATATTTCCACAGTCCATATTCCAATGTCATCTACTTGCAGCTGGTGGCTTCACGCCTGCTCACACACAGAAAATAAAGAACAGATTATTATTGCTAACGAAAATTACTGCGATTATGTTTGACCTCGTGTCAGTCACGCTGTAGCCTTTATTCCAAACAGCAAGTGAGGGGTTAATTTCCTGCATACACCCAATGGCTGTAGGCTGCAATAGGAGAGGACAGGACAGGACAGAAAGAGGCCTGTGCCCACATACGTCTCTATGGGTGATTGCAATTAATGGTCTGAGACCTGAGCAACTATTTGTTCATTAATCTCTACTGCCAGCTACAATTACTGATCAACATGATACAATTACATATTGTTACGTCACCGACGGCTCATATTTTATTTCAGACTATAGGAAGAGGAGGCCAATTACCCCAGGAATGCTAGTGTAAGCCTAACTTTTATACCAGCAAATGAATGAACTTAGGAGAGTGCGGAAAGTACCGTTCTGATGTGAAGTGTAATGAGTTTCCCTCTTTAGAACTTCTTCCAAATAGCAGTACATTGGCCGGGGTCCATCCCATATAGATGGAACATCTGCCAATCACTTTGGCACTCCTCAGATCTCTCCATTACTGGGGTAATCAGGAAGAGAAGCTATTCTTTGAAAGCCTTAGATATGCAACGGCTGATTTCCCTTGGTACAGAGAGAGCCAGGCATCGCTAAAGAAGCCACAAAGACTTCAGCAATCACATATAGCTAAATGCACATGTAATGGACCCCACCATCTGTGCTTGGGAAGAGAGGGGGTTCAGTAAACTTACGAAAATTCCTTCTAAGAAAGTTGAGATTATCCTACACTGAACAGCAAACAGAAAGGGGGTCGCTTTTTTCCCCCTGGCATCCCCCCAGCACACTGACTAATACTTGTAATAATAATTGAAACTATCTGGTAATAGAATTTCAGAGGTATTTGTTACATATATTTGCAAATACATGGGAAGCTGCCAAGCCACTTTATTGCTTCTCTGATATCGGCAGTCTTAACACTACATAATAGCAGTGCCCACATAGGCCCTATGTGGGCACTACCTTCATGTAGTGTAGGACTGCCAATATCGGAGAGGTCGTGACGGGGCTCGGCAGCTTCCCATGTATTTGCAAATGTAGGAACCTCTACGGGTTAAAACAAAAATGAACAAAGATATTGGATGCTTAGTGCTTTCGACGAGTGTTTCAGAGGCACCCTGTGTCCATCGTGAGGAACTGAATTGCCCACAGTGACTTATACTGTACCAATCATTTTAAACAGAGTATATTTCTCTGACGTCCTAGTGGATGCTGGGAACTCCGTAAGGACCATGGGAATAGCGGGCTCCGAAGGAGGCTGGGCACTCTAGAAAGATCTTAGACTACCTGGTGTGCACTGGCTCCTCCCACTATGACCCTCCTCCAAACCCCAGTTAGATTTCGTGCCCGGCCGAGGTTGGATGCACACTAGGGGCTCTCCTGAGCTCTTAGAAAGAAATAGACTTAGGTTTTTTTTTTTATTTTCAGTGAGACCTGCTGGCAACAGGCTCACTGCAGCGAGGGACTAAGGGGAGAAGAAGCAAACTCGCCTGCTTGCAGCCGGATTGGGCTTCTTAGGCTACTGGACACCATTAGCTCCAGAGGGATCGACCGCAGGCCCAGTCCTTGGTGTTCGGTCCCGGAGCCGCGCCGCCGTCCCCCTTACAGAGCCAGAAGCAAGAAGATGGTCCGGAAAATCGGCGGCATGAAGACTCAGTCTTCACCAAGGTAGCGCACAGCACTGCAGCTGTGCGCCATTGCTCCTCTCACACACTTCACACTCCGGTCACTGAGGGTGCAGGGCGCTGGGGGGGCGCCCTGAGGCAGCAATAAAAACACCTTGGCTGGCAAAAATACCTCAATATATAGCCCCAGGGGCTATATATGAGGTAAATACCCCTGCCAGATTCCATAAAAAAGCGGGAGAATAGGCCGCGGAAAAGGGGCGGAGCTATCTCCCTCAAGCACACTGGCGCCATTTTCCCTCACAGCTCCGATGGAGGGAAGCTCCCTAGCTCTCCCCTGCAGTTTACAACACAGAAAAGGGTTAAAAAAGAGAGGGGGGGCATTTAATTTAGGCGCAGTATACATATATAAAAAAAAAAAAGCAGCTATAGGGGACATAACTCAGTTAGTCCCTGCATTATATAGCGCTCTGGTGTGTGCTGGCATACTCTCACTCTGTCCCCCCAAAGGGCTTTTGTGGGTCCTGTCCTCGTTTAGAGCATTCCCTGTGTGTCTGCGGTGTGTCGGTACGGCTGTGTCGACATGTTGAATGAGGAGGCTTATATGGTGACGGAGCAGAGGCCGATATATGTGATGTAGCCCCCTGTGGGGCCGACACCAGAGTGGATGGATAGGTGAAAGGTATTAACTGACAGTGTCAACTCCTTACATAAAAGGGTGGATGACGTAACAGCTGTGGGACAGCCGGCTTCTCAGCCCGCGCCTGCCCAGGCGTCTCAAAGGCCATCAGGGGCTCAAAAACGCCCGCTCTCTCAGATGGCAGACACAGATGTCGACACGGAGTCTGACTCCAGTGTCGACAAGGTTGAGACATATACACAATCCACTAGGAACATCCGTGACTTGATCCCGGCAATAAAAAATGTGTTACACATTTCTGACATTAACCCAAGCACCTCTAAAAATGGGTTTTTAGGTTTGGGGAGAAAAAACAGGCAGTGTTTTGTTCCCCCATCAGATGAATAAATGAAGTGTGTGAAAAGCGTGGGTTCCCCCGTTTAGAAACTGGTAATTTCTAAAAAGTTACTGATGGCGTACCCTTTCCCGCCAGGAGGATAAGTTACGCTGGGAAATATACCCTAGGGTGGATAAGGCGCTCACACGGTTGTCAAAAAAGGTGGCACTGCCGTTTTAGGAACGGCCACTTTGAAGGTACCTGTTGATAAAAGACAGGAGGATATCCTGAAGTCTGTATTTACACACTCAGGTACTAGACGGAGACCTGCAGATCGTGCTGCTGCAGCGTGGTCGGTGACCCTGTCAAACATGAGAACATATTAAAGACGTCGTCTTATATATGAGGGATGCACAGAGGGATATTTTGCCGGCTGGCATCCAAAATGAATGTAATGTCCATTCTGTCAGGAGGGTATTAGAGACCTGTCACGGGACAGGTGATGCTGACTTTAAAAAGATTCTGCCTTATAAGGGTGAGGAATTATTTGGGGATGGTCTCTGGGACCTCGTATCCACAGACACAGCTGGGAAGAAATATTTTTACCTCAGGTTTCCTCACAGACTAAGAAAGCACTGTATCAGGTACAGTCCTTTCGGCTTCAGAAAAGCAAGCGGGTCAAAGGTGTTTCCCTTCTGTACAGAGACAAGGGAAGAGGGAAAAAGCTGCACCAGTCAGCCTGCTCCCAGATTCAAAATTCTTCTCTCGCTTCCTCTGAGCCCACAGCATGACGCGGGGGCTCCACAGGTGTAGCCAGGTACGGTGGGGGGCCGTCTAAAAAATTTTTCAGCGATAAGTGGGCTCGCTCACAGGTGGATCCCTGTTTCTTTCAAGAAGTATGTCAGGGATACAAGCTGGAATTCGAGATATCTCCCCCCAGCCGTTTCCTAGATTATGGCTTGCCGACAACTCCCTCAGGCAGGGAGGCTGTACTAAAGGCAATTAATAAGCAGTATTCCCAACAGGTAATACTCAAGTGCCCCTACTTCAACAAGGACGGGGTTACTATTCTACACGGGTGGGGGTACCGAAACCGCATGGTTCGGTGTGACCCATTTATATTAAAATCCTTGAACACATACATTAAAAAAAAAAAAAAAATTCAAGTTCAAGATGGAATCGCTCGGGGCGGTTATTGCAAGCCTGGACGAGGGGGATTACATGGTATCCCAGGACATCAAGGATGCTTACCTGCATGTCCCCATTTACCATCCTCGCCAGAAGTACCTCAGATTTGTGGTACAGGATTACCATTACCAAGTCCAGACAGGACTGTACAAGGCACCGAGGGTGTTTACCGGGGTAATGGCCGAAATGATGATACTCCTTCGAAAAAAGGGAGTTTTTAATTATCCCGTACTTGGACAATCTCCTTATAAGGGCGAGGTCCAAGGAGCAGTTGCTAGTCGGGGTAGCACTATTTTGGAAAGTGCTACAACAGCAGAGTTGGATTCTAAACAGTCCAAAGTCACAGCTGGTTCCTATGACACGTCTACTGTTCCTGGGGATGGTTCTGGACACAGACCAGAAATAAGTGTTTCTCCGGGAGGAGAAAGCCAAGGAGCTGTCATCTCTAGTCAGAGACCTCCTGAAGCCAAAACAGGTATCGGTGCATCATTGCACGCGAATCCTGGGAAAAAGGGTAGCTTCCTACGAAGCAATCCCATTCGGCAGGTTCCATGCAAGAACTTTTCAGTGGGACCTGTTGGACAAGTGGTCCGGATCGCATCTTCAAATGCATCGGCTGATAACCCTGTCTCCAAGGACCAGGGTATCTCTAAAATGGTGGCTGCAGAGTGCCCATCTTAAGGAGGGCCGCAGGTTCGACATACTGGACTAGGTCCTAGTGACCATGGAGGCCAGCCTTTGAGGCTGGGGGCAGTAACACAGGGAAGAAAATTCCAAGGACTTTGGTCAAGTCAGGTGACTTCTCTACACAGGCAAGGCCTCTGCTTCAAAACCAGCCGGTGCTGATCCAATCAGACAACATCACGGCGGTCGCCCATGTAAACCGACAGGGCGACACAAGAAGCAGGATGGCGATGGCAAAAGCCACAAGGATTCTCCGATGGACGGAAAATCATGTGTTAGCACTGTCAACAGTGTTCATTCCCGGAGTGGACAACTGGGAAGCTGATCTTCTCAGCAGACACGACCTCCACCCGGGAGAGTGGGGACTTCATCCAGAAGTCTTCCAAAGGATTGTACACCTTTGGGAAAGGCCACAGGTGGACATGATGGCGTCCCGCCTCAACAAAAAGCTATAAAAGATATTGCGCCAGGTCAAGGGACCCTCAGGCGATAGTTGTGGACGCTCTGGTAACACCGTGGGTGTACCAGTCGTTTTATGTGTTCCCTCCTCTGCCCCTCATACCAAAGGTATTGAGAATAATAATAAGAAGGCGAGGAGTAAGAACGATACTCGTGGTTCCGGATTGGCCAAGAAGAGCTTGGTACCCAGAACTTCAAAAAATTATATCAGAGGACCCATGGCCTCTGCCGCTCAGACAGGACCTGCGGCAGCAGGGGCCCTGTCTGTTCCAAAACTTACCGCGGCTGCGTTTGACGGCATGGCGGTTGAACGCCGGATCCTGAAGGAAAAGGGAATTCCGGAGGAAGTCATTCCTACGCTTATTAAAGCTAGGAAAGAGGTTACAGCAAATCATTATCACCGCATATGGCGGAAGTATGTTGCATGGTGTGAGGCCGAAAAGGCCCCAACAGAGGAATTTCAACTAGGTCGATTTCTGCATTTCCTGCAAGCAGGAGTGAATATGGGCCTAAAACTGGGCTCCATTAAGGTACAGATCTCGGCTCTGTCGATTTTCTTTCAAAAAGAACTAGCTTCAGTACCTGAAGTTCAGACTTTTGTAAAGGGAGTGCTGCATATTCAGCCCCCGTTTGTGCCCCCTGTGGCACCTTGGGATCTCAACGTGGTGTTGAGTTTCTTAAAATCACATTGGTTTGTACCACTAAAAACCGTGGATCTGAAATATCTCACGTGGAAGGTGGTCATGTTATTGGCCTTGGCTTCGGCCAGGCGAGTATCAAAATTGGCGGCTTTGTCCTGTAAAAGCCCTTATCTGATTTTCCATATGGATAGGGCAGAATTGAGGACTCGTCCCCAGTTTCTCCCTAAGGTGGTGTCAGCGTTTCACCTGAACCAGCCTATTGTGGTGCCTGCGGCTACTAGGGACTTGGAGGCCTCCAAGTTGTTAGACGTGGTCAGGGCCCTGAAAATATATGTTTCCAGGACGGCTGGAGTCAGAAAATCTGACTCGCTGTTTATCCTATATGCACCCAACAAGCTGGGTGCTCCTGCTTCTAAGCAGACTATTGCTCGTTGGATTTGTAGTACAATTCAGCAGGCTCATTCTGTGGCAGGCCTGCCACAGCCAAAATCTGTCAATGCCCATTCCACGAGGAAGGTGGGCTCATCTTGGGCGGCTGCCCGAGGGGTCTCGGCTTTACAGCTTTGCCGAGCTGCTACTTGGTCAGGGGCAAACACGTTTGCAAAATTCTATAAATTTGATACCCTGGCTGAAGAGGACCTGGAGTTCTCTCATTTGGTGCTGCAGAGTCATCCGCACTCTCCCGCCCGTTTGGGAGCTTTGGTATAATCCCCATGGTCCTTACGGAGTTCCCAGCATCCACTAGGACGTCAGAGAAAATAAGAATTTACTCACCGGTAATTCTATTTCTCGTAGTCCGTAGTGGATGCTGGGCGCCCATCCCAAGTGCGGATTGTCTGCAATACTTGTACATAGTTATTGTTAACTAAATCGGGTTATTGTTGAGCCATCTGTTGAGAGGCTCTGTTGTTTTCATACTGTTAACTGGGTTTCATATCACAAGTTATACGGTGTGATTGGTGTGGCTGGTATGAGTCTTACCCGGGATTCAAAATCCTTCCTTATTGTGTACGCTCGTCCGGGCACAGTATCCTAACTGAGGCTTGGAGGAGGGTCATAGGGGGAGGAGCCAGTGCACACCAGGTAGTCTAAGATCTTTCTAGAGTGCCCAGCCTCCTTCGGAGCCCGCTATTCCCATGGTCCTTACGGAGTTCCCAGCATCCACTACGGACTACGAGAAATAGATTTACCGGTGAGTAAATTCTTATTTATTCCATATAGATGCATGTAAAAGCATTTAGAACCTCCGTAAATTGACTTACCTCATTCAAAATGAACTAACTCCTACGATTCGTCTTATCTGCTCATAAGTCAGCCAAAATACCAGCGACCAGGGAGCCTGTGAAACAGTGTAGGTGTAATAATAAATGAATATAAATATTTTGTAAAGGCTTTATCCACATAAACATACAACTTTAATATGAAATGGGACCCAGGATCCAAATGTACTTATTGTATTACTGCGTTGAGCTGTCAAATGTCTTTGATACAATTGATGGGTTGCTGTGAACCAGGTTACAGTAACCTTCCCAGGATAGTTGATAATAGAACACCCCTAGTCTGACAGATGACAAGTGCCAGCAAGACTAAAGGGCATGCTATACAGGCCAGCTAGAAGATGCTATAGTCGGTATTGTGCCGACAGGAGGATACCTACAGCTACAGATGTGTCCTCAAACATCGTGGCTGCGTACCTTGTAACGGGCACCTGCTATTTGCACTATAAGTCCCGTTATAAGTTGCGTTATAAATGTGACATCATGTTATAATTGTAGCATGCAATACTACTTTCTGTCCACCAGATGTCGCTTTTCCTAAACGGTACCTAAACATGCCTCAAATAGCCAACGGACCCTTCCTAGCACCGCCTGCTGATTGACTGACATTTATTGTGACAATAAAGAACCATTATTCACTTCCCTTTATAAACAAAAACAAAAATATCTTCTACAAAATACAAATGCCACATTGTCTCCCTGTTCACACTATTCATTTATCCTTCATCCACTAGGGGACACTGGAGCGCAGTTACAATGGGGAAATAGTAGGCAGTAACTGGGTGCTGGTACTTTAAAACGCAAACACTGTGGCTAGCTCCTCCCCTACTACGTCCCCCCTCCAAGCCAGTCTTTGTCTTGCGCCCAAGGGAGCTGGTCACTCTTGGGTTTTCTCTGAAGAATTTTTTATTTTTTTTCTTTCTTACACTCACAGACTGGTAGCTCTGCCACTGCCAGTCTGCACCGTGGGAAGCTGCCGGCGGGATCCCATCGCAGCTGCGTGCGGCTCGGGATGGGCCCAGGCTGAAGGAGACACTGAGCTCTCCGGAGCTGGCCGGACACTGCTGCGTGCGGCGCGTGTCGGGGCCGCTCCGTCGGCAGAAGATTACGGCAGCACGGCAGCGTTAAGTATAGTGGCCGGACACCGCTGCGTGCGGCGCGTGTCGGGGCCACTCCATCGGTCAGACCAGCAGCGGTGAGTATGTAACTGCTTAATTTACTTTTTATGGTGACCAGCATAGAGCTGTTGGCTTGCAGTCTGACTGGGTTCAAATGCCTCTCTGTGTTCTGTTCTCCCCTCCCCGCTTGCCTCCCGCTGCTCACTTTAATTTTATTTTTATTTTTCTCCGGGGCCGCCCGCCCGCCCCTTGCAGCTCCCGGCTCGGCGCGGCTCAGAGAGCCGGCACGGAGATACCGCTGAAGCCGCGCTGCACATTCAAATCTGGCGCCATTACGGGAGGGGGCGGAGCTTAATCCCCCTCTCTACCGCCGGGCTCAGCGCGCGCTGGCAGCCATTTTCCAACGCTGCAGCGCGGAGAAGGGAGACAATCGGACACAGTGAGCTGTTTCAGTGGGGAAGGGGGGCAAATTAGAGTGGCACTCTGCACAGTATTGTGCAGGATTTATAGGACTGCTGTGGCTGCGCTCTCCCTGCTCCCCCCCCTCCCTCCCTTTCTGCTTGTTGCTGTGTGTGGGGAGTGTGACAGGTGCTGCCATGGCTGGTAAAGGCTCAAAGGCAGCACAAAAAGTTTTACAATGCCAGAAGTGTTCACTGGGGAACTGAAGGCCTCTCGGGAAGATAGAGGGGCAGACTGGTTCCGACACCTTGTCACGGTACCGGAGCCAGAACCAGCAGGGGCTGTTTCCCTGGCAAACTCAGTGGAAGGGCTCTCTAGGGCTGTAATCCCTTCCCAAGTCCCGTCCTTTAGTCCCCCCCCCCCCGCCCCCAGGCTTCTAAGAAGAGATTGCTAGCCTCTGTGTTGCAGGATTCTGACGATGATATGCCTCAATTAGATGAGGCGGAGGTAGATATACAGGATACTGATGACGATCAGGTGTATGAAGACTGAACCAGTAGCTCAGGGTATAGAGGCTCTTATTACTGCTATTCGCTCAGTATTACAGGTGGAGGAGACGGAGCAGGACGTCTTACGCCCTTCAAGGTTTGCCATCAACCAATGCTTACCGGTGACTTTTCCAGTTTCGGAGGAGCTAGATGCGCTCATCACGGCAGCCTGGAAACATCCAGACGCGAAGTTTCAGGTATCAAGAAAAATGTTGTCTTCCTATCCTTTTCCCGCAGATAGCAGGACGCGTTATGAGACTTCCCCAATTGTGGATCCTTCGGTGTCTCATCTGTCCAAGAAGACAGTTCTGCCGGTTCCGTGAGCGACTTCGCTTAAAGAGGCATCAGATAGGAAATTGGAATCCACTTTGAAGACTATTTACTCGACGGCGGGGGTATTACATCGCCTGGTGCAGGTAGGTTGTTGGGTCAACAAGGCGATGGAGGCTTGGGCGGAGCAATTGTCCTCTGGAATTCGGGACGATTTGCTGGCGGATCAACGGATACAGTTGGCGGAACACATCCGTGAATCGGCCCTTTATCTTTGCGAGGCTTCCAAGGACATCTGTATTCTCGGAGCTAGGATTTCCGCTTTAGCAATTTCGGCCCGCAGAGCTCTCTGGCTGCGGCAGTGGCAGGCGGATACGGAGTCCAAAAGGGCAGCAGAAGCATTGCCCTTTACGGGAGAGGTCTTGTTCGGTAAGGATCTCTCAGGCCACCAGAGGTAAGTCGACTTATCTTCCTTCTGCTTCTCCAGCCCCTCGCAGGCCATATAGGGGTCCCTCCTTTCGATCCTTTCGTGCCCCTTCCAGATTTCGAGGCCAGGGGAGGAGCTTCCGCCTCCCGTGGCCATAGGGGTAGAGGCAGAGGTTCCACAGCCTCAACCCAGTCAAAGGTTAAGTCCTCCACCACTACCACCGCATGACGGGCTTCCCTCCCACCTGGGAGACCACAGGGTGGGAGCTTGTCTGTGGGACTTTAAGGAAGTCTGGGTACAGTCCTGTCCAGATGCTTGGGTCAGGGATCTCATCACTTGCGGTTACAAGCTCGATTTTCAGGGTGTAGTATGGTATGCCGGCGGTCGGGCTCCCGGCGACCAGCATACCGGCGCCGGGAGCCCGACCACCGGCATACCGACAGTGTGGTGAGCGCAAATGAGCCCCTTGCCGGCTCGCTGCGCTCGCCACGCTGCACTCGCCACGCTGCGGGCACGGTGGCGCGCTACGCTATTTATTCTCCCTCCAGGGGGGTCGTGGACCCCCACGAGGGAGAGTAAGTGTCGGTATGCCGGCAGTCGGGATTCCGGCGCCGGTATACTGTGCGCCGGGATCCCGACAGCCGGCATACTTAAGACCACCCTGATTTTCAGACCCGTCCGCCCCAGCGTTTTTTTACCACAGGTTTACCAGTTTCCGACAGAGGAGTTGCCTTGCAGGCAGCGGTCCAGAAGCTTCTAGCCGCAAGGGTACTGATCCCTGTTCCCTCTCATCATCGGAAACAGGGCTATTACTCAAGCCTGTTTCTCGTACCGAAGCCGGACGGCTCGGTCAGTCCAATCCTGAACTTAAAGGATCTCAATCCGTATTTGAGGGTATTCAAGTTCAAGATGGAGTCCCTCCAGTCTGTTATTGCGGGTTTGGAGCAAAACGAGTTTCTGGCGTCCTTAGACATCAAGGATGCATACTTACAGGACGCTCATTTCCAGTTCCAGGCCCTTCCGTTCGGTCTCTCTTCTGCTCCCAGAGTGTTCACAAAGGTCATGGCGGTCATGATGGCCCTACTTCAGAAGCAGGGTGTGACGATTGTTCCCTATCTGGACGATCTGCTAATAAAGGCACGCTTGGCAGACCTGTTACTTCAGAATATCCGGATAACGCAGGACCTTCTGATTCAGCACGGGTGGATCCTGAACTTCCCGAAGTCTCACTTAATGCCCCTCACAACGGTTGCTGTTTTTGGGGATGATCCTCGACACGGTCCTTCAGAGGGTTTTCCTTCCTCAGGACAAGATCCTGTCTCTGCAGACGCTGGTAAGGTCGGTACTTCGACACCGTCGGGTTCCAGTGTATCTGTGCATTCGCCTTCTGGGAAAGATGGTAGCGGCGTTCGAAGCTCTTCCGTACGGTCGCTTCCACTCTCGACCGTTTCAGCTGCGTCTTCTACATCAGTGGTCAGGATCTCATCTGTTCCTTCATCAGCGGGTGACGCTATCTCCAAAGGCAAGGTCGTCACTTCTCTGGTGGCTCCAGTCGGCACAGCTGTTGGAAGGAAGGCGGTTCGGAGTGTGGGATTGGACTCTTCTCACCACGGACGCAAGTCTGCGAGGCTGGGGGGCAGTGACCCTCGAACATCGGTTCCAGGGATGCTGGTCGATCCACGAATCCGCTCTCCCGATAAACATTCTCGAACTACGGTCGGTATACAACACCCTACTTCAGGCGCATCACCTGCTGCGCGGTCGAGCGGTCAGGGTTCAGTCCGACAACGCCACGACGGTAGCATACATCAAACAACAGGGCGGCAGTCGCAGCCGTGCGGCGATGAGGGAGGTCACCAACATACTTCTCTGGGCGGAGGAGTATGCTCTGTCCTTCTCGCCGATATTCATTCCAGGGGGTATATTTACAAAGATTCGTGTTTTGGCTGTTTTGGACGGCGTTTGAACTCGAATGGTATCGGGTGCATTTTACTGCAACTTTTTGAATCCTGATACGGTCATTCACTAAGCTGCCGACTTTTCACAATTCGTATTTTCCGATGTCGATGTGATTCGTAATATCAGGCAGTGTTTCACGGGAGTGATGAGTAAAACACTGCCTGACAAAACACAAGGAATCCCAGCCAGATCTGTGAGATCCGTGCAGGGCTTAATTGTGTACCTTAAAAAGGTTTTTAAAGTGTTTAAAAATCTGAAAAAAATTGCGTGGGGTCCCCCCTCCTAAGCATAACCAGCCTCGGGCTCTTTGTGCCGGTCCTGGTTGAAAAAATATGCAGAAAAAATTGACAGGGGTTCCCCCATATTTGATCAACCAGCACCGGGCTCTGCGCCTGGTCCTGGTGCAAAAAATACGGGGGGCAAAAAGCGTAGGGGTCCCCCGTATTTTTGAAACCAGCACCGGGCTCCACTAGTCAGAGAGATAATGCCACAGCCGGGGGACACTTTTATATAGGTCCCTGCGGCCCTGGCATTAAATCACTAACTAGTCACCCCTGGCAGGGGTACCCTGGAGGAGTGGGGACCCCTTAAATCAAGGGGTCCCCCCCCCCCCCTCCAGCCACCCAAGGGCCAGGGGTGAAGCCCGAGGCTGTCCCCCCCATCCATGGGCTGCGGATGGGGGGCTGATAGCCAAGTGTAAAATATAAGAATATTGTTTTTTGCACAAGAACTACAAGTCCTGCAAGCATCCCCCGCAAGCTGGTACTTGGAGAACCACAAGTACCAGCATGCGGGGGTTAAACGGGCCCGCTGGTACCTATAGTTCTTCTGCAAAAAAAATACCCAAATAAAAACAGGACACACACACCTTGAAAGTACAACTTTATTACATACATTCCGACACACACACATACTTGCCTATGTTCAGATGCCGACTCGGCCCACGTCTCAACGTTGATTCCAGGGTACCTGAAAATAAAATTATACTCACCTAAATCCAGTGTGTCGTGTCCTTTTTTAATAATCCACGTACTTGGCAAAACAAAAAAACGGAAACCCGACCACGCAGTGAAAGGGGTCCCATGTTTACACATGGGACCCCTTTCCCCGACTGCCAGGACCCCCCCTGACTCCTGTCAAAGAGGGTCCCTTCAGCCAATCAGGGAGCGCCACGTCGTGGCACTCTCCTGATTGGCTGTGTGCTCCTGTAGTGTCTGTGAGGCAGCACACGGCAGAGATACAATGTAGCGCCTATGCGCTCCATTGTAGCCAATAGTGGGAACTTTGCGGTCACCGGTTGACCGAAAGTAACCTCACCGCTGACCGCAAAGTTCCCACCATTGGCTACAATGGAGCGCATAGGCGCTACATTGTATCTCTGCCGTGTGCTGCCTCATAGACACTACAGGAGCACACAGCCAATCAGGAGAGTGCCACGACGTGGCGCTCCCTGATTGGCTGAAGGGACCCTCTTTGATAGGAGTCAGGGGGGGTCCTGGCAGTCAGGGAAAGGGGTCCCATGTGTAAACATGGGACCCCTTTCAGTGCGTAGTCGGGTTTCCGTTATTTTTTTTTGCCAAGTACGTGGATTATTAAAAAAGGACACGACACGCTGGATTTAGGTGAGTATAATTTTATTTTCAGGTACCCTGGAATCGACATCGAGACGTGGGCCGAGTCGGCATCTGAACATAGGTAAGTATGTGTGTGTCGGAATGTATGTAATAAAGTTGTACTTTCAAGGTGTGTGTGTCCTGTTTTTATTTGGGTATTTTTTTTGCAGAAGAACTATAGGTACCAGCGGGCCCGTTTAACAACCGCATGCTGGTACTTGTGGTTCTCCAAGTACCAGCTTGCGGGGGAGGCTTGCAGGGACTTGTAGTTCTTGTGCAGGAAACAATATTCTTTTATTTTACACTTGGCTATCAGCCCCCCATCCGCAGCCCATGGATGGGGGGGGGGGGGGGGGCCAGCCTCGAACTTCACCCCTGGCCCTTGGGTGGCTGGAGGGGGGGGACCCCTTGATTTAAGGGGTCTCCACTCCTCCAGGGTACCCCGGCCAGGGGTGACTAGTTAGTGATTTAATGCCAGGGCCGCAGGGACCTATATAAAAGTGTCCCCCGGCTGTGGCATTATCTCTCTGACTAGTGGAGCCCGGTGCTGGTTTCAAAAATACGGGGGACCCCTACGCTTTTTGTCCCCCGTATTTTTGGAACCAGTACCAGGCGCAGAGCCCGGTGCTGGTTGATTAAATATGGGGGAACCCGTGTAATTTTTTCCCCATATTTTTTCAACCAGGACCGGCTCAAAGAGCCCGAGGCTGGTTGTGCTTAGGAGGGGGGACCCCACGCAATTTTTTTTTTCTGTTTTTACACTAAACAGACCCTTTCTTATAGATAACCATGCACAGATCTCACTGATCCGTGCATGGTTATCCAAACTCGACTGGAAAAAGCAGGTCTATTTTTTTGCTGCTTTTTTTAACGAATCGGAAAAAAAAATAGACCCGCACTTGAGCACTCAGAGACTAACACCCAAATACGAATTAATAGTGAATGCCCGTATTGTATGAAATAACAGCCGCGTTTGACCGATGGTCTATTCATTCGTATTTCAGAACTTTGCCAATCAAACCATTACGAATAGACCAGACACTGCCGAGTTTTCTGCTTAGTGAATTCCCGGATTGGGACTTAGAAAAAAAAAACACAAATCGGCCAAACTCGGATTTTTAGTAAATATTGGCCCAGGAGTGGACAATTGGGAAGCCGATTACCTCAGCCGACAGGACATGCACCCGGGAGAGTGGTCACTCCATCCCCAGGTGTTTTGTCAGCTGGTCCGCCAGTGGGGAAAACCACAGATCGACCTAATGGCGTCCCACCTGAACCATCAGCTGCCTCTTTATTACTCTCGAACGAGGGACCCGGCGGCGGCGGGCGTGGATGCCCTCATGGCTCCTTGGAATTTCCGGTACGTTTACCTCTTTCCTCCCTTCCCGCTGTTGCCTCGGGTTCTACTACACATCGAGAGAAAACGCTCTGGTCCTCCTGGTGGCTCCAGATTGGCCACGCAGGACTTGGTACTCCACCCTACACCTGTTGTCAGTAGCCAAGCCTTGGCCCCTGCCACTACGGGACGATCTACTGCAACAGGGTACTTTTCTTTATACAGACTTACGTAGGCTACGTTTGACGGCGTGGTTGTTGAGAAGGCCATCTTGAAAAGGAAGGGGATTCCTCATATGGTTATTCCTACTATGCTGCGGGCTAGAAAGTCAGTCACATCGTCTCACTACTACCGCATTTGGAAGGCTTATGTAGCCTAATGTGAACGTCGACAATTTTCTCCTTCAGTTTTTCGCTTGGACGGCCTTCTCAGTTTTTTGCAGGCGGGTTTTTCGGCAGGCTTAAGACTGGGTTCACTAAAGGTGCAGGTCTCTGCTCTTTCGGTTTTCATCCAAAAAAAGTTAGCCTTGCTGCCGGAAGTTCAGACTTTCTTTCAGGGGGTTTTACGAATACAGCCTCCCTTTCGCCCTCCGATAGCACCATGGGACCTCAATCTGGTCCTCTCTTTTCTACAATACTCGTTGTTTGAGCCTCTGGAGTCAGTAGAGATGAAATATCTCACCTGGAAGGTGGTTCTTCTCCTGGCTCTCGCTTCGGCCAGACGGGTGTCGGAACTTGGGGCTCTCTCTTGTCATCCTCCTTACCTGGTGTTTCATGCTGATAGGGCAGAGCTCCGTACTCGCATGTCTTTTCTACCTAAGGTGGTGTCCGATTTTCACATCAATCAGCCACTTGTGGTTCCGGCCCTCTCGGTGGACTCTCCGGATTCAAGATCATTGGACGTTGTCAGGGCGCTCAAGATCTATGTGGATAGGACTTCAGCTATTCGGAAGTCCGATTCCTTATTTGTTCTATACAATGCTACCCGCCGTGGTTGGCCGGCTTCTAAGCAGACTTTGTCACGATGGATTCGGCTGACCATCAGACAAGCTGAGAATGCTGATTTATATACAGGAATGCAAGCTATACTTAAAACACACTTTACCATGGGGCCGCTGCGGCCGCTATACTTAATACACACTCTACGTACTATGTACGCTATTAGCGTACAGAGTCCCGTACTGTGTACGGACTTTGCGTACAAACGCCGCGCTGACGGTACAAAGTACACACAGCGCATACACACCCAGAGATACACCACAAACCCTTAACAGCTATGTAATGCAATGATAGTACACTTTAAATCTTAGCAGGGCAAGGAAGACACGACACCAGATTGTAATTAAACTGCTGGGTTCCGACACCACAGCGTATTATTGCTGAAAGGGGGTTACAATATATACAATACAATATAACAGAATAATGGCTACATTCAATGGTACATACGTGATTGGATTCGCCGCGCTACCCGATCCGGTCCTCGGTCATCTAATAGATAACTTTGTGAGTCTTGTGTCTGACCAGGCCTGCAGCAGGCTCTCTTTATACAATTCATCCAAAACTTAACACAATGGATACTGTAATCTCTTTGTCCATTGGACACAGGGATGGTCATTTACAGTACAGGAGAGGTCATAGTTTGGTTTGAATAGGTAGGCGATGTCTGTTCCAACTGCTCTTGTGGGTAGTCTCCTCTGGATTCCCGCCGCATACATAATGTACAGTAAATACAGTTTATATCTATATTCTGCTCCTGCACATAACTATCCGCAGGAACATGCGATCTTCCTCAAACCAACACAGGAATGTTACCCTTAAAATACCCTACAGCTGGATACCAAACACCACCTTATAACCTTGTTCTGTCCCCTCCTATCCTGTAACGGTGAATCCCTTTGTTCTGTTTACCATTTAAACTGCTGTTACTTTCTGATGTGGTGCAGGGAGACTATGTGTACATTGTGCACTATTTGGATTAAATATGTAATGTGTTTTGATAGCTTTCCATGCGTTCACAAACTCTACCGTAAATACCCATACCACGCGCTAATGCGCAGGACCGCGGGAGCGACCATACGCAAATTGCGGATATGTGCACGCACGGCAGAACATTACACGCGCGGAGGCCATCTGTGTGTAGTTTGTACGTAATGTGTGTACTGCAATATTTTTCGACTTTGACAGTCCACCCTTTGGCAGTCACCAATAACTGCCACTATCTAATCACTAAACAGAAAAATATCTATACAATATCTACAGAAGTTTGGATGGTCGGGGGAGAGTTGTAGGTGGGAATTGTATAACCTAGTGGGATAGCAGGAAGCATGTATGTATGAATCCATGTCTGAGGGGCATGTATCATCGTGCCGTATGTTCTAAATAAGCTTCGAGGTATTGCGAAGTATACATTAACTCCTTCTCATCCCGTATTAAGGGTCTGTAAATGGGCCAACAAACACTACCGAGCTCTTTTCGGCTTCTTGTTAAAACAAATGGGGTGCACATTTAATTGATGATACATGGAAGGGGGAACATAAGTGAGTGCTAGTATATGTGGATATCACCTGTCGACTATGTGTGCTGTTAACTGGAGGTTGCAGAGATGAAGATAAGACATATATCTAAAATACATTCACATAAACATTTTGGGTAAGGCTGACGTCTCTTCCGGATGGACGTATCTGGGCAGAGGGGGAAACAAAAGAAAAACGGGTGAAAGAAACAGGCCATGAAATTCATTTGCAATCCTTATCATAACAATGTCTCTATGGATGGGTCATAAATTAAATCTGCTGCTATAACAGCGCCCTCGCTCCTTAAAAACTCATCAACTTTGTGCCGTGCTTGCGCCGCGTCAGAATTCGAACACACCTAAATATCGAACCAATAATTATGACGTCTCCCAGGATACAAAGGAGAAACTTCCCTACACTCATAATAACATTTTGAGCCCACTCTCCTAAACCTGAGAACCAATTTCGTGGGTTCAACCATGAGACCCAGCCGGTCAGTTCATTACTCACAGTCGCTAAGGTAAGGTTGTGCTTCCTCCTGAACTCCCACTTCAACTGCAAGATATCGTCCATCTTTTGATCGATGATCTCCGTGGGGTCGTCAGTGCTGTTCGTAATATACGTACAGCACTTCACACCATATCGAGTTGCCAGAGTAACACAGTACCCACCCGTCACGGCTGTGATATAATTAAGGACCATCCTGTGCTGAATCAGTTCCTTCTTGTAAGCTTGTAACTCCCTACCCGTATACCTGAAGGTGTCATCATACATCTCAGTGATATTATCTATCAAGTTCGCTAGCGCATGGATATACCTATAATTTATAATTCCTCTGGCAGTACGGGTGATGTCTAATGCGAGAAGGAATTGAATCCCGGTGGATTCGTGGATCAAATCAGAGGCTGCGTGCTCTGTCCTATCTATGAGGTGTCTCTTGATGATGTGTTCATAGTGAGTATGAGTATAAGGAGCCTGAGCACTGCTGTGAACGTCTTTCATCTTATCATGGGTTATGGTCATGACCTCTGGCAGTACTCTCCCAATATAACACAATCCCTCTGAGCTCGGGGCAAGCCACTTGTACGCCTTCCTCCCACATATGAAATAGGCATCATCTGGGAGAACATGGGGGACAAAATATAACATCACCATATTACAAACTTTCCAAGTGAAGAAACCAATCCCTAGTTCTCCCATCTGCTCAGTACAAGTATCGGGCTGTATGATATGAGCACAATACCCTGGCGATACTTTTCCAACCCACATGGTCTTGCTTCCACGAGTATACCTATGCCGAAAATACCTCCCACTGTTGGCTATTTGGCGTACAAGTTCAGAGTCTATGGGTATCCTATCAGCTCTGTGTGAAAAGGTCATTGTCTGGTTATTCCACGTCACTTCCCAATTTCCCGGTTTTCGGTAATTGGAAATATTAAAACACAATAAGGACCTGTCTACATGATACTGGTGGAGCTTCAAACTAGGGGGCCTAGAAATATTGAATTTCTTGTCCACCGGCCTCCCACTCCGTAATTCGAGTACCTCATCTATTGCTAAAGGGTACGGTACTAATCCTGACATGCTCTGACCTTGAGGTACCTGTGAGCACACCCAGCATTCTGTCTGGTTTAAGACCTTACCCACTAGTGAGTGGTAATCACTCAACGGATGACGGTCCATGTCGATATTAAGGTTGGACTGACATCTCTGGATGCACCCATCCTCAACTATATTCTCACAATTCCGACAAATACAATATTCATCAGACAATAACTAGAGATGTGCACTTGAAATTTTTCGGGTTTTGTGTTTTGGTTTTGGGTTCGGTTCCGCGGCCGTGTTTTGGGTTCGACCGCGTTTTGGCAAAACCTCACCGAATTTTTTTTGTCGGATTCGGGTGTGTTTTGGATTCGGGTGTTTTTTTAAAAAAACACTAAAAAAACAGCTTAAATCATAGAATCTGGGGGTCATTTTGATCCCAAAGTATTATTAACCTCAAAAACCATAATTTCCACTCATTTTCAGTCTATTCTGAATACCTCACACCTCACAATATTATTTTTAGTCCTAAAATTTGCACCGAGGTCGCTGGATGACTAAGCTAAGCGACCCTAGTGGCCGACACAAACACCTGGCCCATCTAGGAGTGGCACTGCAGTGTCACGCAGGATGGTCCTTCCAAAAAACCCTCCCCAAACAGCACATGACGCAAAGAAAAAAAGAGGCGCAATGAGGTAGCTGTGTGAGTAAGATAAGCGACCCTAGTGGCCGACACAAACACCTGGCCCATCTAGGAGTGGCACTGCAGTGTCACGCAGGATGTCCCTTCCAAAAAACCCTCCCCAAACAGCACATGACGCAAAGAAAAAAAGAGGCGCAATGAGGTAGCTGTGTGAGTAAGATAAGCGACCCTAGTGGCCGACACAAACACCGGGCCCATCTAGGAGTGGCACTGCAGTGTCACGCAGGATGTCCCTTCCAAAAAACCCTCCCCAAACAGCACATGACGCAAAGAAAAAAAGAGGCGCAATGAGGTAGCTGTGTGAGTAAGATAAGCGACCCTAGTGGCCGACACAAACACCGGGCCCATCTAGGAGTGGCACTGCAGTGTCACGCAGGATGGCCCTTCCAAAAAACCCTCCCCAAACAGCACATGACGCAAAGAAAAAAAGAGGCGCAATGAGGTAGCTGTGTGAGTAAGATAAGCGACCCTAGTGGCCGACACAAACACCGGGCCCATCTAGGAGTGGCACTGCAGTGTCACGCAGGATGGCCCTTCCAAAAAACCCTCCCCAAACAGCACATGACGCAAAGAAAAAAAGAGGCGCAATGAGGTAGCTGTGTGAGTAAGATAAGCGACCCTAGTGGCCGACACAAACACCGGGCCCATCTAGGAGTGGCACTGCAGTGTCACGCAGGATGGCCCTTCCAAAAAACCCTCCCCAAACAGCACATGACGCAAAGAAAAAAAGAGGCGCAATGAGGTAGCTGTGTGAGTAAGATAAGCGACCCTAGTGGCCGACACAAACACCGGGCCCATCTAGGAGTGGCACTGCAGTGTCACGCAGGATGGCCCTTCCAAAAAATACTCCCCAAACAGCACATGACGCAAAGAAAAATTAAAGAAAAAAAGAGGTGCAAGATGGAATTGTCCTTGGCCCTCCCACCCACCCTTATGTTGTATAAACAGGACATGCACACTTTAACCAACCCATCATTTCAGTGACAGGGTCTGCCACACGACTGTGACAAATGACGGGTTGGTTTGGACCCCCACCAAAAAAGAAGCAATTAATCTCTCCTTGCACAAACTGGCTCTACAGAGGCAAGATGTCCACCTCATCATCATCCTCCGATATATCACCGTGTACATCCCCCTCCTCACAGATTATCAATTCGTCCCCACTGGAATCCACCATCTCAGCTCCCTGTGTACTTTGTGGAGGCAATTGCTGCTGGTCAATGTCTCCACGGAGGAATTGATTATAATTCATTTTAATGAACATCATCTTCTCCACATTTTCTGGATGTAACCTCGTACGCCGATTGCTGACAAGGTGAGCGGCGGCACTAAACACTCTTTCGGAGTACACACTTGTGGGAGGGCAACTTAGGTAGAATAAAGCCAGTTTGTGCAAGGGCCTCCAAATTGCCTCTTTTTCCTGCCAGTATAAGTACGGACTGTGTGACGTGCCTACTTGGATGCGGTCACTCATATAATCCTCCACCATTCTTTCAATGGTGAGAGAATCATATGCAGTGACAGTAGACGACATGTCCGTAATCGTTGTCAGGTCCTTCAGTCCGGACCAGATGTCAGCATCAGCAGTCGCTCCAGACTGCCCTGCATCACCGCCAGCGGGTGGGCTCGGAATTCTGAGCCTTTTCCTCGCACCCCCAGTTGCGGGAGAATGTGAAGGAGAAGATGTTGACAGGTCGCGTTCCGCTTGACTTGACAATTTTCTCACCAGCAGGTCTTTGAACCCCAGCAGACTTGTGTCTGCCGGAAAGAGAGATCCAAGGTAGGCTTTAAATCTAGGATCGAGCATGGTGGCCAAAATGTAGTGCTCTGATTTCAACAGATTGACCACCCGTGAATACTTGTTAAGCGAATTAAGGGCTCCATCCACAAGTCCCACATGCCTAGCGGAATCGCTCCGTGTTAGCTCCTCCTTCAATGTCTCCAGCTTCTTCTGCAAAAGCCTGATGAGGGGAATGACCTGACTCAGGCTGGCAGTGTCTGAACTGACTTCACGTGTGGCAAGTTCAAAGGGCATCAGAACCTTGCACAATGTTGAAATCATTCTCCACTGCGCTTGAGACAGGTGCATT
Source organism: Pseudophryne corroboree (assembly GCF_028390025.1). Lineage (NCBI taxonomy): Eukaryota > Metazoa > Chordata > Amphibia > Anura > Myobatrachidae > Pseudophryne > Pseudophryne corroboree. The sequence continues at coordinate 86,093,187 of NC_086447.1, read as the reverse complement.
CCACCTCCTATATCGTGCTGAATTGTATAGGCTTGAATGGCCTTTTGCTGCTCCTCCAACCTCTAAAGCATATAGAGGGTTGAATTCCACCTCGTTACCACTTCTTGCTTCAGATGATGGCAGGGCAGGTTCAGTTGTTTTTGGTGGTGCTCCAGTCTTCTGTACGTGGTGCCTGTACGCCGAAAGTGTCCCGCAATTCTTCTGGCCACCGACAGCATCTCTTGCACACCCGTCGTTTTTTAAAAAATTCTGCACCACCAAATTCAAGGTATGTGCAAAACATGGGACGTGCTGGAATTTGCCCAGATTTAATGCACACACAATATTGCTGGCGTTGTCCGATGCCACAAATCCACAGGAGAGTCCAATTGGGGTAAGCCATTCCGCGATGATCTTCCTCAGTTGCCGTAAGAGGTTTTCAGCTGTGTGCGTATTCTGGAAAGCGGTGATACAAAGCGTAGCCTGCCTAGGAAAGAGTTGGCGTTTGCGAGATGCTGCTACTGGTGCCGCCGCTGCTGTTCTTGCGGCGGGAGTCCATACATCTACCCAGTGGGCTGTCACAGTCATATAGTCCTGACCCTGCCCTGCTCCACTTGTCCACATGTCCGTGGTTAAGTGGACATTGGGTACAACTGCATTTTTTAGGACACTGGTGAGTCTTTTTCTGACGTCCGTGTACATTCTCGGTATCGCCTGCCTAGAGAAGTGGAACCTAGATGGTATTTGGTAACGGGGGCACACTACCTCAAGAAATTGTCTAGTTCCCTGTGAACTAACGGCGGATACCGGACGCACGTCTAACACCAACATAGTTGTCAAGGCCTCAGTTATCCGCTTTGCAGCAGGATGACTGCTGTGATATTTCATCTTCCTCGCAAAGGACCAATTGCTTACTGGAAGTAGTACAAGTGGGCTCACGACTTCCCCTCTGGGATGACGATCGACTCCCAGCAGCAACAACAGCAGCGCCAGCAGCAGTAGGCATTACACTCAAGGATGCATCGGAGGAATCCCAGGCAGGAGAGGACTCGTCAGAATTGCCAGTGACATGGCCTGCAGGACTATTGGCATTCCTGGGGAAGGAGGAAATTGACACTGAGGGAGTTGGTGGGGTGGTTTGCGTGAGCTTGGTTACAAGAGGAAGGGATTTACTGGTCAGTGGACTGCTTCCGCTGTCACCCAAAGTTTTTGAACTTGTCACTGACTTATTATGAATGCGCTGCAGGTGACGTATAAGGGAGGATGTTCCGAGGTGGTTAACGTCCTTACCCCTACTTATTACAGCTTGACAAAGGCAACACACGGCTTGACACCTGTTGTCTGCATTTCTGTTGAAATACTTCCACACCGAAGAGCTGATTTTTTTGGTATTTTCACCAGGCATGTCAATGGCCATATTCCTCCCACGGACAACAGGTGTCTCCCCGGGTGCCTGACTTAAACAAACCACCTCACCATCAGAATCCTCCTGGTCAATTTCCTCCCCAGCGCCAGCAACACCCATATCCTCCTCATCCTGGTGTACTTCAACACTGACATCTTCAATCTGACTATCAGGAACTGGACTGCGGGTGCTCCTTCCAGCACTTGCAGGGGGCGTGCAAATGGTGGAAGGCGCATGCTCTTCACGTCCAGTGTTGGGAAGGTCAGGCATCGCAACCGACACAATTGGAGTCGGACTCTCCTTGTGGATTTGGGATTTCGAAGAACGCACAGTTCTTTGCGGTGCTACTGCTTTTGCCATCTTGAGTCTTTTCATTTTTCTAGCGAGAGGCTGAGTGCTTCCATCCTCATGTGAAGCTGAACCACTAGCCATGAACATAGGCCAGGGCCTCAGCCGTTCCTTGCCACTCCGTGTGGTAAATGGCATATTGGCAAGTTTACGCTTCTCCTCCGACAATTTTATTTTAGGTTTTGGAGTCCTTTTTTTACTGATATTTGGTGTTTTGGATTTTACATGCTCTGTACTATGACATTGGGCATCGGCCTTGGCAGACGACGTTGCTGGCATTTCATCGTTTCGGCCATGACTAGTGGCAGCAGCTTCAGCACGAGGTGGAAGTGGATCTTGATCTTTCCCTAATTTTGGAACCTCAACATTTTTGTTCTCCATATTTTAATAGGCACAACTAAAAGGCACCTCAGGTAAACAATGGAGATGGATGGATACTAGTATACTTATGGATGGACTGCCGAGTGCCGACACAGAGGTAGCTACAGCCGTGGACTACCGTACTGTGTCTGCTGCTAATATAGACTGGATGATAATGAGATGAAATCAATATATATGTATATATAATATCACTAGTACTGCAGCCGGACAGGTATATATATTTATTATGTAATGACTGATGACGGACCTGCTGGACACTGTCAGCTCAGCAGCACCGCAGACTGCTACAGTAAGCTACTATAGTAGTATGTATAAAGAAGAAAGAAAAAAAAAAACCACGGGTAGGTGGTATACAATTATGGATGGACTGCCGAGTGCCGACACAGAGGTAGCTACAGCCGTGGACTAACGTACTGTGTCTGCTGATAATATAGACTGGATGATAATGAGATGAAATCAATATATATGTATATATAATATCACTAGTACTGCAGCCGGACAGGTATATATATTTATTATGTAATGACTGATGACGGACCTGCTGGACACTGTCAGCTCAGCAGCACCGCAGACTGCTACAGTAAGCTACTATAGTAGTATGTATAAAGAAGAAAGAAAAAAAAAAAACCACGGGTAGGTGGTATACAATTATGGATGGACTGCCGAGTGCCGACACAGAGGTAGCTACAGCCGTGGACTAACGTACTGTGTCTGCTGATAATATAGACTGGATGATAATGAGATGAAATCAATATATATATATATAATTATATAATATCACTAGTACTGCAGCCAGACAGGTATATATAATTATTATGTAATGACTGATGACGGACCTGCTGGACACTGTCAGCTCAGCAGCACCGCAGACTGCTACAGTAAGCTACTATAGTAGTATGTATAAAGAAGAAAGGAAAAAAAAAAAAAACACGGGTAGGTGCTAGGTGGTATACAATATTATATATATATTATATACAATTATATATATATATATATATATATATATATATATATATATATATTAAACTCATAAACTGGTGGTGATTATTAAACTGGTGGTCAGGTCACTGGTCACACTATCAGCAACTTGCAAGTAGTACTCCTGAGTCCTAAGCAGACAATCACAATATATATTATACTGGTGGTCAGTGTGGTCACAAACAATGGCAGTGTGGCACTCTGGCAGCAAAAGTGTGCACTGTACGTTATATGTACTCCTGAGTCCTGCTCTCAGACTCTAACTGCTCCCCACTGTCAGTGTCTCCCCCACAAGTCAGATAATACAGTCACACTATCTCTATCACTTCAGCAAGTACTAGTAGTAGTAGTACTCCTCCTAATGCTCCCCAAAATTACTACTGTGTCTCTCTCTGTCTCACTCTCTTCTCGAATCTCTATAAACGGAGAGGACGCCAGCCACGTCCTCTCCCTATGAATCTCAATGCACGTGTGAAAATGGCGGCGACGCGCGGCTCCTTATATAGAATCCGAGTCTCGCGATAGAATCCAAGCCTCGCGAGAATCCGACAGCGTGATGATGACGTTCGGGCGCGCTCGGGTTAACCGAGCAAGGCGGGAAGATCCGAGTCGCTCGGACCCGTGTAAAAAAAACTGAAGTTCGGGCGGGTTCGGATTCCGAGGAACCGAACCCGCTCATCTCTAACAATAACCCATCACAGTGCCTCCGAGCTCCCTGACTACCAGAGCGCTTACTGATGCCAGCCTTTACTAAAATGATGTGCTGATCCTGAGATCCTACAAATTCATACTTGCCATCAGAACCCATTCCAGATCCCTGCTCGACCTCTCTGGGACCCTCACCAAAACAAACTGTCCTTATCAAAACCAGAATTACTAACAGAACCCGAAACGCAGTCTCTTGTGATCGATCCATTTCGTTAGGGGAAAGGAGGAAAATAAGAAGGAGAAAAGGAAGGAAAAATGTAGGGGGAGGTGAAAAAAGAAAGTGGTACGACAACCGTTCTAGATCTCGTTACTCTCTGTGCTCAGATGCCCTTCAACAGTCCTGCCTCTTAACTTTCCCGGAACAGACACTCCAGTGATACGAGATTCTCTACACTCTGCTCTTTGTCACGAGTTGTCTCCGGGTCAGCGACCTTCTTGCAGTGGGACGAGTGGATCCAAGTCTCTCTTTCGGCGACCTTCAATGCTGTTGTGCTGGTTAACAAGACTTGGTATGGTCCTTCCCACCTGTCTATGAGGCAACCTGAGCGTAAGAAATTTCGAATCATCACATAATCCCCAGGTTCAATGTCATGACAATTACTGTTCGGTAGGTCAGGAATCACCAGCTTTAAATTTCTTTGTTGATTTTTCAGCTGCTGGCTCATCCCAACCAAATATTTCACAGTCACTTCATTATTACATTTCAAATCATCCTGGGGTCTAGCATTACATGAGGTTGTCGACCAAAAAGGATTTCAAAGGGTGATAGGTTAAGGGAGACCTGGGAGTGGTTCTGATGCTGTACAATACTAGTGGCAAAGCTTCTGGCCACGACAATCCAGTTTAAGTCATTCATTTGCTCAGCTTGTTCTTAATAGTGCTATTCACTCTCTCCACCTTTGCACTCGCCTGTGGACGGTACGGAGTATGCAGCTTGCTATTAATTCCCATCAGTTTGCACATGACCTGAAAGACTTCACCTGTAAAATGGGTACCCCTATCACTTTCAATTAGTCTAGGGATACCATATCTACACACAAATTCCTGCACACTTTTCTTTGCAGTGAACGTAGCAGTATTTGTGGCAGCAGGGAACGCTTCTACCCAGTTGGAAAATATGTCAATACAAACTAACACATATTTTTAATTCCTACAGGAATGAAATCTATTTGTATTACCTGAAAAGGTCAGTCTGTCGGAGGGATATGGGATGGCTCTGTTGGTATTGACTTTCCAATATTCTTCCTCAAGCAGGGTAAAACATGTCATTGCTCTCTTACCTGCATGAGAAGAGAATCCTGGCGCACACCAGTAGGCTCTCACCAGCTTACACATACCCTCTTTACCTAGATGAGTCAGACCGTGTGCCGCCTCAGCTAAACTTGGAAGATATGCTCTGGGGGCCACCGGCTTACCTTGTCCACAGTCCTGAGGACTCCTGACCATACCCCCTTTGACCTCCAGACTGCCCTTTCCTGTAGGGAACACAAATCTTGCATTTCAATGTGTTTAACTGTTGTGTATTATCAGTTGTGTGAAGTAAACCGTCTGTGGAAAGTGAAAAGAGAGGGGAAATAATAAAAAGAGAATTTGTCAGGTTTGCGTTCACCATCAGGCTGTCACACCATCCTGCATATCGGTGTCTATACACAGTCTCCCTTCACCAGTATTCCCATTCTCCACCCTTTGTGCATGACAAGGCACACTGCGTTAATACTGGTGTCCCTATGCTGGTGAGATATACTGGATTTGGGCAGAGCTCTGAAAGACCGAGTAGGCATGTGACGTTTGAACTGTAATCCTGTCGGTGAATGTAAGAGATGAAGAGGAAACTTTGAAGACAAATCACATAGAGTTTAGTAACAGATAAGTTTGTAGAGGCAAAGAATATTTTACAAAATTTGACATCTGGATTGGGCACTACGGGGGAATGATTCTCTACTCGATCTGCTCCCCTAAAAGAAATTCTGTGTGTTATATCTCTACTGGGACTATCCCAGCCATCAATCCAGTGTCCTGTCCATTCTAAGTTCATAGGGAACCCGGTATCTTTGAGATAATTTCCTCTACCTGTGATGGACATGCATCTAGAACAGTGAAATGCAACATTAGTCTTCGTGGGTATCCAACATACTTTGTGCTTCCTGGGCGGGAGCACTTTATATGTATACCATCTCTAACAAAACTTCTGTTAAGTTAATTAGAGGTCACTTCTGCTAGAGAAAGAAGCAAAAGTTTAGAGATCTCCTCCTAACCCCAGTAAATTCTGTCAAAAGGGTAAAGTTGCATTTATTTTGTTCTTCCCATTAACCGAATCTGTGTTTTCTATATGGCTCGTGATTCCTTACTATGTGTCCCTTGATCCCGTCTATGTGTTTAATAACGTGGCTTGTTTTCTCTGTCTAGGGATCTATCTTGACTATGTGTTCTACTATACCTACAATCTCTATCAAAATGTCCTTCCTTCCTACAAGTGTAACATATCCTAGGTCTTTTCTTACTATCTGGGTTTTGGGGTTTAGGTTGATGAGATTTTGGTGTAAGAGCCTGTATTCTTTCAATCATCAGCCTCTCCTCCTGCAGTTCTCTACGCCTAGCAATATTCTTATGGTGTTCAATCGCGCACTCTCTAAGACAAGCTACTGTGGCCCCTCTCCAATCAGGCAAAAATGTTGTACCCTGTCCCTTACTGTCTTATTGAGTCCGTCCATTAGCACAGAGACAGCCAATTCCCTATAATTCGCATCGTTCCCTGTATCTGATACCCCAATGTATCTATCCATTATTTGCAGGGCCCGATGGAAATATTCAGATGTCATTTCATTTTCCCTCTGTTTTATGGAGAAAATTTTTCTCCACTTAACAGTTGTGGGGAAATACAACTCTAGTTGCATGTTAATTTGCTCTAAGTTCTCCTGATTGTGTTTGTCAGTCATAAGACTATCCGACTCTAACCTACAATCAGTGATACATTTTTGGGTGTCAATATTAGGGGGTAGGCACGCTTTCAAAAATATCCGCCAGTGTTTGTTTGTCGGTTCATACGCATTACCCAGATCACTGATAAATTTCTGACATCTGGCTAAATGCTTCCGAGGGTCGGGGAATTCTGAAATGATTGATCGCAGCTCATCTCTGGGCCACGGGCAATACATTGCATTATTCCTGGTGAGGACTACTCCCTGACTATCGGTTCCCCCATTGGGAGTTACTATCTCCAAGTCAGGGTGTAATTCTACCATTCCTTTCCTAATCTGTTTACTGTGAGGTGCTGTTGTCTCTGTGCAATGAACTGTCTCACACTTACCGGTAGCTGTGACCTCACCAGTTCTTTCATTGGGGAATATTGTTACTGCTCTACCTGGTTGGACAGGCCCCACCTGAGTTCCCTGCAAGGTGACTGCTTGGAGGAAGCTGCAATTTGGCTGGATCCTTCATCTTCTTGTGACCTATAACCTTGAAAAGACCTCAAAACAGGATACATCTTGCAAAAAATAGGATTTTGGTACTTACCAGGTAAATCCTTTTCTTTGAATCCATAGGGGGCACTGGAGTACTCTTGGGATATGGACGGGCGTAGCCGAACAAAGGCACTGAATATTTAAATTTAGGACTCTCCCCCCTCCATATCCCCGAGTACCTCAGTGTACTCTCTCAGTGTTTTTTACTGAGCGAACAGGAACTATATAGAGAGGTTGACAATGGAGAATACCTATAACATAACGGACAACAACAAAGTTGACCCATAACCTTACTGTCAACTAAACAGTTGACACCTTAACCGATAGAACTTTATAATTTGAACCAATCGGTGAAAATGTGTTACCATAAGCTCCTTTGAGCTTAATACCACCCAAGTAAAATGTGTTCACTAAGCTCCCTTGAGCTTAAAACAACCCAGGTAAAACTGCTCTGGGTGGGCGTCCAGTGCCCCCTATGGATTCAAAGAAAAGGATTTAACTGGTAAGTACCAAAATCCTATTTTCTTTATCATCCACTAGGGGTCACTGGAGTACTCTTGGGACGTACCAAAGCTTCCCTCGTGGGCGGGAGAGCTGTTTGATACTTGTAACAGTAGGCAGCCAAAGCTAGATGCTGATGGCGCCACCATTCATAACGTGTAAAAGTGCACAAACGTGGTGCACTGAAGGCTATGTAGCCGCGTCGTAGACGTAGCCGCGTCGTAGACGCTCCACGACCTGCTGGGTCTGACATTCCCACAGAACCTGTGGGATGAGCTATTACTGACGGCGATTGTAACTTAGCCTTAAAGTAAGCCTGACTTGTAGTCATTATTATTATCCAACTGGATAATGTCTGCTGAGAAACTGGCTAACCCCAGTTGGCAGTATCATAGAGAACAAACAACGTATTCATATCACGTACTGTAGACGTTCGGGACATATATAAACGCGTAAAGCGTGTACCACATTCAGAATTCTAGAATGTGCTGTCCACACAGGAACCACTATTGGTATATTGATGTGAAGAATACGAAAGCGGAATTCGTTCGAAGATCTGTTTTGTCATGAGAAAACTCAAATACGGTGGCTTGGAATACAAGGCACCCAAATATGAAAACAAAACCCTTGCCGAAGCCAAGGCTAGAAGACAAATGTTTTCCAAAGTGAGAAACTTAATTCCCATTTGTTGTAAGGGTTCAAAATATGAAAACTGTAAGAAATCTGAACCCAACCTCAAATCGCCTGGCGCTGTAGGTGGGATAAATAGAGTCTGAACTTTGATGACACCTTGTAGAAAGATGTGTACAGACGCAAATAGAGGTAAACGTCTTTGAAAATAAGTTTACCACACAGATACCTGCATTCTTAGTGCAGATCAACGCAGTTTTCCATCCCACCCCGTTTAACAGAATAGAATACGGGTAACTTGAAGGATGATGTTGGAAACTTCCGAGGTTTACAACCTATGTAAGCACACGAAATTTTGTAATAATGAGCTGCCTTAAGCAGCTTACTAGTTAACATGGTTGGTATAACCGATACTGTAATGCTCTATTTCTTAAGAGGGCGGTCTGAAACCTCACCCCGTCAACCGCAGCTGCGGTACATAGATAATAGGTACATAGGTAACTATAGGCAAAAGAACGTTCCCTGATGTAACAGGTTGAGCGTATTATGAGCGGGCCAAGATCGTGTGCAAGTATTCCTTGGAAATTCGAGAAGCAAACTTCTCCGAAACCCCTGAGATACCACCAGTATGACTGTGACGAACTGTCTTATGATCCGTTTTGGCAACGGAGAGATCAGCGGAAAATAGTGGAGCCAGATAGCCGATGCTGAATGACCACATGAATGTGAGAGACTCCACCGCCACTGCCCTTGTGATCTGTTGTTTTGTACACAAACTGAGCTTTTGTAATTGTGGCGAGATGCCATCATGTATACCTGAGGGTAACCCCCTTCTGTGGACTCACATATGAACCACCTCTGGATTTAATGTCCAGTTTTCAGGATCCAAATCCTGACGGGTGAGATCATCTGTCTAAGAGATGTCCACTCACTGAATGATCTCTTGACATTTTCACATAATGGTGTTCTGAGCCATTGAGGATTTGAGTTACCTGCCGCATTGGTTAGACTGAAAGCGAAGTATGTATTGCATTGTAAAATGCACGTAGTTTCAGGACATTTATCGACAGCAATCTGTCGTGATTTTGGAACCGTTGTCGCTGATATTATTTAACTACAACTCCTGAACCTCTGCGACTCTAGTCCAGAGTATATACCCCCTCGCCCCTCTGTGGGACACGCGAGTGAAGGGCGGCGAACGAAATCGCTTTGAAACACATCATTATTCTTAACAGTTGTTATTCTTAACAGTTGAATACACCAATGTACCGCTAGTGTGCGTGTTTTGCACTAATTACTAGCTGTACATTTGTTCTTGCTGGTGTAGTAGGTAAAAGTCTTTGATTTACCGTATTTATAATCTTACCTAGGAATTGACCTCGTTTAGACGGAATTAGATGCGATTATTTTTGAACTTGATCTGCTACCGCAGTATACCTTAGTAACGCAAGTTAGAGGAACTTTGTTGAGACAGAGTTCTTATGAGCAGATCATCTAAGATAAAGAAACTCTGTTGAGACAGAGTTCTTATGTGAGATGAGCTATCATCACCAACATCACTTTGGTAAATACCCGAGGCGATAAGAGACGGTAGACCTGAAATGGTTAATGGTTGTGGCGATTTGCAAACGCTAGAACCTATGATGAACAAACCGGAATGGGTATGGCTGCAATATGCAAATACTATCCGCAGAAAATCCATTTTCCCACTGCAGTAAGTGACTTGCTGCTGATATTGCGACGGAACTGTTTGGTTTTGCTCAAATAGAGAGGAATAAGTCACCCTGACTCTGTTGGTGTACTACTGCCTGGTTATAAAGACAGCTGAAAAGCAGCAGAGACTAAATGGCAACCTACCAAACCGTTCGACAGAGGCAGTTTTGACCTTTAATCTGTAAATAGCTGAGACAACCATGAGTTGAAGTTTTGAAACCTCGCAAATGTAACATGTAAACCCGCGGTTCCACAATTGGAAAAGAGGTCATCAAACCACTGGCTTGTTGACTGTAGCGTCTTGTCTTTACAAGGCGTGACTGTTTTGTACCACCGCTTATAAGGGATAAAACGCCGTTTGCATTTTGATACTGGATGCGTAATGACTGTATCAAATTTAGGAGCAAACAAGCTCTGGCCTTGTCGCGCTTAACTAGCGACGATGAAAGTATCCGGCGTTAGCAGAAGCTTTACAGATATACTCTGTAGCTTATTTTCGTCATTGTTTCATACATAGATTATAGTAACCCAAATGTATCCTGGGTTTTTATAAAGTTTGACAGACACGCATTTACCAATAGCGGTCAAAAAACCCCGCACTATCTGATTGCTGGACTAATGTTCCCTTCTCACTCGTAGTTATCGGTGTGAGATTTGACATAAAATCGTGCATTAAATTATAAGACCAGTGAAATAAACACTCTGGTACCCAAAGGGAATTTGGCCGTTTGGAAAGACTGTCTTTTGTTAGAGCTGGCAGAGTCACTTCAGAGACTCCGTTACCGCTCTTTTAATCTGAATTGCCAACGTAAGATTTTTAAAAATTATTTCTAGTCTGCACTAGAGCCTTACTCGCTATGTAGACCGACACCACAATAGGCAACAGACAGACACTTACACGATCTTATTGTGTGTCATATCTATATATGTTATTTAAACTCATGGTTGTGTCTCTCTACTGAAACTTTAGTAAAAAAAACGAAAGATTTATTCGATGTGAAGAGAAACCAGAGTATTCTTTATGTGAAAAGTAGTTCACATGGGCATATGAAACCCGAACCAAATTCCTACTAACCCCCCTGCGCCTCTGGTGGCTTAGAGATGTAGGGCAGGAATGTTCTAGAATTATGTAGAAATACAGATTACATGGCTAATTTATGTGAAACCTGAACCAAAAATTCCCACTAACACCCCTGCGCCTCCTTGTGGAGTAGAGGTGTATAGCCGGAATATTCTGGAATTATAAGCTGGAAAAACAGCAATGATTAAAATGGCCGGCATGCCATGCTTTCACAAAAAAATCACAGTACAGGTTACCTGCTGCAGTATTAATATAGGCTTAATAGCCTATTATACAGTTAATATAGGCTTAATAGCCTATTATACAGTGATAACACAGGTCTAGGATACAGTAAAATACATGCTTTAGTTAGCCTCCATTAATATGAACACTGCCTGCAGTGAATTTTATTATCTTGCAGCCTTAACAGAAAATACCAGAAAACATGGTTAAAAATGCAATAGGTTATGCCACTGATAGCCTATTGCCAGCCAAAGCTTCATATATATATTATATATATATTATATATATAAAATGTGCTTCAACATATAATCACAGTTCATACTGATATTATACACAGTCTCCCTGGCAGCAAAAAGCCTCATTATATATGATATATATAAAATGTGCTGAAACATATAATCACAGTTTTATACTGATGTTATACCCCATGACACTGTTTAAAACGCTGACCAGCCTATTGTTAACCCATGCAGCCTTTGCTGCTGCTATGGGCATTACTCCCCCTCACCCCCCCCCTGCAGCTGCGCTGCTTGTGAGGTAGTCCTCATGTTACCTGCAGCGTACGGGGAGCGGGTGCAGGGAGAGCAGGAGAGCGCTGTGTATAGCGCCGGGGAGCCGTCCGGAAGAGCGGGCGGCGCCTTCCTACAGCAGTGTCCGGCATCAGCGGCGTGCGGTGTCCTCACTGGAAGAGCGGCCGGCGTCTGTGAGTGACGTGCGGCCGCTCTGTTAGCACACGGAGAATCTCGGCGGCGCCTCGTAGTGGTGCCGGGCAATCAGCGCTGTGAGAGCGGCCGGCGTCTCTGAGTGACGTGCGGCCGCTCTGCGCGTGGTTCAGCGGGACCCCTTCAGCGGCGGCTTCAGCGGCGGGCTACATCACACTTTCCACACAGCAGGGCGGCAGCGTGAGCTGACCGCCCTGACCCCCCACCATACCTTGTGCATCCTGTAAGCTCCGTCCATGTGACGGCTTTCATCCTGGCTGTGACGGGGCTTCTGTCTGTAAGCTCCGTTTCAGCGTCCAGCTTCTCATCTTGGCTGTGACGGAGCTTCTGCTGTAAGCTCCTTCCAGCTGTAGCTGTTTGCGTGCGGCCGCTCTCTTATCTTGGCTGTGACGGGGCTTCTCCTGTAAGCTCCGTCCAGCTCCATTTGCTTATTCTTTCCAGCTCTTTGTCTCATCCTGGCTGTGACGGGGCTTCTTTCTGTAAGCTCCGTTCAGCTTGCAGGAGACAGTGGCTGCCTGTGGCTGTGAGGGTGCTCTTTGTGAGGACCGACACGCCATGCGCTGCCTTGTAGCGCCTGTGGCTGTGAGGGTGCTCTTTGTGAGGACCGACACGCCATGCGCTGCCTTGCAGCGGCACCATCCCGGACCCATGTTTTTCCAGAAACTGGGAAGGGAAGTGTAAAAATTAAAAATAATAAGTAAAAATGAAAATTGAATAAAATCTCTGAAATGTGGGCATTCCCACAAGCCGATGTTCGTGCTGTGAGCACCGAAAAAACACTGAGAGAGTACACTGAGGTACTCGGGGATATGGAGGGGGGAGAGTCCTAAATTTAAATATTCAGTGCCTTTGTTCGGCTACGCCCGTCCATATCCCAAGAGTACTCCAGTGACCCCTAGTGGATGATAAAGAAATTAGGGTTAATACATTGTTTTTGCATACTACTATCATTTACGGATATACCATTGACTGTAGCCATCTCTTCCCCTTCGACAATGGTGTGTTTGTGTTCTCATTCCCGCTAGGTTTTGAACCTGTTTTGCGAATTTGTTCCCTTTGCATATCCCCCTCTTGCTGCCATAATTTTAAACAATCATTATGTCTAATCCTTTGTTTTCTGGATTTAAGAAGACATATTTTACTGCTTACATTCTGTAGTGCCTCTGGTTCAAAGCTGCCCACCCTAGGGTATGGTACCCTATCTTTGTTAGTCATACATACCCACTCATTGCATAAAACTTCTGTGTGTGAACCATATTTTTCACACATGATAAAACTTGCTGAGCCTTTTGGCCACAATTCTGCCTGAACCCTGTCTAAACGTCTCTCACTTGAGCAACTGGCTCCCATATTTGTGGGTCTTTTTTAATAACTTAAAAAAATATTCCCACAAACACCAAAATACTCAATATAAGTAGACGGTGGAAGTATCTCCGAGCGCCTTCCACTCGCTCTCCGCCCACGTTGGCCAGTACAACGATACACTGTTGATAGCGGTTCGCAATGTACCCAACTTAGGGCTCCTATCAGACCTTACAACACCGTAATTTCTTTCGGTGGAAGTTCTGTTTGGAATATTTTCCTGAGAGAGGCAGTGAAAAATTCCTTTTCGGTATCTTTCAACTGGAATTGTTTGTAGGGTGAAAAACAGAGAAAATAGGATTTTGGTACTTACCAGGTAAATCCTTTTCTTTGAATCCATAGGGGGCACTGGAGTACTCTTGGGATATGGACGGCCTCCACAGGAAGTAGGCACTGAATAAATTAATTTTGAAACTACACCTCCCCTCCATATCCCTGAGTACCTCAGTGTTTTTTACTGAGCCGAACAGGAGCGATAGAGAGGTTGACAGTGTAGAATTACATATAACATAACGGACAACAATAAAGTTGACACAACATTACTGACAACTAAACAGTTGACACCATAACCGATTAGAACTTGTTAATCTGAACCAGTCGGTGAAAATGTGTTACCATAATATCTACTGAACCTACCCCAAACCAGGTAAACTGCTCTGGGTGGGCGTCCAGTGCCCCCTATGGATTCAAAGAAAAGGATTTACCTGGTAAGTACCAAAATCCTATTTTCTTTTTCATCCACTAGGGGTCACTGGAGTACTCTTGGGACGTACCAAAGTTTCCCCCGTGGGCGGGAGAGCTGTTTGGCACCTGTAACACTAGGCGGCCAAAGCTAGATGCTGATGCCGCCAACGCATCAAACTTGTAGAGGCGCACAAACGTGTGCCCCGAAGACCATGTAGCCGCCCGGCAAAGCTGTGTCGTAGAAGCTCCACGACTCGCTGCCCATGATGTTCCCACAGCCCGTGTGGAATGAGCTGTTACTGATGTAGGCGGCTGTAACCTAGCATGAAGGTAAGCCTGACGTATGGTCAGTTTAATCCAACTGGATAAGGTCTGCCTAGAAGCTGGCCAACTCATCTTGGCAGCATCATAGAGAGCAAACAACGTATCCGTCTTACGAACGGTCGACGTTCGGGATACATAAATGCGTAATGCGCGTACCACATCCAACCTACCAGAGTCTCCTGTAACACAGGAACTACTATTGGTTGATTGATGTGAAAAGATGACACTACCTTTGGTAGAAAAGCGGAATTCGTCCGGAGTGCCGCTCTGTCATCATGAAACACTAAACACGGGGGCTTGCACGACAAAGCACCCAAATCTGAAACACACCTTGCTGACGCTAAGGCTAAAAGAAAAATTGTTTTCCCAATTGAGAAATTTAATATCCACTTGTTGTAAGGGTTCATAATAAAAAGACTGTAAGAAATCTAAAAACCAGATTCAAGTTTTATTGCGCAGTAGGTGGAGTGAATGGAGGCTGAACTCTGAGGACACCCTGCATAAAGGTGTGAACCGACGGCAATAGGGCCCATCTACTATGAAAATAAATGGACAACGCCGATATCTGCACTTTAAGTGTGGATAAACTCAGACCTCTATCTAACCCCATCTGTAGAAATAACAAAAGACGGGATAACTTAAAAGATGATGTTGGAAACTTCCGCGCTTCACACCAACCTACATAGGCACGCCAAATTCTGTAATAATGAGCTGCCGTCACCGGCTTCCTAGCTCGTAACATGGTTGGTATAACCGATTCTGGAATGCCCTCTCTTCTTACGAGGGCTGTCTCAACAGCCACCCCGTCAAACGTGGCCGCGCTAAATCGGGTTAAAGGAACGGACCCTGCTGTAACAGGTCAGAACGTAGTGAGAGCGGCCAAAGACCGACTGCGAGTAGACCGCGGAGATCCGGGAACCAAGCTCTCCGAGGCCAAAGAAGCGCCACTAGTATAACTGTGACGGACTCTCCTTTGATCCGTTTTAGCCACAGAGGGAGCAGTGGAAACGGTGGAAACAGATACACGAGACTGTATGGCCACGTGATTGTGAGAGCATCCACCGCCACTGCCTTTGGATCTCTCGTTCTGGACACGACCTGGGGCGTTTGATGATTATGGCGAGATGCCATCAGGTCCACCTGCGGGTAACTCCATTTCTGGACCAGCATGTGAAATTCTTCTGGATTTAACGCCCATTCTCCTGGATGAAAATTCAGACGGCTGAGATAATCCGCCTCCCAGTTGTCCACTCCCGGAATGACTACTGCCGACAATATCATTTGGTGATACTCGGCCCAATAGAGGATTGAAGCTACTTCCCGCATTGCCATACAGCTTTTCGTTCCTTCTTGTTTGTTGATGTATGCGACCGCCGTCGCATTGTCTGACTGCACCTGAACAGCCTGAGCCTGCAGCCTGTGCACTGCTTGTCGTAGCGCATTGTAAATTGCCCGGAGTTCCAGGACATTTATAGACAGCAATTTTTCGTGAACCGCCCAGAGACCCTGGAGCTGATCATTTTGAACTACAGCTCCCCAATCTCTTGAGACTCGCGTCCGCCGTGAGAATTATCCAATTCCAGGCACCGAACAGTTTCCCTGCGGTTAGATTCTGTACTTTGAGCCACCAGAGTAGAGACACTCTGGCCCTTGGAGACAACCTCACCCTGCGGTAAATCTGCAGATGCGAGCCCGACCACTGTGCGAGCACATCCAATTGAAAAGGACGTGAGTGAAGTCCTCCGAACTGAAGCGCTTCGACAGCCACCACTATTGTGTCTAATAGGCGAATGCACAAATGAACCGAGACTGTGCGTGGCTTGAGCACTAACTGTACCAGATGACGAATGACCTGTACTTTCTGTTCGGGTAGGTAAATTCTTTGATTTACCGTATCGAGAATCATGCCTAGGAATTGAAGTCGTTGAGACGGAATCATTCAGGAATTCGCGTAGACAATGGTAGGAAATCAGATTTCCCCCCCCCACTTGGTCTGCAATCTATCTCGTTTGGAATCCGACTCCGCCTGTTAGGAACATAGCCAAAGTGGACGTTATGCGCCACTAGCGAAGCTGAAAACGCAAGAACCAACTGCCAACGTCCAAAGAAGCTGTAGGCAGCAAGAAGTGTAAGGTGGTCTTTATTTAGGGCAACCCTGAACTGGAGTGCCCTGCCACTACAGCCTTGTTACCTCAAAAACCCTTACCAAAGCAGGGCGAAGCAACAGCCCTACTGCTGTGTAGGGTACACTCCGATAGGTAGTAAAACACCCAATAATTGTAATTGTCTTTCATTGGAAATCGTTCAGCCTTCGCTGAGAACCTGACGTACTGGCCTGGTGCTATGAGGGCTGGCGGCAAATCGACCGCAACATTCTATCTGAAACAGTAAAAAAAAAAAATTATTTTTATTTATTTTTATTTTATTTTTTTCCCTCAGGCAGTACATGCCCCCGCATTCCCCCAAAAGAGGACCGGTAAGGGTCTGTCTGTGCAGTTTTTACGCAGAGCGCTAACCACTATACGATCACGACAACTTAAACGAGCCAGGTAGGAGACGAACCTACAATCTTGTTATCTATAGTCAGATGCGTTATACATTGCGCCACTGGCCCAGATTCGTATTTGTCCGACACACTGTGTGACCGACTTTGCAGCGAAGCTGCTTGTTTGACTATGCATTAGACTTAGTGATCATGTACTCCAACCAGTAAGTACACCACGGAAGTAACGTGTGTATTAACCTGCATTACCGTGCATGTGGTTACCAGCAATAGTGAATCTTCCTGTAGTCATGCTGTACAAAAAACAATTAATAAATTAAACTCCTAACAACACCCCGCTCCTCCAGATGCTAAGTGTTGTAGAGCAGCAACCTCCGGGAAAGAACCAGGAAGTAACGTTAAAAGAAAATGGTGTCCTAGCATGTTTTTTTTTTGTTTTTTTGTTTTTTAACACCTGTTAAACCAGGATCTGAACCAGTGTCCATGCAATCACAATGTTCACTGTGGCCGGGAAGCCTAACCACTTAGCTACAGAGCCACCTGTAAAAACAATAAGCAAAGCTGCTGCAGATGAGGCCTGAACTCACCATGTTTGCCGTGCTCAACAGATACTGTTTAATAAGCACTGTGTGCTGACCAATTAGTCTTGCTTACTGCAAAATAGATTTTTAATGTCAGCATATATATATATATGCCGAAAAAATTCAAAGCCACAGGCGTCGGGAGTACTGACACCCTGTTGGGAGTATTGATAGAACCACTGAACAGAAAAGACCAGGCCTACTGACGAAGTCGAATGACGAAACGCGTATGGGCGTGGTCTGACATTTGGATTTGGAATTAAAGAATGCTGCTTTACACAGTGGGGTAAATCTTATGCCAGTTATACGAGCGGTGGTTTGACCGCCTTTTATGGTACGGGTTTTTACTTGTCACCAATTTGGATTTTTTAAATAAAATATCTTTACTCTTTTAATGCACTATTGGCGCTCCCTGCTTCTTCAATTTTTTCGGCAGAACTACTACCCGCCCGGGATCGGGTACCATTGGGGAAGCGACAGCTGGAAACCCCAGAAGTGCACACTGACAAGAGTCGTCCATCAAATGCTATTGGCAGTCAGTGAATTTGAGGAATATTGTCCCTAGTTCATCTTTGGACTTATAGTTCCACAGGACTCTTTACATATACAGAAAAAACTTCCATCTTGTGATTTGCGCTCATACTATCTGTCTCTACATATATATATATATATATATATATATATATATATATATCTACACATACATACAACAATGTATATTCACACATACTCAGACCTTAATAAATATATATATATATATATATATATTCCATATATGCATACATACACATATATATTATATACCCATATACAAATATCCAGATATATCCTGATACAGAGGTAGAATACATTTTTAGAAGTCTGAAACTAAATGTGACCTCACACAGGCTTAAAACCTGAGATGACTGCTGCTTAACCACAGCTTAGTTAATGGGCCCTATCTAGTGGCCGGCGCCGGGAGCGCGCTCTTGGGAGCAGCCTCTGGAGAGCTATCCTGACTGTTAAACCTATGGTAGGTTTATATTGATAGTGTAAGCCCAAACTGAGCTATTTTTAACAGTTTGAACTAGCATGTATTAGTATGCAATCTAGTTGGATCACCAGTTTCCCCCAGATGGCAAAACACTATGCAACATTGCTTAGCTTCCAAGCTCAGATGAGTTTGGGCGTATCCAGAGTGGTGTGGCTGTAGATTAAAAATACCTACAGCACCTTGTACTCCCAGGTGGCTAATCAGGCCCAACACTGCTTAGCTTCCAAAATCAGATGAGATTGGGCGTATCCAGTGTGGTGTGGCCAAGTGAATTAAGCCAAAGCTGCTGCAGGCTTTGCAGTGCTCCACAGATACTGTTTTATAAGCACCATGTGCTGACCAATTGATATAACATATCTTACTTTACAACAGTGAACAAAGCCATATACAACAAACAGAAAAAGGTCACTCGCGCCCCTGCTGCAGCCCAGTACCAGCCCCCAAGGGCACAACTACTTGAGACAATCTACACAAAAATATGGAGCGGTTCCCAGGCGCTGCAGATGATGGAAAAATTGTTCTTTAGTGTTTCAAAACCATATACAGCTGTGTAGAACACATAAACTCTTCCACTACGTATCACTTCCCAAATTCTTGGAGGTGCGCACCTTACGACTAACCTCCTCAATGCGGGATATATATGTCAAAAGGTTTCTTTGTATTATCTTCATCTATCTCTCCAAGATCACAATGATTCCACAACACGTCCCTTAGAGGGGGCACTCACCTTATTAGTATGCCCTATATTCCTTGAAAGGTATCTTTATAGGCAACAAGCCTCACGGTTTCCACCGGTGATCAACGTTTTTTGTAGCAGATATGTGGATAAATCACAACAGGGTATCCAAAAAGTTGCACAGATTTATTGCACCAAATACAGATATACCCATAAAAACATTAAAATTTAAAACAAAAAATATATAAAATATAGAAAATTTACAATCTCCTGGTTAATGGGAAAACGTTTTTTCCACCATATGCCCTATGGTGCCCACCACTCCAAAGATATACATAGAGACTTTTATCTCAAAAACTGAGTGGGGATCCTATTAGGCAATACTTTAAGGTGAAAAACCCATACAACCTGAGATGTAAGTGCTACACTTACATCTCAGGTTGTATGGGTTTTTCACCTTAAAGTGATCACCGGTGGAAACCGTGAGGCTTGTTGCCTAGATGAAGATGAAGATAATACAAAGAAACCTTTTGACGTATATATCCCGCATTGAGGAGGTTAGTCGTAAGGTGCGCACCTCCAAGAATTTGGGAAGTGATACGTAGTGGAAGAGTTCATGTGTTCTACACAGCTGTATATGGTTTTGAAACACTAAAGAACAATTTTTCCATCATCTGCAGCGCCTGGGAACCGCTCCATATTTTTGTGTAGTGAACAAAGCCAGTATTTGGCTATGCATAAAACCATGTGGCTGACGCAGCTCAGAGCGGCGGGGGACCACACACACACACACACACACACACACAGTATCCTACACAGTGGGGCGGCAGCGTGAGCTGACCGCCCCGTTCAACATACCTGGACCCTGTGGTGAGGGCTATGACGGGGCTTCTCTGTAAGTTCCGTCCAGCCTTTACTGCAGGTTTTAGTCCTGCACGTGGTAGTGAGGGAGCTCTTTTTAGAGAGGTCCGACACCCACAGCTGCTAAAGCAGCCTTCACTATCCCGGACCCACGCCTATTGGAAGGGGGGAAGGGATGTGGTAAATCGTTGAAAAAAGAAAAAAACTTAGAAAAAATTCCAATGAAATGTGGACCTCTGTGGCAGCAAAGCCACAAGCCTACTAACTGTGTCGAGCACAGAAAAAACACTGAGGTACTCAGGGATATGGAGGGGAGGTGTAGTTTCAAAATTAATTTATTCAGTGCCTACTTCCTGTAGAGGCCGTCCATATCCCAAGAGTACTCCAGTGACCCCTAGTGGATGAAAAAGAAATTAGATAACTATCCTTTACCCTTTCCAGTGAAGCCCACCAGGGAGATTTCCCGACGTTATCAAAGAAAAACCCCTTTGTCTATACAATCACGTCTGCGTATGCTCTTCCACAGCGCATATGACACAATAATATCACGTTGCGCTGTGCAAAACAAACGGACATGCGATGCAATAGCACAGCCTATAGATACTAGTTATCTATATGCCCTACAATTGCTGTAGACCACTTTAGCCTAGACCACTCCAGACCACTTTAGTTGTATGGGATCACTTCAGACCACTTCAGTTCCTAATAACGCAGGGTAGCGAACCCTACGCCACCGGGCCTCTACTAACCCAGTGTTACCACTTCAGACCACTTCAGTTCCTGGGTTCAGTATCCACTCACTCCTGCGTTCGCTCACTCAAATACACTTTGTTTTTCTGTACAGAAAATTTGGATTCATTCAGGTTGGCAGCTTTACCCCCAGAGGCAATTTAAAAAAAAATTATTTATACTAAATTTTGTTTTTATACAAAAATGTATTTATTTTTTTTAGAAACCGGGTAGTTTTGTGCTATTGTAGCGTGGATACTGTCCCACCTTTAAACTAAACGAACTATTGTGTAATTTGAACTTAGCGACCGTACTCTTACGCAATTTGCGTAAACACGCGACCGTGCGTATCTCTTACGCCGCGCGTGCAGTTCGGTACTTTGTCCGAGACACGTGTACAAAACCGTACGTCCGCAATAGCACAAATCATACAACTCTATAAATGTGAGCAATAAAACTACTATTGCCCACTAAACACAACACAGTTTCTTTCTGTATAAACCTTTACAACTAGGCCGGACTGCGTTTGTGCTTTACGCTTACTCCTTTAAATATTTATTTTCGTTTTAACTATATAGCAACAAATATCTCCGGTTTCACACAGGTCTAAATGAATCTAGCAATCTGAATGTTATGGCAACAATGTGAGGATATACAAAGAGTCTGGGTGCCGTGTACGCTTTTGGCGCCAAAAAAAATTCACAGATTTTAAATAGCTTTTTTCCTGTTTTTACTTTACGGGTTCTACCAGCATCTCTACAAACCATACAGAGCAGACGCCATCTAATCAGCAATCAAGTAGGGTTTTCAGTGCATCCATCGACCAGGAAAAGGATACGTAGGATACTTTCTGTCCACCCTTTTGCTGATAGATTAAGTCTGCTGTGACCTGTTAGGTAGTGAGTATGTGGAAAACCGGACGGAGCCCCCAATTGAGAATGCTGATTTATATACAGGAATGCAAGATATACTTAAAACACACCTTAAATACACTTTACCATGGGGCCGCTGCGGCCGCTATACTTAATACACACTCTACGTACTATGTACGCTATTAGCGTACAGAGTCCCGTACTGTGTACGGACTTTGCGTACAAACGCCGCGCTGACGGTACAAAGTACACACAGCGCGTACACACCCAGAGATACACGCAAACCCTTAAAAGCTATGTAATGCAATGATAATACACTTTAAACCTTAGCAGGGCAAGGAAGACACGACACCAGATTGAAATTAAACTGCTGGGTTCCGACACCGCAGCGTATTATTACTGAAAGTGGGTTACAATATATACAATACAATATAACAGAATAATGGCTACATTCAATGGTACATACGTGATTGGATTCGCCGTGCTACCCGCTGCGGTCCTCGGTCATGTAATAGATAACTTTGTGAGTGTCAGGAATCTGCATTCTCCGTCGCATCACTACTGTGGAACTACAGGTTCCAGCAGTTCAGTTCTGTTCCAGTTTTCAGTCTACTGCAGCCTGGAGTACACAGTGCTTCAGCTAACCCACAGCTGATCTGAACACCTAATCCAGCAGGGTGTGTTCTCACAGAGATGCAACATCCAATGATCACAGACCAAGGGGTATAAACTCCAGTTCCTGGCTCAGTCTCATCGCCTTGGACAACACGTCACATTCTGTGAACAGGCGTCTCCTGTTTGCAGTCATCTGTCTGCAGAGATACCCCTGTGTATTGGACCTGTGGAACTACAGGTCCCACCAGTTCCAGTTCCGTTCCAGTTCCAGTCTTCAATCCTTTGTTTCCAGCAGTCTTCTATTTCTGGCATCTCCAAGTCATCTCCCTGTTCCAGTGTTCCTGTGGAACTACAAACTCCAGCCACAGCCAGCCACAATCCACCAGCAGTAAGAGACTCTCCTCAGGTGTTTTATCATTATCTACCTGTGCACTCATTATCAGTTACCATCTGTGCATCTCAGCAGTTAACATCTATTTGCTTAGAGACTGTCTCCTGCTTAAGCCCGTTAGGCTATCTGGACTTGTGCTTCATAGAGACTGTACATTTATCAGAGTTCTGTTTTTCCAAAGTTATTTCATCCTGAGTTATACTGAGACTGTGTGCTTTTTACAATTACCGGAGTTCTGTTTGTTTCAATCATAGTTACCAGTGACTTTTGAATATTTATTTCCTGTTATTTCTGGTTTTGCATTCCACTGCAATTGCATTCCATTGCACATGTTATTCAATTGCTTTGTGATCCCTGTGACATAATAAATATCAGCGCCTATGCGCAGGACTATTCTTCGGTCTCCTCGTGTATTACGTTACACCAACACTGACCCACTAGCGCCCCCGCCGGGGACAGACAAGTTACAGAATCCTGACAGTGAGTCTTGTGTCTGACCAGGCCTGCAGCAGGCTCTCTTTATACAATTCATCCAAAACTTAGCACAATGGATACTGTAATCTCTTTGTCCATTGGACACAGGGATGGTCATTTACAGTATAGGAGAGGTCATAGGTCGATTTGAATAGGTAGGCGATGTCTGTTCCAACTGCTCTTGTGGGTGGTCTCCTCTGGATTCCCGCCGCATACATAATGTACAGTAAATACAGTTTATATCTATATTCTGCTCCTGCACATAACTATCCGCAGGAACATGCGATCTTCCTCAAACCAACACCGGAATGTTACCCTTAAAATACCCTACAGCTGGATACCAAACACCACCTTATAACCTTGTTCTGTCCCCTCCTATCCTGTAAAGGTGAATCCCTTTGTTCTGTTACCATTTAAACTGCTGTTACTTTCTGATGTGGTGCAGGGAGACTATGTGTACATTGTGCACTATTTGGATTAAATATGTAGTGTTTTGATAGCTTTCCATGCTTTCACAAACTCTACCGTAAATACCCATACCACGCGCTAATGCGCAGGACCGCGGGAGCGACCATACGCAAATTGCGGATATGTGCACGCACGACAGAACAAGTACACGCGCGGAGGCCATCTGTGTGTAGTTTGTACGTAATGTGTGTACTGCAATATTTTTCAACTTAGACAAAGCTTATTTGGCGGCTTCTCTGGAACCTCCGTCTTCAATTTCAGCGCACTCTACGCGCTCTGTGGGACCTTCGTGGGCGGCTGCCTGTGGGGTTTCCATGACTACTTTATGTCGGGCGGCTACTTGGTCGGGCCGACATACGTTTGTCAAATTCTACAGGTTTGACACTTTTGCGGCCTCTGCATCACAGTTTGGCCGAGCGGTTTTACAGGACTCTCAGCGCTCTCCCGGCAGTCTTGGGAGCTCTGGAACATCCCCATTGTAACTGCGCTCCAGTGTCCCCTAGTGGATGAAGGAGAAATCAGGATTTTGGTACTTACTGATAAATCCCTTTCTCCGATTCCACAGGGGACACAGGACGCCCACCCAGCGCTGTTTCCTCCTTTTTCGCTAAACGGTTTGCAGATCACTATGTGACTGCTTGTTTGGTTCAAGTTAACCTTTTGTCAGGTTAGGTTCCAGGTTTGTTTCGTGTTATCCTGGTTTACATGGCGGCGTTAACCTCCTCTACTTTAATGTTAGTTTATTCCAGCTCTCCTCGGGCACAGTTTTACGTAGACTGGCTTGGAGGGGGGACATAGTAGGGGGGGAGCTAGCCACAGTGTTTGAGTTTTAAAGTGCCAGCTACCAGTTACTGCCTACTATTTCCCCATTGTAACTGCATTCCAGTTTCCCCTGTGGAATCAGAGATAGGGATTTATCGGTAAGTACCAAAATCCTGATTTTGTCATTACATTGTGTACCAAGTTCTGGATTTTATTAGCATGAACGTCTTTATTATCTCAGAAAGCATTCCAGGTTTCGTTCCTATAAAATTGACAGAAACATGTAATCCACTGTACCACTCAGTTCACATCTCATTAATGACTTGCAGATGGTCTCCATTGCTGTGCCGCCATGCTTGTCGGAATCAATCCGACTTTTTTATTTTTAAACAGGGCTAAAAGCTGTCGGATTTGGCCGCAAATCCGACAAAACACATCACATATACACCAGGGGTGCTTACTCCTAACCACAGATGGCTGTGGCCTAGCGGACACGGTCAGCGACTTGCAATGCATGCACCCTCGGTTTCGGTCCCCAGCTGGGTACACAATTATGTTTTTTTTTTTTTTATGTATTTATTATTTTTTTATTCAATAAAGTTATTTGGTGTGTCGCTTCCCTTTATAAAAAAAATCCCCTTCTACAAAATACAATGCCACGCTGCCGCCCTGTTCACACTATTCATTTTGTCATTACATTGTATACTAAGTTCTGGATTTTATTAGCATATACAGCTTTATAATATCCGAAAGCATTTTAGGTTTTCGTTCCTATCAAATTGATAGAAACATTGAAATCCACTGTACCACTCGGTTCCTATCTCGTTCATATGACTTCCAGATGGTCTCCATTGTTGTGCCGCCATTCACATTATGCAGTATACTGTAGTACACAGGCCCTGGAAGAAACCGCACTCCACACACAGGGTCTCATCACATACACACCAGGCGTGCTTATTCCTATCACAGACGGCTGTGGCCTAGGGGATAGAGTAAGGGGCTTGCAGTGCATGCTCCCTTGGGGTTCGATCCCCAGTGGGCCACACAATTATGTTTTTTTTTTATTCAATAAAGTTATTTGGTGTGTCGCTTCTTCCTTTATGTATAAAAAAAATAAAAATAAAAAGATCTCCTACAGTATTCAATGCCATGGTATGCTGAGGCGCTATTTACACTGTATTGTTCCCGTTCTAGGCAGCTCCCTACACTGCAGTATGCAACTCAATGCAGGCTTCTGCACCTCCCCCCATGATCACTCATTAGTATTCATTCCCAATGAACTCACTGTATGCCTGTACCAATGCACCTCCCCGAGCCACACTGCCACCCGTTCACTCTATTGATTTTGGCGTTACATTGTATACGGAGTCCTAGTATCTATTGATTTTGTCGTTACATAGTGTACTAAGTTCTGGATTTTATTAGCATAAACAGGTTTATTATCTCAGGAGCCTAAATCGTACTCTACGCAACGATGTTTGAGGACAACTGTAGGTACAATTCTCACCCAGGCACCTGTCACACATTGTGTCTGTATAAAGCTGGTTCAGGTGGATAAACCTTGCAATACTGCAACACATCAGGATATCTTCCCACTAATGTCTGTTAATGGTAGATGATAACACACCAGCCAATCAGCTCCTGTCATTTTTTCAAACCTGTAATGACTGGCTGGTGTGTTACCACCTTCCACTTATCACTGCCTTATCACTTCTCTAGGCTTAATACATCTGCCCCATAGTTAGCCACATTTCCACACCTAAAAAAGTCAGACACAGAGAGGTAGTCACATAGTACAATACCAGGAAATCTAAAAGATTTCAACCAACACAAGAGCAAGACAAAATAATCACAAAGAGCTTCGTGCCCACAACAGAGCTATAAGCACAAGCGAAACAAAAGAGCTATATGCCAAGACACAAAGTATATAACATTGAAAGTGAAAAGGGCTGTTTGCCCACAAAAGAGCTAAAAATAAGAAGATCCAAAAAGGAGATATCTCCCTGTGGAAAAGAGCTATGGTGGTCATTCCGAGTTGATCGCTCGCTAGCAGTTTGTAGCAGCCGTGCAAACGCTATGCCGCCGCCCACTGGGAGTGTATTTTAGCTTAGCAGAAGTGCGAACGAATGTATCGCAGAGCGGCTACAAATTTTTTTTGTGCAGTTTCAGAGTAGCTCAAAACCCACTCAGCGCTTGCGATCACTTCAGACTGTTCAGTTCCTGTTTTGACGTCACAAACCCGCCCAGCCACGCCTGCGTTTTTCCGAACACTACCTGAAAAAGGTCAGTTGCCACCCAGAAACGCCCACTTCATGTCAATCACTCTGCGGCCACCAGTGCGACTGAAAAGCCTCGCTAGACTTTGTGCAAGACTACATTGTTCGCTGTGCTCGTACGACGCGCGTGCGCATTGCGACGCATGCGTAGAAATGCTGTTTTTTAGCCTGATCGCTGGGCTGCGAACAAATGCAGCTAGCGATCAACTCGGAATGACCCCCTATAAGCAGGCATAAGCGCTCCAACAAAGAGTTATAAACAAAAGAGCTTTTTCATAACCACCCAAAACTGAACAATGACTGATATAACTTAATATTTCTACCATGCTCAATATCAAAACCAACAGCTGGATAAACTATTCTTTCATACTTCAACCCGCAGAACTTTCCTCCATGGATTTGCACTGGTGCAACAAGGAAATTAGTTACCTAGGAGACTGCAAGCTTGACATTCACACTCACAAGTCTCTTGAACCTCGTGCAGCTTTTTAAACTTTGTAAAAGTCACAGCTGTTGATGGATGGGGTAGAAACCACGCTGGACAGGTTTACTTTAAAACTATAAAACACGTTTGTAAATATATCTGCATATGCTATGCCAAACGATTCTCAGTATCACTGTAAACACTAAATGGATATTAAGCAAATCTCAGGAGAATACTTAAAAAGGATGTCTGTGTATATTTGTGTATTTTATTGACATCCAAGTGAAAAGCTTTTACCATTCTCATCCACGTAGGAATGAAACCTTTGTAGAGGGACGGGAATCCCTCCCCGCGTACGGCTTGAATAAAGCAATCAGTGGAAGACTTGTACAAGATCCCCCTGTAAAACAGACACACAGGAACGTGAAGTGGCCAAAATCACATAAACTACAATACAATAGCGGAGACATTAAGAATGATGTCAATGACCTCTTTCCTCCTCCCCACACTGAGGGGGTAATTCCAAGTTGATCTCAGCAGGAAATTTTTTAGCAGTTGGTCAAAACCATGTGCACTGCAGGGGAGGCAGATATAACATGTGCAGAGAGAGTTAGATTTGGGTGGGTTATTTTGTTTCTGTGCAGGGTAAATACTGGCTGCTTTATTTTTACACTGCAATTTAGATTGCAGAT
The DNA here is from genome assembly GCF_028390025.1 of Pseudophryne corroboree. Lineage (NCBI taxonomy): Eukaryota > Metazoa > Chordata > Amphibia > Anura > Myobatrachidae > Pseudophryne > Pseudophryne corroboree. Next base: position 86,065,331 of record NC_086447.1, on the reverse strand, counting down.
TGAACTCACCACACCCAAATCTAACTCTCTCTGCACATGTTACATCGGCCTCCTCTGCAGTGCACATGGTTTTGCCCAACTGCTAAAAAATTTCCTGCTGCGATCAACTTGGAATTACCCCCTGAATCGGATAAAGAGTAAGGGACAAAGGGATCTATGTACTAAACCTTGGAGATATAAAGTGGAGAGAGATATAGTGCCACCCAATCAGCTCCTAGCTGTCACGATACAGGCAGTGTTTGAAAAATGACAGGAGCTGGTTGGTAGTTTATCTCCGTTTACTTTATCTCTCTCCAAGGCTTAGTACACAGACCCCTTAGGGGAGTCTATGTACTAAGCCTTGGAAAGTGATAAAGTGGAGAGAGTATCAGGCTAGTATATGGGTAACCTTGGCAAATTATGCCATAGTGCAATGGACAAGGTGGATCTATATGTGGTAATTTATTTCCATTTTTTTTTAAACTTTTTTATACTTTACGATCCATGTGGACTACGATTGGGAATAGTAACCTGCGCCAAGCGCAGCGGTAGCAGAGCGAGTCACCTAGCCCGAAGCATGGTAAGCGAAGCGAGCCACGCAACGGGACAATGAGCACTACTTGGGGTTCCCGGTCACTTTACGAAGAAAACTACACACAACAAAAAAAATACATGTTGACCTTTTTCCAAGTCGACATGATGACCATGTCGATCTTTTCCAGGTGTTGACCTAGTGCCTGTCGACCAATAGTGGTCGACCTAATAAGTGTCGACCCAATGATCCCATTCCCAGCGGCAGTGGGTTGTCAGAATAGAGGACCAGCTCCTGGGCCGACGTCATTTCTTACATGTTTCCTACTCTATCCTAGAGGAAGCCTGCTGCCTCGGAGAGAGCATACTAAAAAACCCTAACGCACTGACTAAAATACAACACATTTTACTAACAAGGCCTGATATAGCAAAGCATAAAGGGGGGTACTCACGGAGCGATATTCTAAGCAATCTGACTAGATTGCTTAGAATATCGGCAGGATCGCTCCGTGTGTAGCCCCCTCGGCGATAGCGATGCGCGGCCCCGCACATCGCTATCGCCGCTGCTAGATTGGCCTGCATGCAGGCCAATCTAGCGGGTCGCTCACTTCACCCGCTGGGTGAAGTGAGCGGCCCCCCCGTCTCCCCCCGCACGCTCAGCACAGATCGCGCTGTGCTGAGCGGCAGGAGAGATGTGTGCTGAGCGGTTCGCTCAGCACGCATCTCTCCTTGATCGGCCCGTGAGTACTGGGCTTAAGACTAGGCACACACTATACAATTATCTGTCAGATAATCTGACAGATCTGGCTGGTTGGGATGAAAATTTGTTAATGGATGAGAGCAAATGACAATTGCTCCTAAACACTGGAAAACGAGCAAAAACTGTCGTTCAAACACATATTTAACCAACTTGTATGAACGACAGTTTTTGTCCGTTTTCCAGTGTTTGGGAGCAAATGGTCGATTGTCATTTGCTCTCATCCATTAACAAATTTTCATTCCAACCAGCCAGATCTGGCAGATTATCTGCCAGATAATTGTATAGTGTGTACCTAGCTTTAGAGGGAGATGTATCAAACCTTTGAAAAAGATATAAAGTGGAGAGAGATAAAGTACCAACCAATCAGCTCCTAACTGTAATTTTTTTTCAAACACAGCCTGTGACATGACAGGAACTGATTGGCTGCTACTTTATCTGTCTCCAAAGTTTCATGCATCTTCCACTTTGTGACAGGTCCTCTTCTAATCTATGTGCTGACCTGAAGGAAGCAAGAACAGAAAATGAATAAAATAGGATTAATTTCATTGCGACTGGTATCATTTCCTGCATCCAACACCCGAAGGATATACTCACCGCCCGTGCTTGTCTCTTGGTTGGTTCATTATCCTGGTCTTGATGACGTCAGCCGGTGTGCCTAAAGTTGCCGCCACCAGACCTGAACATATGCTATTTACAAAGATAAACATTGAGGTCAGACATTAAGCATCATAATTAGTTCTGACAATCACATCAATCTGCCCATAATGGTTATTCTAAAAACTTCTCTCACTGGATTAAAGGCTGGAAGAGCTTCAACCATTAAACGGGTTGCGCCAAGGTTGTTTCCAGAGTTATTAAACCGGCAATGTTTTAACATAAGGGACACCTGTATAGTGATTGCTGCAGAGATCATTACCTATGATATTAAAGTAGGAGATTGTTTATATTTCTTAGATAAATGCAATTAAATAAAAAAAAAAATGCGGTGTAGACCCCCTTTCTTTTTCCCCCTCTGCATTCTGATTACATACATTGCTTTCCTCTATGTATCATTCTGTGCACTTTGCCATGTATTTATATAATCAGGCGGTGCTATATTTTTTCACTGCTCTGAGAAACAGAATATAGCTCAGCTGCACTCTTTGCATTGGATACAGCACTGTATGTAGAGCAGATGTGTGTCATATCCAAAGGCAACTGAATTTAGAAATAGACGTCAGAATAAAACAAATGAAATAAAGTCTTGAGAAAGCAATCACTTTTTTAACCACCAAGCCAGCAGCAGATCAGAAGCACTTACTTTGCAGACCAGATCGCAGGTATGAAAATATTCATATGCAAAATGTGCTTTTTATTTTTAAATAGATGTTTACTTAATCAAATGGTCTGTGTTTTGCCCTGGCGGTGCCTAACAAGCAGTTTTCTGGCTCCGACCGCAGGAAACAGCTGAAGCAAAGTGCCTTGTAGAATTATAGGCCACTTGTTTCTGCCAGACTGTTTCTTATGATCTTGTCAGGCATTAGGGTAAAGATAAATACATACATAAAGTTTAATCTCCACGTTCCCCGCTCTTATAATAATCTATGTGGATGACGTCACAAAAAAACTCCCTGATGTTTTGAATTTTTTTTTCCTGCAGAGTAGAAGTCTAAATTGGGTTATTGTCCTTGAATTTAAGATCCTCCTGCATCAGAATAACTAGGATAAGTGGTAATAGGTTCCAATAACTGATCGCACCAACAGGGGATGGCATTTATAGCCTACAGAAATCGCGAGGGGCGTGGCCGTCCTCTGAGTGTCCCAGTTATGAAGTGAAAAATGACTGGACCCCTGACTTAGACTTATACCAGAATTAATAAGTAATTTATATTTAGAGGCTACGATACAATCTATTGCAGTGGTTCTCAAACTCGGTCCTCAGGACCCCACACAGTGCATGTTTTGCAGGTAACCCAGCAAGTGCACAGGTGTATTCATTATTCACCTACACATTTTAAAAGGTCCACAGGTGGAGCAAATGATTTCACTTGCTATTCTGTGAGGAGACCTGCAAAACATGCACTGTGTGGGGTCCTGAGGACCGAGTTTGAGAACCTGTGATCTATTGGAAACTGCTACTCTTGGTGATCCCAGCTAATAAAAAGGTTAGGTGTCACTGATCTAATGCACATTGCTAAATGCCACAAATCAACTCAATATAAAACTAAACTACCTGTACAAAAACATTAAAAACCATGCATAAATTACCTGGAAACGCTGTGGCATACACTGTTGTCCTTGAGGTTTGTGTTCCGAAGCAGAAAGTGTTTGACAGTATCATAAGTGGTCAGGTCTGGGGGAAACACAACACAGGAAAAGGAAGAGCAACATAGCGTTGGGTCCAGTTACATGGAATTATTATACTGAAGAGGCAGATTACGAAGGTCCCTGCAGCCATGTTTGCCTGGGTGTCTGTGTGGAATTTGTTATGTAAAGAGCTATAGGGAATTTCACTTTGGTTGATCATTGTAAACCATTCTTGACAAACAATTTTCACCCACAACAATCTCTTACTAATCACAATACAGTTAAATCTGATACCCCCGGAATGTGACTTTACGATTGGTCAATGACCCCCACCAGCAGATGTGTAAGGTCGATAACTGGGAAGTATGTGACAAATATCAAAGGTGTAACAGAGGAGGCAATATTGTAAAATAGGAGGAGACACAGCTTGAACAAGGATGGAGACTGCAAAGTGACATAAAGGGGGATATTCAATTACAGTCAGATCCATTAGCGGGCCATTTCCGCTCATTTCCCCTCCCATTTTGACCATTTATTTCCGCCCTCTCTTATGGCGGGGTCGAAAACACATGGATGAGCAGAGATTCCGCTCATCCATGTGTTTTTCAACTTGTCGGAATTTCCGACAGGGCGGAAAAACCGCACTTCAATTGAACATTGAAGTGTCGGAAAGATCCGATTATCGTCGGAAAGTAACGTCTTTCCGCCCTGTCGGAACTTCGGACTGTAATTGAATATCCCCCAAAGAACTGTTTCCACGGTGCTACATCCAGGGACTGTATCTACCAGCAATTGTAATTTGCATTTACAGAGTAAAGTAGCTAAAAAATGCATGGGGCAAGTTACTGCTATTGTTAAGACTTGAATATAAGATATTACACTCATTAGTAACAAACCCAGACACACCAGCAAAATGTGCAGAGCCTGCGGGTTCTTCTCTGCTGATCAATTCTGTCTCACATCACTTACACCACCGTCCAGCTATTCTGCCCCATGCATGTACGGCCAAACGGTCTACAGATCGGGGAAACTGACAGTCAGAGAGAGCAACCAGACTAGCTGTACAAGCACACAGTGACACACTACGGCAGGGGTGGGCAACCTTTTTTCTACCGAGGGCCATTTGGATATTTATAAAATCCTTCGGGGGCCATACAAAAATTCTCAACTTAAAAAATTACCCTGCCCCCCAGTAGGTCTGCCTCTTAGAGGCACTGTGTGTGCGCGCCGGAGGCGCGCGCACCAAAAAAATGGGTGTGGCCAATTAAAATGGGACGTGATACACATATGCCCCCAATAGTGCAGTGCCAGATCCACAATTGCCCCCACAGTGCCAGGTATACAAATGCCCCCACAGTGCCAGGTATACAAATGCCCCTCACAGTGCCAGGTATACAGATGCCGCCACAGTGCCAGGTATACAAATGCCCCCGCAGTGCCAGGTATACAAATGCCTCTCACAGTGCCAGGTATACAGATGCCCCCACAGTGCCAGGTATACAGATGCCCCTCGCAGTGCCAGGTATACAAATGCCCCCCACAGTGCCAGGTATACAGATGCCCCCACAGTGCCAGGTATACAAATGCCAGCCACAGTGCCAGGTATACAGATGCCAGCCACAGTGCCAGGTATACAGATGCCCCCACAGTGCCAGGTATACAAATGCCCCTCACAGTGCCAGGTATACAGATGCCCCCACAGTGCCAGGTATACAAATGCCCCTCACAGTGCCAGGTATACAGATGCCCCCACAGTGCCAGGTATACAAATGCCCCTCACAGTGCCAGGTATACAGATGCCCCCACAGTGCCAGGTATACAAATGCCCCTCACAGTGCCAGGTATATAGATGCCCCCACAGTGCCAGGTATACAGATGCCCCCCACAGTGCCAGGTATACAAATGCCCCTCACAGTGCCAGGTATACAGATGCCCCCACAGTGCCAGGTATACAGATCCCCCCCCCCCCACAGTGCCAGGTATACAGATGCCCCCACAGTGCCAGGTATACAAATGCCCCTCACAGTGCCAGGTATACAAATTCCCCTCACAGTGCCAGGTATACAGATGCCCCCACAGTGCCAGGTATACAGATGCCCCCCCACAGTGCCAGGTATACAGATGCCCCCACAGTGCCAGGTATACAGATGCCCCCCACAGTGCCAGGTATACAGATGCCCCCCACAGTGCCAGGTATACAATTGCCCCTCACAGTGCCAGGTATACAGAGGCCCCCCGTCCTGCTTACCGCTGCTGCTTTCGGCGGGACACGGAGGAGAGCGCGGCTATGTTGGGCGGCGGCGTGTAGGACTTGAAACCAGCCGCCGGTTCGAGAGCCAATCAGAGCTCGCGGACCGTTAGCCGCGGCTCCTGATTGGCTGCCAGTCCGCGAGCTCTGATTGGTTCACGAACCGGCGGCTGGTTTCTAGTCCTACACGCCGCCGCCATCCGCCGCGCTCTCCTCCTGAGTCCCTGTCCTGACAGCTGAGACACGCTGCCGCCGGACTGAGCGGCGGCGTGTCTCACAGAGAAGTGGGTGGGCCGGAGCCAACGGCTTCGCGGGCCTTATATGGCCCGCGGGCCGGAGGTTCCCCACCCCTGCACTACGGGGTAGAGGTACCAAACCTTCAAGAGAGATAAAGTGGAAAGAGATTTAAAAAAAAAGGAGAGATGTACTAAGCAGCGAATAGAGTGGGGAAGTGAGCCAGTGGAGAAGTTGCCCATGGCAACCAATCAGCTGCTCTGTATAATTTTATAGTATGCAAATTATAAATGTTACTTCAATGCTGATTGGTTGCCATAGACAACTTCTCCACTGGTTCACTTATCCACTCTTTTCTCTACTTTGTACATGTCCCCCTAAAGTACCAACCAACCAGCTCCTAACTGACATGTCACATACAGACCAAAAAAATGAGAAAGCGCTATTCACATTTGATGTGGATTTTATTTATCCTTAAAAATAAATTTTCACTAAAAAGCACATAGTATGTATTCAATTTAAATGCCGGCCGGCAATGCACAAACAGTAAATATAAAAATATTACAATAAACTCAGTAATAATAATCTTGATATTTCCTTTCACCTGTATATTATAAGTACAATGACTCTGATTTACAATCTGTCTATATTATGACAGAGATTCACATGCATACAATGTATCCACCTTAGGATCTTCTCATGTTAGTATGTTGTTACTATTATAGCCAGGCAATTGTTGGACTTGTGCCTCTGTAACAATATTAAACCATGCTGGTATCCATGAATCCCGGGTTAATGGAGTGCATGTATTTCACAGTGGATTTTTGTGATAAATTTGTTTAAAGATGTTAATTGCAGTTCATAAATAAAGTTAATACATGTATGGTGATTTTGCCACTGTATAAATAATATTAAATGAAAGTACCGTACAGATGCCTCTGTTCAAACGCACTGATTAAATTGCTGCTCCTGGCTGGTGTTCCGCAATTGCCTTTAGTTGGAGTTGAACGGCTTTTATCCGCGGTGTGTTCTCTTTTTCCTCCCGGCCGGTAAACACTATCCCCGGCCTTATCCGGAGTCCGAGAACGGGTGATGTTGAAGATTTCTGCTCTCCACAAGGGCTGTGCTCAGTTTTTCCTCCCGGCCGGTAAGCACTCCCCTCGGCCTTATCCGGAGTCCGTGAGCCGATGGTGGTGAAAGTTTCTCCTCTCCACAAGGACTGTGCTCAGCTGGCTGGCTGGTAAACTCGGTCTACAATGCAATGTGACCGGAGATGCTGACATACGCGTTTCTCCGCCTACTTGCAGGTATCGGCGGCTTCCTCAGTGTCATGAGATTTCTCCTCTGACTACTCCTTTTTAAATAGCCATTCAATTAATCAATCCATGTGCATTCAATTAACTAATCATTCCCTCTCTCTGAAGGCACAAGTCTCTATTCTAATATCATTTATTATTCCATTATATATTGCCTAGGAAACAATTTAAATATACATATATAATACATATAAAAAGAATATATATATATAGTGTGCAATTTACATGCTTAAAAAAAATTTTACTAATCAAAAAAAGAATAAAATAAAATAAAATAAAATAAATGGATCTTTCTTTTATAGTGCCAATACGACATATATTAATATATACCTATAATAATTGCATTTGTTTGCATTTTTATTTTCTTTTTTATTTTATATAATTATATTTATTTATTTATTTATATATAAGAGTATTTCTAATCATTATAATTTAATTGTCAAAGAAAGCGGGACACGCAAATCTCTGTTATGGAACTCCACTATATTCTTTTATGGCCATTATTAATATTTATAAACCATTTCTATTTATTATCTTGCTACCTAGTATGGTGGACAGTATATATCAATCATAATCTCATATATTTATATAAGTATAATCTGCTAAATACATAGCATTTTAGTATGACCTAAAATGTCTACCTGTGTCTGTTTCCCCAATAGATGTAACCAGGTATATATATATGCATATATACATGCATATATACACATGTGGTATATGCATTCAATGTATATCCCTATTCTTAGATCCCTATTTAACTCAGCATAATGTGTCAATGGGTATGTATACAGTTATTCAATGGACAGTTTCCTAATCCTCTCTACACTCCATTTAATTCTACTGTGTCATTCAGGCCTGAGGGAACCATGGTGTCTAACAGAAAGATCCAATAAGCTTCGCGTCTGCGGAGCCTATTGAAACGATCCCCCCCTCTACTTGTTGTTTTGATGTGTTCAATGCCTATCATGGTCATATTCTCCCATTTATTCTTTTTATATGTATTATATATGTATATTTAAATTGTTTCCTAGGCAATATATAATTGAATAATAAATGATATTAGAATAGAGACTTGTGCCTTCAGAGAGAGGGAATGATTAGTTAATTGAATGCACATGGATTGATTAATTGAATGGCTATTTAAAAAGGAGTAGTCAGAGGAGAAATCTCATGACACTGAGGAAGCCGCCGATACCTGCAAGTAGGCGGAGAAACGCGTATGTCAGCATCTCCGGTCACATTGCATTGTAGACCGAGTTTACCAGCCAGCCAGCTGAGCACAGTCCTTGTGGAGAGGAGAAACTTTCACCACCATCGGCTCACGGACTCCGGATAAGGCCGAGGGGAGTGCTTACCGGCCGGGAGGAAAAACTGAGCACAGCCCTTGTGGAGAGCAGAAATCTTCAACATCACCCGTTCTCGGACTCCGGATAAGGCCGGGGATAGTGTTTACCGGCCGGGAGGAAAAAGAGAACACACCGCGGATAAAAGCCGTTCAACTCCAACTAAAGGCAATTGCGGAACACCAGCCAGGAGCAGCAATTTAATCAGTGCGTTTGAACAGAGGCATCTGTACGGTACTTTCATTTAATATTATTTATACAGTGGCAAAATCACCATACATGTATTAACTTTATTTATGAACTGCAATTAACATCTTTAAACAAATTTATCACAAAAATCCACTGTGAAATACATGCACTCCATTAACCCGGGATTCATGGATACCAGCATGGTTTAATATTGTTACAGAGGCACAAGTCCAACAATTGCCTGGCTATAATAGTAACAACATACTAACATGAGAAGATCCTAAGGTGGATACATTGTATGCATGTGAATCTCTGTCATAATATAGACAGATTGTAAATCAGAGTCATTGTACTTATAATATACAGGTGAAAGGAAATATCAAGATTATTATTACTGAGTTTATTGTAATATTTTTATATTTACTGTTTGTGCATTGCCGGCCGGCATTTAAATTGAATACATACTATGTGCTTTTTAGTGAAAATTTATTTTTAAGGATAAATAAAATCCACATCAAATGTGAATAGCGCTTTCTCATTTTTTTGGTCTGTCTGTTTCTATTTCAGGGGCGAAATACCAATTGCCCCTGAGAGAGCTGCTTACGCATTTGTATAAATCATAGCGCCTGGAATTTTCACTTGTGACATGTCACATGCTGTGTTTGAAAAATGACAGTTAGGAGCTGATTGGTTGGTACTTTCGCCCGGATTTATCAAGCCTTGGAGAGTGATAAATAGCACGGTGATAAAGTACCAGCCAATCAGCTCCTTCAAACACAGCATGTGACATGACAGTTAGGAGCTGGTTGGTTGGTACTTTATCACCGTGCTATTTATCACTCTCCAAGGCTTGATAAATCTGGGCCTATATCTCTCTCCAAGCTTTGACACATCTCTCTTTGGTTTCTAAAGGCCCATATAAACGGGAGAGATGTGTGGTGAGCGAACCGCTCAGCACACATCTCTCCCGCCGCTCAGCACAGCGCGATGTGTACTGAGCGATGTGGGGGAGGACGGGGGGCCGCTCATTTCACCCAGCGGGTGAAATGAGCGACGTGTTAGATTGAGCCTGCGTGCAGGCCAATCTAGCAGCGGCGATAGCGATGCGAGGGGCCGCGCATCGCTATCGCTGTGGGGGGTACACACGAGTGATCTGTTCTTAAAATCTAAGCAATCTAGTCAGATTGCTCAGATTTAAGCATGGATCTCTCCGTGAGTACCCCCCTTAAGGGTTGCAATAGTTTTACAATCAGAAGCAGGCTTCAGCCAGATCACACTAGTAAGTACACATCTGATAAGTCACTTGGGTGCTATTTGCATATCCCCTAAAAAATGGTGCTGGTTCACGGTGCTTGGGTGGCTAGTAGACAGGTCATCTTCACTCAAGGTCCATTTACCTCCCATATTTACCAATGCGGCTCTCTGAACATTCGGTATCCATCCTGCCCACAAGCCACGAATTCCTCCTTTGGACACAATGGTTACCAGTGCATGATAGAACCCTCGAACTCTGGAAATAAAGATGAAAGCTGTACAGATGAGACGATACAGTAAGAAGAAACAGTAACCCAGATCTTCTAGCTGCTATACACATATACAATATGTGGGATCACCTGTAGAGTAGCTGGTCTTTCAGTGGCCTGTACTGTAACGGGCATTATGTGGTGCTGTGAGGCTATGTAATAGGCTGTGGGGCAGAAAATGCCTAGATTGTCAACAACTCACCGGGGTGGTTTCCCCTCCAGCCTCCGCTTCCCTTCCATCTGCATCTGAACTTTCACCAGATCTGTTGGACTAGCGAAGAACTGCCCAATAGCTCCAGCCGACATCCCGCTCACCACAGCTTTCCTGGGACAGGAGAGCAACCGCAACATTTATGAAGAGAAGATCATTAGAAGAGGAAATATCTATACAGTACATCAGGCAATGCCCGAAGGTTTCTGTGGAATACAAAGGACAGGTTGCTGTATTCCAATGGCTTTTTTGTCATAGACCTACGAGAATGAATTGGCTGCTATCAGCCAGTATTTGTACTGCTAGTACAGAGGATACGGAATCTAGTGGACCAGTGGTTTTCATCAGGGACTCCCGTAAGGAGGTTGGGACTTTGCTGCGCCTGGTATGCAGGTCGCAGGCCCCTTTAGTGGTTACTAGCGTGGTAGAAGTGGAGTTGGTACACTGGGAGGTCTCGAGGAAGCCACAGGGATTAAGCAAAGAGGGCTCATACTGGGATATCACACACTGTATGTGTGATGGGGTAACCCAGAGAGTAGTCACTAACAAGCCGGTCATTCACAGAGCACAAAGCCTCCGTAAGCTGAAACTAGGCAGTGAGCCCAATACTCTGGCACCTATCTGCGGCCACAGCACCCATTACACTTTCAGAATACACTGTTTCATGGTAGTTTTATTATATTGTCCTTTCCCCCTATGTCTTCTTACTTCCACACCTACAGCATGTCCCCTTTCCCCCTATGTCTTCTTACTTCCACACCTACAGCATGTCCCCTTTCCCCCTATGTCTTCTTACTTCCACACCTACAGCATGTCCCCTTTCTCCCACTTTCCTCATTCCTACTCCCTTCCCATGAAAACACTCCATGCAAATTGTCAGTTGCTCATTGTGAGAGCTTGCATTCTGAAGTGAGGCTTGGCTTTTTAAGTGAATTGTGAGTTTGAAACAGCAGCAGGTGAGTTAGAATACAGAAAAAGGTGAGTTTTATAATACGCAATCAGGAACACAAATATTTGCAATACCATTAAGTCTCTGGTGAGGCTGCAAGGGGCTGACCTTGTGAGTGAGTGAGAGGGTCTCTAACTTGGAGTAGCAGAGGGGCTGTGATTGTTGCGTGTGTGAGGGGCTGAGATTTCGTGTGTGTGGGAGGGGCAGATATGTTGAGGGTATAGGGCTGCCTTTGTTTCTTGTCTTTGTTTTTGTTCTATTTTGTGTGTGAGCATACTAGGTACTGCCCAGGGACGCTGCCGGTGGGGAAAGAGCCTACTGCTGCTGCCAGCAGGTACTACCAGGGAGCCACAATCGGCCTGCGGGGTCTGAATCCACTGCTGAGATGCACAAGAGGGCAAGGAGGACTGCTGCCGCAGACATCAGAGGAGAGGACGGAAGGGGACGGAGACTGCTGAATAAAAGCGAAGGAACCGGTGACTACTGCTGCATAAAAGCGAAGGACTAGGGAACACAAGGGATAGATAAGTATAAGCTTAACTTCATCATTGTATAGTAAGTGTTTTGCCTAGATTGTTTTGCTTCTATATTTCTTCTTGGGTAACAGGGAGTTAGACCTTACAAAAATATGGGTGGGGCTGGGATTGGGGATATCACTCAGTGCATGTCGTGCAAGATGTACGCGCACCTGGAGCAACCGTCCCAGTGTGAGTACATCTGCACGAGGTGTTTGCGAACGGTTACCCTGGAAGCCCAGGTAACTGATCTAGAGCAAACCGTTACGTGACTGAGGGAGATTCCAATCTAGAGCGAAGTTTAGATAGAACGGTGGAGGAGTTGCGGGAGGGGTCACTGGTAGATGAGGATGACCAGGCAGTTAGCTGGGTCACAGTTAGAAGGTAGAAAAAGAGGGGGAGGCTCGAGATCTCTGAACTATCAAACCCGAATAAATTTGCCCGACTGGACGAGGAATCGGAGGATGATAGTGAGGAAATGACGGTGCCGGAGGGGACTGTTTCCTCTAGCATCCAGAGGAGCGGCCCCTCTGGCGCAGTTGGGATAAAAGTTAGTAAGGTACCTAGTCAGATTGTGGTGGTAGGGGATTCCATTATCAGGAAGACAGATAGAGCAATCTGCTACCGGGACATCTAAGGTAATATTCTCCGAATTATTACACGTGCCACGCGCTAGTCCAGGGAGGCAGAGGGAGATTAGGGAGGTAAATGTGTGGTTTAGGGATTGGTGCCGGAACGAAGGGTTTTAGAATAACAGTGACCGATGACGATTACGGGTCATCTTTGCTGCATAAGAATTAGGATGTCCCTACCATAAGGGGAAATACATATCTCAATTGTATGTATGTAAATGCCAGAAGCCTTACAGGTAAAAAGGGGGAACTAGAAATCCTCGCAGCAAGCAAGGAATATGATATTATAGGCATTACTGAAAAGTGGTGGGACGAATCTCACGATTGGACAGTCAATCTAGAGGGTTACACGCTGTACAGGAGAGACAGACTAAATAAACGGGGTGGAGGGGTTTGCCTTTACGTAAAGCCATTTCTAAAACCTGTTATACGGGAAGATAATCAAGAAGGAACTGTAAATACTATTGAGACGTTATGGGTAGAAATTGCATGCGGGGGTAAAGGAATAAAGAAGTTATTATTGGGGATATGCTACAGGCCACCTGGTATTAATGTGTCTGACGAGAAATTGTTACTGGGCCAGATGTACTAAGCTTGAAAAGTGATAAATATCACTGTGATAAAGCACCAGCCAATCGGCTCCTAACTGTCATTTTTCAAACACAGCCTGTTACATGGCAGTTAGGAGCCGATTGGCTGGTGCTTTGTCACAGTGATATTTATCACTTTTCAGGCTTAGTACATCTCCCCAAATGAATCAAATTGAAAGAGCAGCAGGAGTAGAAGACATAGTAGTGATGGGAAACGTAACTATCCCGAGATAAACTGGAAAATCAATTCATGTGATACTGCTAGGGGCAATATGTTTTTAAACACGCTAAATGATAATTACTTAGTTCAATTAATCGAGGAACCAACTAGGTACAATGCAATCTGAGACCTGGTATTAACTAATAATGGGGAATTGGTATCAAATATTGAAGTAGGAGAGCCCATAGGTAACAGCGACCACCATATGGTCACATTCAATATCAGTTTTCATAAGCAGTCCTATACTGGCTCAATTAGGACTCTAAACTTTAGCAAAGCCAACTTTGACATGATGAAGGAAGCGTTAAGGGACATTGAATGGGAAATTCTGTTTCAAGGAAAAAATACTACAGAGAAATAGGATGTATTAAAATCACTGCTAATTAATAATACTCGTAAATGTATTCCCACCAGCAGCACAAAAAAGGAATAAAAATCCCAAACCAATGTGGTTTAACAAAAATATAAAGGAATTAATGGACAAAAAAAGATGAGCATTTAAAAAATACAAATCTGAGGGGGATTCGGAGTCATTCCAGCACTATAAGGACTGTAACAAAATATGCAAAAAAGGAATAAGAGCGGCTAAAGTAGAAACTGAAAAACTAGTAGCAAAGGAAAGCAAAGCGAATCCCCCAAAAAAATGTAAGTACATCAACAGCAAGAGACTAAAGAAGGAGAGTATAGGCCCTTTAAAGGACAAGAGGGGAGTCTTAATCAAAAATGATAATGATATAGCAAACAAACTAAACAAGTTTTTTTCATCGGTATTTACCAGAGAGGACCAAATGCTGGGTCTAACACAAAATCTCAACAAAGATAATGTCCCACTGCTAAATGCTTATTTATGTGAGGAGGTGGTCTGTGACCGATTAAAAAAGTTAAAGTTAAAGTTATTAATAAGTCATCTGGTCCAGATAGAATACACCCGAGAGTTCTTATGGAGTTGCACGCTGAACTAGCAAGACCTCTATTTTTGATCTTCATGGATTCAGTTAAATCGGGTATGGTTCCCAAAGACTGGCGTATAGCGGAGGTAGTGCCGATATTCAAAAAGGAGAGCAAAGCTGAACCAGGTAATTATAGACCAGTTAGTCTTACATCTATAGTGGGGAAAGTATTGGAAGGTATTCAAAAAGGGACAGTATTCAAAAATAGGATTTTAATTACCTGCCGGTAAATCCTTTTCTCGTAGTCCGTAAAGGATGCTGGGGTCCATATTAGTACCATGGGGTATAGACGGGTCCACCAGGAGTCACTGGCACTTTAAGAGTTTAATAGTGTGTGCTGGCTCCTCCCTCTATGCCCCTCCTACCAGACTCAGTCTAGAAACTGTGCCCGAGGAGACGACATACTTCGAGAGAAGGAATTACACAGATAGTGGCGAGATTCATACCAGCTCACACAACATACAAATCCGGCTAACATACGGGAAACTCAGCAACAGCTGAAACAGTACTGAAAGAGTAAATAACGCAGAACTTACCTAGGAACCAGGCAGTACTGAACTATAAAACCAATGCAGGAAAACGAAGCGCTGGGCGGGCGCCCAGCATCCTCTATGGACTACGAGAAAAGGTTTACCGAGAGGTAATTAAAATCCTTTTTTCTCTTACGTCCTAGAGGATGCTGGGGTCCATATTAGTACCATGGGGATGTACCAAAGCTCCCAGTACGGGAGGGAGAGCGCGGAGGCTCCTGCAACACTGCTTGACCAAACTTGAGGTCATCAGAGGACAAAGTATCGAACTGGTAAAACTTAGCAAACGTGTTCGAACCAGACCAAGTAGCAGCTCGGCAAAGCTGTAAAGCCGAGACACCCCGGGCAGCCGCCCAGGAAGAACCCACTTTACGAGTAGAATGGGCCTTAACCGATTTCGGACACAGCAATCCTGTCGTAGAATATGCATGCTGGATAGTGAACCTGATCCAGCGTGAAATCGACTGCTTAGAAGCAGGACACACAATTTTCTTGGGATCGTAGAGGACAAAGAGAGAGTCAGTCTTTCTATGACGAGCTGTCCTTTTCACATAGATCTTCAAAGCCCTGACAACGTCCAAAGCCTTTGAAGCAATTGAGGAGTCAGTAGCCACTGGCACCACAATAGGTTGGTTGATATGGAAAGCCGATACAACCTTAGGCAGGAACTGTGGACGAGTCCTAAGTTCCGCCCTATCTTGATGGAAGATCAGATAAGGGTTTTTACAAGATTCCAATTCCGACACGCGTCGTGCAGAAGCCAAGGCCAACAAAGTGACCACCTTCCACGTGAGAAATTTGATTTCATCCTCCTGTAGAGGCTCAAACCAAGCTGATTGTAGGAACTGCAACACCACATCTAGATCCCAGGGTGCCGTTGGCACCACAAAGGGTGGTTGGATGTGCAGAACCCCTTTCAAAAAGGTCTGAACCTCAGGGAGGACAGCCAATTGTTTTTGAAAAAAGATGGACAAAGCAGAGATCTGGACCTTGATGGATCCTAATCTAAGGCCCACATCCACTCCCGCCTGCAGGAAAAGGAGAAAACATCCAAGCTGAAACTCCACCACAGTATTCACACCAAGAAACATATTTCTTCCAAATACGGTGGTAATGTTTAGACGTTACCCCCTTCCTAGCCTGAATCAGAGTAGGAATGACTTCACTCGGGATACCTTTCCGAGATCAGAGCTGGCGTTCAACCGCCATGCCGTCAAACGTAGCCGTGGAAAGTCTTGATAGGCCAACGGCCCCTGCAGTAGCAGATCCTCCCGAAGAGGTAAGGGCTTTGGATCTTCCAGCAGAAGATCCAGTAGATCTGCATACCAAGCCCTCCTTGGCCAGTCCGGAGCAATGAGGATTGCCAGAACCTTTGTTCTTCTTACCAGCTGAAGAACCTTTGGAATCAGAGGAAGTGGAGGGAACACACACACTGACGGGAACACCCACGGAGTTACCAGTGCGTCCACCGCCACTGACTGAGGGTCTCTTAACCGGGAACAGTACCTCCTCAGCTTCTTGTTGAGGCGGGAGGCCATCATGTCTATGTGAGGAACCCCCCACCAACCGGTTACCTCCTCGAACACCTCCGGATGGAGGCCCCACTACCCTGGATGGAGATCGTGTCTGCTGAGGTAGTCTGCTTCCCAGTTGCCTACTACCGGAATGAAGATTGCTGACACCGCTACAGCGTGCCTTTCCGCCCAGAGGAGGATTCTTGACACCTCTGACAAAGCACCCCTGCTCTTCGTTCCGCCTTGCCGGTTTATGTAGGCTACAGTGGTCACGTTGTCCGACTGCACCTGAACAGCCCGATCCTGTAGAAGCTGTGCTGCTTGCAGAAGGGCGTTGTACACGGCCCTTAGCTCCAGGATGTTTATTGGGAGAAGGGATTCTTGATTCAACCACCTCCCCTGAAAGGTTTCCCCCAGAGCGACTGCTCCCCAACCTCTTAGCGACTTGCATCTGTGGTTAAAAGGATCCAGTCCTGAATTCCGAACCTTCAGCCTTCCAGAAGGTGCGGAAGTTGTAGCCACCAGAGGAGCGAAATCCTGGCTTTCAGAGACAGGCGTATCCTCTTGTGCGTAGGTGAGAGCCCGACCACTGGTCCAATAGGTCCAGCTGAAACGGTCGTACTGCAGAGCCTCATAGGCGGCAACCATCTTCCCCAGTAGGCGGATGCATTGATGAATCGATACCCGGGTAGGCTTTAAGACATCCCGGACCATTGTTTGAATCACCAATGCTTTCTCCACCGGGAGAAAAACCCTCTGCACTTCCGTGTCGAGGATCATTCCCAGGAAAGACAGCCTCCTTGTCGGCTCCAGATGAGACTTTGGAAGGTTCAGGATCCAACCGTGCTTCCTGAGCAGCTGGGTCGTGAGTGCGATGGATCGCAACAACCTCTCCCTGGATGACTCCTTGATCAGGAGATTGTCCAGATATGGAATTATGTTCACCCCCTGTTTGCGGAGGAGAACCATCATCTCCGCCATGACCTTGGTGAAGATCCTTTGTGCTGTGGAGAGGCCAAACGGCAGCGCCTGGAACGGATAGTGATCGTCCAACAGTGCAAACCTGAGATATGCTTGATGCGGCGACCAAATGGGAATGTGGAGGTAAGCATCCTTGATGTCCAGCGACACCAGGAACTCCCCCTCCGTCAGTCCTGAGATGACAGCTCTCAGAGATTCCATCTTGAATTTGAACTCCCTGAGATAAGGGTTCAAAGACTTTAAGTTTAGAATAGGCCGTACCGAACCATCCGGTTTTGGTACCACAAAAAGCTTTGAATAATAACCTTTGTTCCACTGCTGAGGTGGAACTGGAACAATGACCTCTGACACCAGCAATTTTCTGATGGCCTCCAGAAGAATTGTTCTGTCTGCCAGCAGAGCTGGCAAGCCCGACTTGAAGAAACGGTGAGGTGGGGGATCTTGAAACTCCAGTCTGTACCCCCTGGACACTATATCCAGGACCCAGGGGTCCAGGCCAGATGACACCCAGACGTGGCTGAACTGCCGGAGTCTTGCCCCCACCTGACCTTCCTCCAGGCCTAGCTGTCCACCGTCATGCGGAGGACTTAGGGGTATCAGAAGCGGACTTCTGGGCTTGGGATCCTGCGGGAGCAGTTTTTTTTCCTTTGGCACGACCACCTCTGAAGAAGGTGTTCGAAGGCTTGTTCTTTCTAGACCTCGCGGGCCGAAAGGACTGTGACGTGGCTGCTGTAAAAGGCTTCTTCGTAGCCGGTGCAGCTGAGGGGAGAAAAGGAGACTTACCCGCGGTAGCCGTGGCAAACCACGCATCCAGCGCCTCCCCGTAGAGAGCATGACCTGTGTAGGGTAGGCCCTCCACACTCTTCCTGGAGTCCGCGTCCGTAGACCATTGGTGCAGCCAGAGACCCCTGCGATCCGAGACGGACATGGAGGAGATCCCCGCAGCCATGGAACCCAGGTCCTTCATGGAATCCACCAGGAACCCTGCAGAATCCCGAATATGGCGTAAAAATAAATCAACGTCACCTCTATCCAGCGAAGCCGACTCGTCCTGCAGAGTGATTGACCACCTGGCAATAGCTTTTGCAATCCAAGCACAGGCTATAGTAGGCCGTAATATAGCCCCGGAAGCCGTGTAAATGGATTTTAGCGTAGCATCCACCTTGCGATCTGCCGGGTCCTTCAACGCGGTAGATCCCGGGACTGGCAACACCACCTGTTTAGACAGCCTGGAGACAGAGGGGTCGACTATCGGCAGGGACTCCCATTTCTTTTTATCTTCCTCTGGGAAGGGAAAAGCAACCAAGACCCTCTTTGGGATCTGAAATATCTTTTCTGGAGTTTCCCAGGCTTTTTTAAAGAAAGCGTTTAATTCTTTGGATGCCGGGAAGGTGAGGGTGGGCTTCTTATGATCTGTAAAAAAGGCCTCCTCCACCTGCTCTGGAGCTGTGTCAGAAATATGTAAACCATCCCTTACAGCTTCAATCATCAACTGCACCCCCTTAGAAAGTGATGCTGTCCCCCTCGACACATCCCCGTCACCGTCTGCAGTGTCAGAGTGGGTGTCCGTGTCATCCTGCATAAGCATTGCAAGTGCACGTTTCTGAGAATGTACCGCAGGGGACCCCGAGGAAGCAGTATCAGACCATACAACCATAGAGGATTGTAGGACCTGAGTGGCATGCTCAGTCCTAGCAACCCTATCAGAAATCTGAGAAATAGTCCCCCTCAGAGAGACTAACCGTTCTGGCTCTCTAGCCGGGATCTGCGCTACAACAGTGCAATGCTGATTACATGGTATGGAGTCTTCCTGGGAAGACAAAACCTCTGCAGCATAGGAAACAGTGTCCCTGACATGTTGTCACACACACACCAAACACCCCACAAACACACAGGATATTTACTTAGACAGATTTTCCCCTCCAAGAGTGGCAGAGAGAGACAGAGATTGGAGACCCTAACCAGCGCTGACGGTGTCCCTTAATAGGTGACACAGCCTCAATACAGCCTCCCCTCCCTTCTACAACCCCCTGGTACTGTACAGATAGCTGGAGTTGCTCTGGAGGGACCTGGACATCCACTGGCAGTGATTGCAGGCAGGAAAAATGGCGTTGAACGCTACTGGGTCCGCTCTGAGGAGAAGCTCCGCCCCTTCAATGGCGCTGTCTTCCCGCTCTTGAAGATTATACTGGCCTGAGGAAATTTGTGCTGGCTGAGATCCGCGGGCCCCGACAGGCTGGAAATGGTCAGTGCAGGGTTCTGTGCTGGCTCAGGGCGCCCCTCACAGCGCCGCACCGCAGTACCGCTGAGCCGTCCAGGAGCGCGGTTAATACCGCGCTCCCACCCTTAAGCCGCCCTCTTTACACTGACCCCTCGCTTGTAAGGGGTCCATTCATTCTTCTGACTCGGTCAACCACCCTCTACTCCTTCTGCAATACCGCAATCCCCGCTTCCTCACTGTCCCATATTTCATCCTGGTGCTCCACCCTGCTGACCACCCTCTGTAAACTCCTCTATACCACTTTCATTTCACCCTCACTTTAGTTACTACACCCCGAGATGGTGACTAAGGGGTTTATTCATGAAGCAGTGAAAAAAGAGTGGAGAAGTGAGCCTGTGGAGAAGTTGTGCATGCCAACCAATCAGCTGCTCTGTACAATTGTATATTATGCAAATTATAATTGATACTTCAATGCTGATTGGTTGCCATGGGCAATTTCTCCACTGGCTCACTTCTCCACACTTTTCACTGCTTCATGAATATATCCCTAACTACGGATTCAGGGATATATGGTTCCACAGGGCAACCCCACGGAGGGGTTGGGGATCCCCCCTAGGCAGCATTGATATGTTATTTCTTTTCATGCCACTTCTCTATTCTGTTTATTCGTGTTCATTTAGCTGTATGGTGCTTGTGTTAGTCATATTGTAATCACACATATAGTAATGATAGCATGATTGTAATAATAACCTTTTTCTCCCTTTTTTCAGTGCCAAGCCAATAAGTAAATTAAAAGGTACAGATAGGATACAGCAGAGTCAGCTGGATTTCCGCCATACTCAGCACAAACAAATCAGCTGGCACGCCGGTGTCTGCTGCAGGCCCAAGTGCACCTGGCAACGTCAGGTTACAGCTGGCCGGCTTGCTACAGCCTCGGTCTGAAAAATAAGATTTTACTTACCGATAAATCTATTTCTCGTAGTCCGTAGTGGATGCTGGGACTCCGTCAGGACCATGGGGATTAGCGGCTCCGCAGGAGACAGGGCACAAAAATAAAGCTTTAGGATCAGGTGGTGTGCACTGGCTCCTCCCCCTATGACCCTCCTCCAAGCCTCAGTTAGGATACTGTGCCCGGACGAGCGTACACAATAAGGAAGGATTTTGAATCCCGGGTAAGACTCATACCAGCCACACCAATCACACCGTACAACTTGTGATCTGAACCCAGTTAACAGTATGACAAACGTAGGAGCCTCTGAACAGACGGCTCACAACAATAACAACCCGATTTTTTTGTAACAATAACTATGTACAAGTATTGCAGACAATCCGCACTTGGGATGGGCGCCCAGCATCCACTACGGACTACGAGAAATAGATTTATCGGTAAGTAAAATCTTATTTTCTCTGACGTCCTAGTGGATGCTGGGACTCCGTCAGGACCATGGGGATTATACCAAAGCTCCCAAACGGGCGGGAGAGTGCGGATGACTCTGCAGCACCGAATGAGAGAACTCCAGGTCCTCTTTAGCCAGGGTATCAAATTTGTAGAATTTTACAAACGTGTTCTCCCCCGACCACGTAGCTGCTCGGCAGAGTTGTAATGCCGAGACCCCTCGGGCAGCCGCCCAGGATGAGCCCACCTTCCTTGTGGAATGGGCCTTGACAGATTTAGGCTGTGGCAGGCCTGCCACAGAATGTGCAAGTTGAATTGTGCTACAAATCCAACGAGCAATCGTCTGCTTAGAAGCAGGAGCACCCAGCTTGTTGGGTGCATACAGTATAAACAGCGAGTCAGATTTTCTGACTCCAGCCGTCCTTGAAATATATATTTTCAATGCCCGGACAACGTCCAGCAACTTGGAATCCTCCAAATCGCTAGTAGCCGCAGGCACCACAATAGGCTGGTTCAGGTGAAACGCTGACACCACCTTAGGCAGAAACTGAGGACGCGTCCGCAGTTCTGCCCTGTCCGAATGGAAAATCAGATATGGGCTTTTATACGATAAAGCCGCCAATTCTGATACTCTCCTGGCTGAAGCCAGGGCCAGTAGCATGGTTACTTTCCACGTAAGATATTTCAAATCCACCGATTTGAGTGGCTCAAACCAATGGGATTTGAGAAAATCCAAAACTACATTAAGGTCCCACGGAGCCACTGGGGGCACAACCGGGGGCTGTATATGTAGTACTCCTTTTACAAAAGTCTGGACTTCAGGAACTGAAGCCAATTCTTTCTGGAAGAAAATCGACAGGGCCGAAATTTGAACCTTAATGGACCCCAATTTGAGGCCCATAGACAATCCTGTTTGCAGGAAATGTAGGAATCGACCCAGTTGAAATTCCTCCGTGGGGGCCTTCCTGGCCTCACACCACGCAACATATTTTCTCCAAATGCGGTGATAATGTTGTGCAGTCACCTCCTTCCTGTCTTTTACCAGTGTAGGAATGACCTCTTCCGGAATGCCTTTTTCCCTTAGAATTCGGCGTTCAACCGCCATGCCGTCAAACGCAGCCGCGGTAAGTCTTGGAATAGACACGGTCCCTGCTGAAGCAGGTCCCGTCTTAGAGGTAGAGGCCACGGATCTTCCGTGAGCATCTCCTGAAGTTCCGGGTACCAAGTTCTTCTTGGCCAATCCGGAGCCACGAGTATCGTTCTTACTCCCCTTTGCCGTATAATTCTCAGTACTTTTGGTATGAGAGGCAGAGGAGGAAACACATACACTGACTGGAACACCCACGGTGTTACCAGAGCGTCCACAGCTATTGCCTGAGGGTCTCTTGACCTGGCGCAATACCTGTCCAGTTTTTTGTTGAGGCGAGACGCCATCATATCCACCTTTGGTTTTTCCCAACGGTTCACAATCATGTGGAAGACTTCTGGATGAAGTCCCCACTCTCCCGGGTGTAGATCGTGTCTGCTGAGGAAGTCTGCTTCCCAGTTGTCCACTCCCGGAATGAACACTGCTGACAGTGCTATCACATGATCTTCCGCCCAGCGAAGAATCCTTGCAGCTTCTGCCATTGCTCTCCTGCTTCTTGTGCCGCCCTGTCTGTTTACGTGGGCGACTGCCGTGATGTTGTCCGACTGGATCAACACCGGCTGACCCTGAAGCAGGGGTTTTGCCAGGCTTAGAGCATTGTAAATCGCTCTTAGCTCCAGTATATTTATGTGAAGAGACATCTCCAGGCTTGACCATACTCCCTGGAAGTTTCTTCCCTGTGTGACCGCTCCCCAGCCTCTCAGACTGGCATCCGTGGTCACCAGGACCCAGTCCTGTATGCCGAATCTGCGGCCCTCTAACAGATGAGCACTCTGCAACCACCACAGAAGAGACACCCTTGTCCGTGGCGATAAGGTTATCCGCTGATGCATCTGCAGATGCGATCCGGACCATTTGTCCAGCAGATCCCACTGAAAAGTTCGTGCGTGGAATCTGCCGAATGGAATCGCTTCGTAAGAAGCCACCATCTTTCCCAGGACTCTTGTGCATTGATGCACAGACACTTTTCCTGGTTTTAGGAGGTTCCTGACAAGTTCGGATAACTCCCTGGCTTTCTCCTCCGGAAGAAACACCTTTTTCTGAACCGTGTCCAGAATCATTCCCAGGAACAGCAGACGTGTCGTCGGGTTCAATTGAGATTTTGGAAAATTCAGAATCCACCCGTGCTGTTGCAGCACTACTTGGGTTAGTGCTACTACGTCTTCCAGCTGTACTCTGGACCTTGCCCTTATCAGGAGATCGTCCAAGTAAGGGATAATTAATACGCCTTTTCTTCGCAAAAGAAACATCATCTCGGCCATTACCTTGGTAAAGACCCGAGGTACCGTGGACAATCCAAACGGCAGCGTCTGAAACTGATAATGACAGTTTTGCACCACGAACCTGAGGTACCCTTGGTGTGAAGGGCAAATTGGGACATGCAGGTAAGCATCCTTGATGTCCAGGGACACCATAAAGTCCCCTTCTTCCAGATTCGCTATCACTGCTCTGAGTGACTCCATCTTGAACTTGAATTTTTGTATGTACAGGTTCAAAGATTTCAGATTTAGAATAGGTCTTACCGAGCCGTCCGGCTTCGGTACCACAAATAGCGTGGAGTAATACCCCTTTCCCTGTTGTAGGAGGGGTACCTTGACTATCACCTGCTGAGAAAACAGCTTGTGAATGGCTTCCAATACCGTCGCCCTGCCTGAGGGAGACGTTGGCAAAGCAGACTTTAGGAACCGGCGAGGGGGAGACTTCTCGAATTCCAACCTGTAACCCTGAGATACTACCTGCAGGATCCAGGGGTCCACCTGTGAGCAAGCCCACTGCGCGCTGAAATTCTTGAGTCGACCCCCCACCGCTCCTGAGTCCGCTTGTAAAGCCCCAGCGTCATGCTGAGGGCTTTGCAGAACCCGGGGAGGGCTTCTGTTCCCGGGAAGGAGCTGCTTGCTGCCCTCTCTTACCCTTTCCTCTGCCTCGGGGCAGATATGACTGTCCTTTTGCCCGCTTGTTCTTATAGGACCGAAAGGACTGCGGCTGAAAAGACGGTGTCTTTTTCTGTTGGGAGGGGGTCTGAGGTAAAAAGGTGGATTTCCCGGCAGTTGCTGTGGCCACCAGATCCGATAGACCCACGCCAAATAATTCCTCCCCTTTATACGGCAATACTTCCATATGCCGTTTGGAATCCGCATCACCTGACCACTGTCGCGTCCATAAACTTCTTCTGGCAGATATGGACATCGCACTTACTCTCGATGCCAGAGTGCAAATATCCCTCTGAGCATCTCGCATATAAAGAAAAGCATCCTTTAATTGCTCTAAAGTCAATAAAATACTGTCCCTATCCAGGGTATCAATATTTTCAGTCAGGGAATCCGACCAGACCACCCCAGCACTGCACATCCAGGCTGAGGCGATGGCTGGTCGCAGTATAACACCAGTATGTGTGTATATACTTTTTAGGGTAGTTTCCAGCCTCCTATCAGCTGGATCCTTGAGGGCGGCCGTATCAGGAGACGGTAACGCCACTTGTTTTGATAAGCGTGTGAGCGCCTTATCCACCCTAGGGGGTGTTTCCCAGCGCGCCCTAACCTCTGGCGGGAAAGGGTATAATGCCAATAACTTTTTTGAAATTAGCACTTTTCTATCTGGGTTAACCCACGCTTCATCACATACATCATTCAATTCCTCTGATTCAGGAAAAACTACAGGTAGTTTTTTCACACCCCACATAATACCCCTTTTTGTGGTACTTGCAGTATCAGAGATATGTAAAGCCTCCTTCATTGCCGTGATCATATAACGTGTGGCCCTACTGGAAAATACGTTTGTTTCTTCACCGTCGACACTAGATTCAGTGTCCGTGTCTGGGTCTGTGTCGACCGACTGAGGTAAAGGGCGTTTTACAGCCCCTGACGGTGTCTGAGACGCCTGGGCAGGTACTAACTGGTTTGCCGGCCGTCTCATGTCGTCAACTGATTTTTGTAATGTGCTGACATTATCACGTAATTCCATAAACAAAGCCATCCATTCCGGTGTCGACTCCCTGGGGGGCGACATCACCATTACCGGCAATTGCTCTGCCTCCACACCAACATCGTCCTCATACATGTCGACACACACGTACCGACACACAGCAGACACACAGGGAATGCTCTATTGAAGACAGGACCCCACCAGCCCTTTGGGGAGACAGAGGGAGAGTTTGCCAGCACACACCCAAGCGCTATAATATATATGGGAACAACCCTATATAAGTGTTGTATCCTTATAGCAGCTTAAATATAGTAATATCGCCAAAAAAAGTGCCCCCCCTCTCTGTTTTACTCTGTTTCTGTAGTGCAGTGCAGGGGAGAGTCCTGGGAGCCTTCCTCACAGCGGAGCTGAGCAGGAAAATGGCGCTGTGTGCTGAGGAGAATAAGCCCCGCCCCCTATTTCGGCGGGCTCTTCTCCCGGAGTTTGTGAGATCTGGCAGGGGTTAAATACATCCATATAGCCTCAAGGGCTATATGTGATGTATTTTTAGCCATAAGAAAGGTATTATACATTGCTGCCCAGGGCGCCCCCCCCAGCGCCCTGCACCCTCAGTGACCGCTGTGTGAAGTGTGCTGACAACAATGGCGCACAGCTGCAGTGCTGTGCGCTACCTCATGAAGACTGAAAAGTCTTCTGCCGCCTGTTTCTGGACCTCTTCAATCTTCGGCATCTGCAAGGGGGGTCGGCGGCGCGGCTCCGGGACCGGACTCCATGGCTGGGCCTGTGTTCGATCCCTCTGGAGCTAATGGTGTCCAGTAGCCTAAGAAGCCAATCCATCCTGCACGCAGGTGAGTTCACTTCTCTCCCCTAAGTCCCTCGATGCAGTGAGCCTGTTGCCAGCAGGACTCACTGAAAATAAAAAACCTAAAAACTTTTTCTAAGCAGCTCTTTAGGAGAGCCACCTAGATTGCACCCTGCTCGGACGGGCACAAAAACCTAACTGAGGCTTGGAGGAGGGTCATAGGGGGAGGAGCCAGTGCACACCACCTGATCCTAAAGCTTTATTTTTGTGCCCTGTCTCCTGCGGAGCCGCTAATCCCCATGGTCCTGACGGAGTCCCAGCATCCACTAGGACGTCAGAGAAACACAGTTATACAGGGGCAAGGGGCAAGGACGTCACGTGGCCCAGCAAATGAAATTGCTAATAAATATTTAAGAGTAACCAATTTGACATGATGATTTTTAGGACATTTCCTTGGAAAATAAAAATGATTATGTCTATCTATAGGAATACCAGAGTCACATGGAGTTTGTTATAACGACCTGAATAGAGTTTTGAGGAAAGGAAATCTCAGTATTGGGGTTTAGTTTCTGGTGCCTCGAACAGTCTCTCTGCTATCTGCTCCTGGGTGCCTCAGCGCTTTCTGAAAGTCGTCATTTCCAAATCCGCACTCACTGTATTTCCACATCCAGGACCCACTCATTTCCCCCAAATCCATACTCACCGTCCTCCCAACTCCAATGCCTGTCCTCCCAATCTCAGTTCCCCAAGCCCTCTGGCTTGGGTATCATCCTTAACTCCATCCTCTCCGTTTCTCCCCACATCCAGTCTCTCTCTCTCAATCCTGCCGCTTCCACCTCAGCAATATTTATAGCATATATGGATGCCACCAAAAGTCTCATCCAAGCACTTGTCATTTCCCGCCTGGACTAATGCAACTTTTTCCTTTCTGGCCTCCCTCTCACTAATCTAATCTATACTTTGTACTGTTGCTCCTTTCATATACCTCTTCCGGGCGACTGTGCCAGACTCACCCCTCTGGCTTCCCATCCACCTGAATGTTCAGTTCACCCTCACATATAAAGCCCTCAATCACTCCACCCCCTTTTACATTTCCGACCTCTATTCTGTTCACACCCTTCCCCCGATCTCTCCGCTTTTCCACTGTCTGCTGTCTCACGTTCACTCTGGTCATCTTCTCTCACTCCCGTACCCAAGATTTCTCCCATGTTGCATGGACTGTTCTGGTACTACTTCCTATCCCTAGCAGACTCTCCTCTAGTATCCACACATTCTGCCGGCCTCTCTTCTTCATAATAGCCCAGCAGCCTCCTCACAGCTCATTACTCTAACCTTCTGACTCCCTCCTACTCTCTTTCCCAGATCACCCTCCTGGTTACACCCGTCCCTTTTAGACTGTAACCCCAAACAGGCAGCGCCCTCTTCCAGTGCAGAGCGGTCACTAGTGCAGCTCTGCTCCCCCCCCGTCTCCCATCCCCCACCCGGATCCTGACTGTCCCCCCACTTGTGTGGTACAAGTTCACTGAAGTGTGTCTGACTTCCTACCCCTCCCTTTAAGCACATGTTCATTATAGGTTTTTAACTTTGGTATTGACGTTTTTGGGGTGAAAACATCTTGGTAAATCACACCCCAAGGGCCAGATGTATTGAAATGCGAGACGGCCGAAGCTCCAAGACCCCGGACGAACACGTACTTTTTTTTTTAAAGCAGCAAGCGTTTAAAAGGCAAGACCAGGTTGGTTTTGTCTTGTAAACGTTTGCTGCTTTAAAAAAGTACGGGCTCGGCCGTCGTCTCGGAGCTCCGGCCGTCTCGCATTCCAAAACATCCGGCCCCAAATCTCCTCGACATATATACAGTCTATGCATTGTCATGCCCATTTCTATTGCATCTGAACCTACGACCAAAGGGGCGGAAATGGGGCGTGATGGGGTGTTCTCACTTAGGGAAAGTTCAGTGTGGGTGTGTTACAGTAACTGTAAACATGGACGTACGTGATAATACGCCTGTTTGGAGGTGTATAGTTTGCACTGCAAGTCAACGCCGATGGTGATGACCATTAGGAACCCTTGCGCGTATGTACATGGGGGAATATATACGTTTTTTCTGTGTAGGCTCCTTAGATAAATGTACACTACTACTCCATATTCCACATATAATTCATTATACACTGTATGGCAGGTCTGAGGACACCCTGATGAGGAAAGAACAGCATACCGTTACTTGCTACAAGACTACCACATAACCACACCCGACTCTCCCTTTCTATTGTGTCGATTCAAAGACGAAACATAAAAAACAAATAAAAATAGAGACAAAAATATCTATACACCTACCACAGAGGGAAGGTCTCATCCTCCCCTTTCCCAAGGGGGGAGTCTCGCAGCTGTTCGTAGACCATCATACGGACTCCGGAATACACTGCGTGACATGAGAAGGCAAACTGATTACAGGACTACACCCGGATTACTTGTGCATGTTACTGTTACCGGCGGGGAGCTCTGCTACACAAGGTGATGAGGAGGGGAATGGCATGCTGCACGCTACTGATACAGGTGATGGGCTCTGCTACACAAGGTGATGAGGAGGGGAATGGCATGCTGCACGTTACTGATACAGGTGATGGGCTCTGCTACACAAGGCGATGAGGAAGGAATGGCATGCTGCACATTACTGATACAGGTGATGGGCTCTGCTACACAAGGTGATGAGGAGGGGAATGGCATGCTGCACATTACTGATACAGGATAGGAGCTCCGCTATACAAAGTGATGAGGAGGGAATGGCATGCTGCACATTACTGATACAGGTGATGGGCTCTGCTACACAAGGTGATGAGGAGGGAATGGCATGCTGCACGTTACTGATACAGGTGATGGGCTCTGCTACACAAGGTGATAAGGAAGGAATGGCATGCTGCACGTTACTGATACAGGTGATGGGCTCTGCTACACAAGGTGATGAGGAAGGAATGGCATGCTGCACGTTACTGATACAGGTGATGGGCTCTGCTACACAAGGTGATGAGGAAGGAATGGCATGCTGCACGTTACTGATACAGGTGATGGGCTCTGCTACACAAGGTGATGAGGAAGGAATGGCATGCTGCACGTTACTGATACAGGTGATGGGCTCTGCTACACAAGGTGCGAAGTTACAAAGACTAAAACACGCGCGGTGCCGTGATACGCAGACCCACACACACGCGCGGTGCCGTGATACGCAGACCCACACACACGCGCGGTGCCGTGATACGCAGACCCACACACACGCGCGGTGCCGTGATACGCAGACCCACACACACGCGCGGTGCCGTGATACGCAGACCCACACGCGCGCGGTGCCGTGATA
Source organism: Pseudophryne corroboree (assembly GCF_028390025.1). NCBI lineage: Eukaryota > Metazoa > Chordata > Amphibia > Anura > Myobatrachidae > Pseudophryne > Pseudophryne corroboree. The sequence goes on along the minus strand of NC_086447.1, from coordinate 86,035,993 downwards.
CGCAGACCCACACGCGCGCGCGGTGCCGTGATACGCAGACCCACACACACGCGCGGTGCCGTGATAGCACACACAGTAGATATGAAATTGATAGAAAGACACACACACACAGATCTGAGCAACAAGATTATACTGCCCACGCTCATTGTACCACAGATCCGGTGCTGACCTCATTTAGGGGCATCATACTGGTCTTGGGGCATTACTGTGTAACTCTCAGAGGAACCTCTTGTATGGCTTAATATTAACATTAGTACCAGTGTAAAATCCTGAATGATCTGTACAGTGTGAGTAAAGCACCAGTACACCTGCACCCTCACAGTACTAATACCAGTACTACAGTACTACCAAATGCAACTGTTCTGTGCAGAGATTATTATTCTGGTGATCTCCCCATGCGTTATATCCGGGAAGTCATTACCAATATGGCGATAGACTGCCGGTGTAGCTCCCTGCCAAAGCTTCAGTAATCCTTCCTCCTGCGCTATTCCCCTCGCTGTGCGCACCATTCCTCTGTACGGCGCAGCGGATCCTCCATGTTGCTTTAAAGCAGCTTCACCTTGTATCTGCAGCCGGGTCTTGGTGAGATCCAGTGGAAAGGTCACTGTAAACAGGTAACATAGAGAATGTTATAGTAACATGCAGTCCCTGATATACACTATTCCCTCATAAGGTTATTATACAATTATAGTAATAGTAATAATAATTTTATTTATATAGCGCTCTTTCTCCAATAGGACTCAAGGTGCTTAACAGATACATAGCATAATATAGTACAGAAAATAATGAAGTACAGAACAGCTTTTCATAAAATACAGAAAACATGAAGATACTAAAAGGGACATTATGGAAATGCTTGAGGAAACAGAAAAGTCTTGAGTCTACTTTTGAAGGATTCTATAGTTGGGGCCTCTCGCACTGTGCGGGGAAGTGAGTTCCATAGAGTCGGAGCCGCATGACTAAAAGCTCGACCCCCAGATGAATTACGGTAGTTTCTAGGTACTGCTAAAAGTCCTTCATCTACAGATCGCAGTAATGGAGTGGGGCAGTATGGGGTCACAAGCTGCTTCAGGTACCTTGGGCCTTGGTCATGTAATGCTTTGAAACGCAGTAAGCCAATCTTGAAGATGATTCGCCATCTTACAGGCAGCCAGTGAAGGGAGTAGAGGATGGGTGTTATGTGGCTAGAATGGGGCTGGTTGGTTAACAGCCTGGCAGCTGTGTTGTAACATTTTATTTACAGGATTCAGACAAAACACAATGTTGATTCGTAATACACAGTATGTGCATTTCACCACTGCCATTGGGTCTACGGCTAATTTTGAGCATTCTAAAGCTCTGATTGGCTACAGGTTGGTCTGAACCTTAGAACAAACTAAAGATGTGATTGGCCACGGGTTGGCCTGGGCCAGAATATACAGTAAGGTTGTGATTGGATATGCTACAGGTTGGTCTGGTTTTTAGAGCATTCTAATGCAGGCCATACATCTAAAGCCCAATTCCCCGTTCTCACATGTTACAAATACCTGACTGAGCGATTCCGATCATTTCTGGGTGGTAATCGGCGGGCGACTCAAGGATTTCCGTCATGTTGGATTTTGCCCGATGGCACCTGCAAATCAATCTCAGATATATGGGCCCCATAAATCTCTGAATGTTCACAGACCCAGGTCAACCTGTAACTAATCCAATCAAAACTTTATATTGTTCAGACCCAGACCAACCTGCAACCGCACACAACAAGTAAAGTTCTGATTGGATACCGGTTGGGCCGGGTCTGTGAACAATGGAGGTCATTCCGAGTTGTTCGCTCGCAAGGCGATTTTAGCAGAGTTGCTCACGCTAAGCCGCCGCCTACTGGGAGTGAATCTTAGCATCTTAAAATTGCGAACGAAGTATTCGCAATATTGCGATTACACACCTCGTAGCAGTTTCTGAGTAGCTTCAGACTTACTCGGCATCTGCGATCAGTTCAGTGCTTGTCGTTCCTGGTTTGACGTCACAAACACTCCCAGCGTTCGCCCAGACACTCCTCCGTTTCTCCGGCCACTCCTGCGTTTTTTCCGGAAACGGTAGCGTTTTTTCCCACACGCCCATAAAACGGCCTGTTTCCGCCCAGTAACACCCATTTCCTGTCAATCACATTACGATCGCCAGACCGATGAAAAAGCCGTGAGTAAAATTACTAAGTGCATAGCAAATTTACTTGGCGCAGTCGCAGTGCGGACATTGCGCATGCGCATTAAGCGGAAAATCGCTGCGATGCGAAGATTTTTACCGAGCGAACAACTCGGAATGAGGGCCAATGTAAAAGTTATGATTGGCTACAGGTTGCAATGCTTCTGTGGGCATTCTAAAGCTCTGATAGGGTACAGATTGGCGTGGACACGTATTTGACTTCAGTCATTGCCTACATGTGGGCTCTTGCCCTGCTTACTTCAAAGTTCCTTATATATGACATGAGTTTTAACTAGTGTTTTTAAGGCATGTAAACCAGTAAACACCAAAAATAATTGTTTCTTTTGTCAAAATAACGAAAACCACGGTTACTGGTGTTAAATAGCACGGTGGTAGCGTTCCTATTTTTAGAACAAATTGTTTTACCCAAATGGTCTTATCCAGAAAACGCAACGTGGAAGCCTATAGGGAGCGCTGAGTGAGCTTCAAACACTAGCGTCCAGCATACACGGTTTCACTAGCATTTAACAGTGCAAATACAATGCTAATGGGTACCAGGCCTAAAGGTCATTTATCAAAGAGCAAAACTGGTTAACCGCTGTCCACCCCTTCTATCCTCAATCTCATTTATAGACCCTACACACTGGGCGATATCACTCAAAGATATGAGAGAGCTCGTTCATTAATGAACGAGATACTGTTTATATCTTTCAGTGTGGAGGCACCAGCGATGAACGATGCGTGGCCCCGCGATCGTTCATCGCTGGTGCCCCGTCGGCTGTGCATGCAGGCAAATATAGACGATCTCGTCCATATTTGCCTGCACTTCTATGGAGCCGTGTGACGGCTTCACTCCCCCGTCACTGCCCCCCCCCCCGCCGCCGGGTCGCCCGTCGGCCATATTCGCTGTCGGGCAGCTCGGAGGTGGATCTTTAAATGTGTAGGGCCCTTTAGATATCAAAAATAGCAATTTACGGTGTCTGGAGCAATATCATCGGCCAGTAAGCAGAGACAGCATATGAAGATATGGAACCCCCCCAACTAAATTCTCACATGAGGTGGGCACTAACCAGGGATGCTCTTACCATGCACTTCAATTATTTGTATCATTAGAAATGTAACATGGTTATTAGTATATTATACTTTAGAGCAGTGGTTCTCAAACTCGGTCCTCAGGACCCCACACAGTGCATGTTTTGCAGGTAACCCAGCAAGTGCACAGGTGTATTCATTATTCACTGACACATTTTAAAAGGTCCTCAGGTGGAGCAAATTATTTCACTTGCGATTCTGTGAGGAGACCTGCAAAACATGCACTGTGTGGGGTCCTGAGGACCGAGTTTGAGAACCTGTGCTTTAGAGAAACCCACACACATATTCCAATGCACTCGCTAAACTGGATTATTTGTCTTCATTCTTATACACATGCCGTTTTGAAGGGATCTTCTTCCCTGTATGGAATTCCTTATAGGAACTGTCCCTTCTCAACTAAGCGGCTGTTTATAGGAAAAATGATAAAAATCGCAGAGGAATAAAAACGTTGCAACTAATGTTCCCAGCACTGCAAATCAGAACAAAGCGTACATTATGCTGTATGTAATGTTATGATGTTGACATTTACTAAAAGTTAACATCTGGGAAATGTGAACATGGGCAGTGTTGGTATATGACATGCCGACAGTGAAAATGTTGACATTAGGGACAGGTTTAGGGATTAGGGTTAGCGTTAGGCATCTCTTAAAATCAGGATTTTTGACATTGTGACTATGTCAACATTTCATCAGTGTCAACATTATGAACATGTCGAAACATGAACATGTCCACATTGAGAGGAATTCAAAAGCTGGCAAATGGTGCAAATTTGTGAAAGCATTTAAATGCCGGCAACGGACCCGCATCTCACACCCCTCGTCACGTGCCAGAATTTGTGGAAAACTGCTCACAACCTTTGGGCGACAACCTATGGGGGTGAGAGCAGTTTTGTGCGAGTTGGGCTGCCGCAAAGTGCGGCTGATTCCGCACTGATTCGCTGGCAGAGACATCTGCCCGCAAATGAATTCTCCCAAAATTAGTGTTGACACGGTTACCATAACCCTAACTTACCGAACCGGTTTGTGTATACTGAAGGTGCAAAGCACACAGCATACACAAGTAACACACATACAATTCAGTGACACACTAATGTTCCCCAAACAACCCTTATGGAAGACAGGAAAGCTGTGGCTCTCTCCCCCAGCTGCAGGCCATGCAGAGGTTAGAAGTGGCTGCACGGGTATGCTGGTATTTATAGTTCCACTGCAGCTTCAGAAGTCATATGTGCCATATAAGGAGTAATACATATACAATCAGTATTGCCTGCTGTAGCAGCAGAGACATAAGGAGGACACTGGCTCAGTACCTAGCTCAGCCACACTGGCTGCACAGGCGGACAGGAGGAACTTGCTGAACCGGGGCCATCTGTCCGGCACAGAGCCGCCCGCGGGTGACATGCCCGGGAGCCGGGTGCTGCAGACCGGGACTCCCAGCAACACCTACATGGGTCGCGGAGGCGGCTCCGGCCTCTGGCCTCGCACTGGCCGAGGGAGGACGGTGGGAAATGTAGTTCCCTGTAGCTGCCTCCTCCCCCGTGCATGCATGGTGCTCCCTACTCCGCCGGGACTTCTTCTCCAGTCATACTGTATGTCCCAGTGTTACCACCGCAGGCAGCAGCCACACATAGGCTATGGCTGCAGCTGGATAATGACAGGATATAATAGGCTACTACTATTATATATAATGACATTACAAATAAGAACAACAAAATCCATAAAAGGTAATTTTCAAGACTTACAAGGTCGAATCATTCATTATACAATTAGGCATTCATTATATTATAGTTTATATAACGTGATATGGAGTGTATTAGTGACATCACTCTACATCAGCGGTTCTCAAACTGTGTGCCGTGGCATCTTGGGGTGCCTCCGGACACTTGCAGGGGTGACCTGGGTTGGTGGTCCCGCCCAGGACAAATCAAAATTATTTATCTCAATCAGTAGCGGATCTTGCCACGGGCAAGCAGGACTTTTGCCCGTGGCGCCGCCTTCCGGAGGGCGCCACACCGTGGCAAGATCCGCTGCTGTGCCCCCCGCCGCTGTGCCCCCTGCTGGTCCCCCGCTCTGAAGGGAACTCTTCGTGGAGGGGACCTTTGCTGTGCGGTGCGCGATGACGTCATCACTCACCGCACAGCATTGTGGCACAGACACTAGGGGTCATAATTAACCTCTAGTGTCTATGCTGATCCGAGGAGAGGAGCGGCGCCGGCGGCTGTCTGCAGTTGTCTGGAATCAGGAACGGGGATAGTAAGTATACTTTTTTTTTTTTTTTATTCTCTTCCAGCGGCGCTACAGGGGGCACAAATGGGGGCGTAACTGACCACGCCCCGTGTGAAGCCACGCCCCTATAGTTTTGCCCGAGGCGCAACAAGAGCAAGAACCGGCCCTGATGTCAATGTAATAGGCAAAACCAATGCTGGTGGCTGTCAATCATAACATATGTGGACAAACAGAAGCAAATCCTGTCCCTCACCACAGAATTAAACCTAAGGATGACATATAAACTCAATTTACTTATTTTAATATTTCTTTCTATATTTCTCAATAAGAAACTTTTGGCCTAGGGGTGCCGAGAGAACAGTTCTGATACTCTAGGGTGCCATCATTCCAAAAAGTTTGAGAACCACTGCACTACATGATATATAACTTTCGTTGCCTTTTTCTCCGTACAGTAACATTGTTATGGCTTCCACTGATTATGGTGGAACAGTGTTACGGGTAGTGTCTGAGGTGGTACGTAGAGACTACAGTCAGGAAATGTGCTCCGGCTAGGGCCTAGGGGACATAAGGGGCCTCATTCAGAGGCACGCAATGCCGGTATGCATGCCGTTGGCTGATGTTGGAAGTACTGCGCATGCATCCATATGGTTACCACATAGATACGCAGAATGAATTTGGACCCAAGAACTGTGGTGTGCAGTGTGTGTTCTGGGGAGGTGACGGGAGGCACACAGGCGTGTCCCCGGCTTGTCGTTGACAGTGGCTGCATATAAAGATGCAGTAGCGCTGAGCAGGACACCATGTTTAAATGGAGAAATATCACATGCCATCAGTGGTCATTCCGAGTTGATCGTAGCCAGCAACTTTTAGCTGCTGCTGCGATCAACTAGTCCACGCCTATGGAGGAGTGTATTTTAGCTCAGCAGGGCTGCGATCGCTTGTGCAGCCCTGCTAAGCTAAAAAAAATTTAAGTAAAACAAGACTAGCCCTGGACATACTTACCCTGTGCGACGATCTCAGCGATGCTGGGGTCGGCTTTGACGTCAGACATCCGCCCTCCGTTCTCCTGGACACGCCTGCGTTTTCTTCACCACACCCCGAAAACAGCAGGCAACGGTCCGGTGACACCCAGGAACACCTTCTTTCTGTCAATCTTCTTGCGGTCGTCTCTGTGACTGCTTTCTTCGTTCTCCGCGACGTAACCCAGCAACCCCTGTCGCCGGGCAACGACGCGCGTGCGTAGTGCAGCCGCCGCGCATGCGCATTCCGGACCCTTTCGCACCGCAGCGACAAACCGCTGCGTGCGAACGGGTCAGAATGACCCCCATAGTGCTCTGTATGATCAGAAGCGGCCGCACCTGCTTCTGACTCAGCCCTTAATGTGCAGTCATTGGGCACCTCCTATTTACAGTAGGTTTATGCATGGAAAGCGGTGTGTGGGGATATAAAGGGCAGCAGGACAATGTTGTGTCTGGCACTTATATCTGCAGCTGTCTCAATGTCCACATTACAACTTTCATCATGACGTTGTGCACTGAATTTTATTTTGTTATTATTTTTTTGCATTGTAAATATTATTCTTTAATAAATAATCTATGAAGCCTACATGCAGAGAAATATATTTCTCTGACGTCCTAGTGGATGCTGGGAACTCCGTAAGGACCATGGGGAATAGCGGCTCCGCAGGAGACTGGGCACAAAAAGTAAAAGCTTTAGACTAGCTGGTGTGCACTGGCTCCTCCCCCTATGACCCTCCTCCAAGCCTCAGTTAGATTTTTGTGCCCGAACGAGAAGGGTGCAAGCTAGGTGGCTCTCCTGAGCCGCTTAGAAGTAAAAGTTTAAATAGTTTTTTTATTTTCAGTGAGTCCTGCTGGCAACAGGCTCACTGCATCGTGGGACTAAGGGGAGAAGAAGCGAACTCACCTGACTGCAGAGTGGATTGGGCTTCTTGGCTACTGGACATTAGCTCCAGAGGGACGATCACAGGTTCAGCCTGGATGGGTCCCGGAGCCGCGCCGCCGGCCCCCTTACAGAGCCAGAAGAGCGAAGAGGTCCGGAGAAAGCGGCGGCAGAAGACGTTCCTGTCTTCAAATAAGGTAGCGCGCAGCACTGCAGCTGTGCGCCATTGCTCTCAGCACACTTCACACTCCGGTCACTGAGGGTGCAGGACGCTGGGGGGGAGCGCCCTGAGACGCAATAAAAACGATATAAAAACCTTATATGGCTAAAAAAAAAATGCATCACATATAGCTCCTGGGCTATATGGATGCATTTATCCCCTGCCAGTTTCCTGAAAAAAGCGGGAGAAAAGGCCGCCGTGAAGGGGGCGGAGCCTTTCTCCTCAGCACACAAGCGCCATTTTCTTTCACAGCTCCGCTGGAAGGACGGCTCCCTGACTCTCCCCTGCAGTCCTGCACTACAGAAACAGGGTAAAACAGAGAGGGGGGCACTATTGGCAGCTAATATATAAATACAGCAGCTATAACAGGGAGTAACACTTATATAAGGTTATCCCTGTATATATATAGCGCTCTGGTGTGTGCTGGCAAACTCTCCCTCTGTCTCCCCAAAGGGCTAGTGGGGTCCTGTCCTCTATCAGAGCATTCCCTGTGTGTGTGCTGGGTGTCGGTACGATTGTGTCGACATGTATGAGGAGGAAAATGATGTGGAAGCAGAGCAATTGCCTGTGTTAGTGATGTCACCCCCTAGGGAGTCGACACCTGACTGGATGGTAGTAATTAAAGAATTACGTGACAATGTCAGCACTTTGCAAAAAACTGTTGACGACATGAGACAGCCGACAAATCAATTAGTGCCTGTTCAGGCGTCTCAGACACCGTCAGGGGCGCTAAAACGCCCGTTACCTCAGGTGGTCGACACAGACCCTGACACGGATACTGAATCCAGTGTCGACGGTGACGAGACAAACGTAATGTCCAGTAGGGCCACACGTTACATGATCACGGCAATGAAGGAGGCTTTGAACATTTCTGACACTACAAGTACCACAAAAAAGGGTATTATGTGGGGTGTGAAAAAACTACCAGTGGTTTTTCCTGAGTCAGATGAATTAAATGAGGTGTGTGATAAAGCGTGGGTTTCCCCCGATAAAAAACTGCTGATTTCTAATAAATTATTGGCACTATACCCTTTCCCGCCAGAGGTTAGGGCACGTTGGGAAACACCCCCTAGGGTAGATAAGGCGCTCACACGCTTATCAAAAGTTATTTGGGGTCGGTCTATCGGACCTGGTGGCCACAGCAACGGCTGGAAAATCCACCTTTTTACCCCAGGTCACCTCTCAGCAGAAAAAGACACCGTCTTTTCAAACCCAGTCCTTTCGTCCCTATAAGGGCAAGAGGGAAAAAGGCCGCTCGTTCCTGCCCCGGGGCAGAGGAAGGGGAAAAAGACTGCACCATGCAGCCTCTTCCCAGGAGCAGAAGCCCTCCCCCGCTTCTGCCAAGTCCTCAGCATGACGCTGGGGCTCTGCAAGCAGACTCGGGCACGGTGGGGGGCCGTCTCAAGAATTTCAGCGCGCAGTGGGCTCACTCGCAAGTGGACCCCTGGATCCTGCAGGTAGTATCACAGGGGTACAAATTGGAATTCGAGACGTCTCCCCCTCGCCGGTTCCTGAAGTCTGCTCTACCAACATCTCCCTCCGACAGGGAGGCAGTATTGGAAGCTATTCACAAGCTGTATTCCCAGCAGGTGATAATCAAGGTACCCCTCCTACAACAGGGAAAGGGGTATTATTCCACGCTGTTTGTGGTACCGAAGCCGGACGGCTCGGTGAGACCAATTTTAAATCTAAAATCTTTGAACACTTACATAAAAAGGTTCAAATTCAAGATGGAGTCACTCAGAGCAGTGATAGCGAACCTGGAAGAAGGGGACTATATGGTATCTCTAGACATCAAGGATGCTTATCTCCATGTCCCAATCTACCCTTCTCACCAAGGGTACCTCAGGTTTGTGATACAAAACTGTCATTATCAGTTTCAGACGCTGCCGTTTGGATTGTCCACGGCACCACGGGTCTTTACCAAGGTAATGGCCGAAATGATGATTCTTCTTCGAAGAAAAGGCGTATTAATTATCCCTTACTTGGACGATCTCCTGATAAGGGCAAGGTCCAGGGAACAGTTAGAGGTCGGAGTAGCACTATCTCAGGTAGTGCTACGTCAGCACGGGTGGATTCTAAATATCCCAAAATCACAGCTAATTCCAACAACACGTCTACTGTTCCTAGGGATGATTCTGGACACAGTCCAGAAAAAGGTGTTTCTCCCGGAGGAGAAGGCCAGGGAGTTATCCGAGCTAGTCAGGAACCTCCTAAAACCAGGACAAGTGTCAGTGCATCAGTGCACGAGAGTCCTGGGAAAAATGGTGGCTTCTTACGAAGCGATTCCATTCGGAAGATTCCATGCAAGAACTTTTCAGTGGGATCTGCTGGACAAATGGTCCGGATCGCATCTTCAGATGCATCAGCGGATAACCCTATCTTCAAGGACAAGGGTATCTCTCCTGTGGTGGTTACAGAAGGCTCATCTTCTAGAGGGCCGCAGATTCAGCATTCAGGATTGGATGCTGGTAACCACGGATGCCAGCCTGAGAGGCTGGGGAGCAGTCACACAGGGAAGAAATTTCCAGGGCTTGTGGTCAAGCATGGAAACGTCTCTTCACATAAATATCCTAGAGCTAAGGGCCATTTACAATGCCCTAAGTCAAGCAAGGCCTCTGCTTCAGGGTCAACCGGTATTGATCCAGTCGGACAACATCACGGCTGTCGCCCACGTAAACAGACAGGGCGGCACAAGAAGCAGGAGGGCAATGGCAGAAGCTGCAAGGATTCTCCGCTGGGCGGAAAATCATGTGATAGCACTGTCAGCAGTGTTCATTCCGGGAGTGGACAACTGGGAAGCAGACTTCCTCAGCAGACACGACCTCCACCCGGGGGAGTGGGGACTTCATCCAGAAGTCTTCCAAGTGATTGTAAACCGTTGGGAAAAATCAAAGGTGGACATGATGGCGTCCCGTCTCAACAAGAAACTGGACAGATATTGCGCCAGGTCAAGGGACCCTCAGGCAATAGCGGTGGACGCTCTGGTAACTCCGTGGGTGTTCCAGTTGGTATATGTGTTCCCTCCTCTTCCTCTCATACCAAAAGTACTGAGAATCATAAGAAGGAGAGGAGTAAGAACGATACTCGTGGCTCCGGATTGGCCAAGAAGAACTTGGTACCCGGAGCTGCAAGAGATGCTCACGGAGGACCCGTGGCCTCTACCTCTAAGGAAGGACCTGCTCCAGCAGGGACCTTGTCTGTTCCAAGACTTACCGCGGCTGCGTTTGACGGCATGGCGGTTGAACACCGGATCCTGAAGGAAAAAGGCATTCCAGATGAAGTCATCCCTACCCTGATCAAGGCCAGGAAGGATGTAACTGCAAAACATTATCATCGCATTTGGCGAAAATATGTTGCGTGGTGTGAGGCCAAGAAGGCCCCTACGGAGGAATTTCAACTGGGTCGTTTCCTACATTTCCTGCAAGCAGGATTGTCTATGGGCCTAAAATTAGGATCCATTAAGGTTCAAATTTCGGCCCTGTCGATCTTCTTCCAGAAAGAACTGGCTTCAGTGCCTGAAGTTCAGACGTTTGTCAAAGGGGTACTGCATATACAGCCTCCTTTTGTGCCTCCAGTGGCACCTTGGGATCTCAATGTAGTTTTAGGGTTCCTAAAATCACATTGGTTTGAACCACTTGCCACAGTGGATTTGAAATATCTCACATGGAAAGTGGTAATGCTGTTGGCCCTGGCTTCAGCCAGGCGCGTATCAGAATTGGCGGCTTTATCCTATAAAAGCCCTTACCTGATATTTCATTCGGATAGGGCGGAATTGAGGACTCGTCCTCAATTTCTCCCTAAGGTGGTTTCAGCGTTTCACATGAATCAACCTATTGTGGTACCTGTGGCTACTAGGTACTTGGAGGACTCCAAGTTGCTGGACGTAGTCAGGGCCCTGAAAATATATGTTTCCAGGACGGCTGGAGTCAGAAAATCTGACTCGCTGTTTATACTGTATGCACCCAACAAGCTGGGTGCTCCTGCTTCTAAGCAGACGATTGCTCGTTGGATTTGTAGTACAATTCAACTTGCACATTCTGTGGCAGGCCTGCCACAGCCAAAATCTGTAAAAGCCCATTCCACAAGGAAGGTGGGCTCTTCTTGGGCGACTGCCCGAGGGGTCTCGGCTTTACAACTTTGCCGAGCAGCTACTTGGTCAGGGGCAAACACGTTTGCTAAATTCTACAAATTTGATACCCTGGCTGAGGAGGACCTGGAGTTCTCTCATTCGGTGCTGCAGAGTCATCCGCACTCTCCCGCCCGTTTGGGAGCTTTGGTATAATCCCCATGGTCCTTACGGAGTTCCCAGCATCCACTAGGACGTCAGAGAAAATAAGAATTTACTTACCGATAATTCTATTTCTCATAGTCCGTAGTGGATGCTGGGCGCCCATCCCAAGTGCGGATTGTCTGCAATACTTGTATATAGTTATTGTTACAAACAAATCGGGTTGTTTATTGTTGGAAGCCATCTTTTCAGAGGCTCCTACGGTTATCATACTGTTAACTGGGTTCAGATCACGAGTTGTACGGTGTGATTGGTGTGGCTGGTATGAGTCTTACCCGGGATTCAAGATCCTTCCTTATTATGTACGCTCGTCCGGGCACAGTATCTTAACTGAGGCTTGGAGGAGGGTCATAGGGGGAGGAGCCAGTGCACACCAGCTAGTCTAAAGCTTTTACTTTTTGTGCCCAGTCTCCTGCGGAGCCGCTATTCCCCATGGTCCTTACGGAGTTCCCAGCATCCACTACGGACTATGAGAAATAGAATTATCGGTAAGTAAATTCTTATTTTTTTACTGTACACTTTACTGAAATACATAATTTCCTTGACCAAATTCTTAAACCTTTCACTAATAATGTACAAGTGGGACTCATCCTCTACATTTAGGCCCTCATTCCGAGTTGATCGCTCGCTAGCTACTTTTAGCAGCCGTGCAAACGCATAGTCGCCGCCCACGGGGGAGTGTATTTTCACTTTGCAAGAGTGCGAACGCCTGTGCAGCCGAGCGGTACAAAAACATTTTGTGCAAAACAAGACCAGCCCTGCAGTTACTTATTCTGTGCGATAATTGCAGCGACGAAGGTCCCGGAATTGACGTCAGACACCTGCCCTGCAAATGCCTGGACACGCCTGCATTTTTCCAAACACTCCCAGAAAACGGTCAGTTGACACCCATAAACGCCCTCTTCCTGTCAATCTCCTTGCGATCGGCTGTGCGAATGGAATCGTTGCTAGACACAGTGCAAAACGATGATGCTCTTTGTACCAGTACGATGCGCAGTTTTGCCATTTTTTTTACCTGACCGCTGCGCTGTGAAAATCGGCAGCGAGCGATCAACTCGGAATGATCCCCTTAGTCCAAAAGAGAGAAGGGCAAGTTAGTGGCTTTTCTTATATTGTTACAGGGAGAGACTTATCAAAGCTTGGAGAGAAATAAAGTGGAGAGAGAAATCATCAGCTTCTAACTGTCATTTATGGTTTTACAGACTGTTGGGCAGATGTACTAAGCCCTAGAGAGTGATAAAATTGAGAAAGATAAACACCAACCAATCAGCTCATGACATTTACAATTTTACAGTTTATTAGTTTGTATTTTATCTCTCTCCAATTTATCGTACTCCAAGCTTTGATAAATCTCCCCCCAGTGATTTACCCGCAGCGTCAAGAGGTCGGGATCCGGTCTCTAGGTCGACAGTAACTAGGTCGACAATGTTTAGGTTGACCACTATTGGTCGACATGTTCTAGGTCAACAGGTCAAAAGGTCGACATGAGGCTTTTTAAAAAAAAAAATAACTTTTTTTTTTAACGATTAACGCGGTCTACGATTGGGAATAGTAACCTCTGCCGAGAGCAGCGGTATTGGAGCGAGGCACCTTGCCCAAAGCATGGTGAGCGAAGCGAGCCATGCGAGGTGACGCGGTACACTAATTGGGGTTCCCGGTCACTGTACGGAGAAAACGACACCAAAAGAAAACATTTAAAAACTCATGTCGACCTTTTGATCTGTCGACCTAGACCATGTCAACCTAGAGACCCTGTCGATCTAGCATCCCTGTCGACCAATAGTGGTCGACCTAGACACTGTCGACACTATGAGCCATACCCCAAGAGGTCATGTGAGTGTTGCGCACACCTGCTCGCTTTGCAAGCTATTGTTTAGCTCTTTCTGCCCACTCAACACTGGCTGGTCACCCTAAGGTGCCTTCTGTATAACCCCCCGTCCCAACCGTCCTGTATTGGTATCTAAACAGTGCGGGGGAGAGTCTGAGTTCAGCCCAGCTGCTTGGGGAGTGCTGGGCATGCCCCAGAGTGATGGAAATGAGGGCGTGATGTGATGTACGCCTTATGTGGCACCTGATCGTGGAGCTACAGGAGTAGTGAATTCCAGTCAGCCTTTCGGAAGCAGAAAGTAGAACACACAACTAGGTGAACTCTAATTTTTAAGGCTGATCTGGTTTTCGTGGGGGTTTGGCCTTGTTTGGCTGCACCGGAATCACATTTACTTGCGTGATTGGCTTTCTGTTTATTGGAGGGGACTATTGAAATTCCCCCACGTTTCTCAGACAGCAGCATGCACCCTGCAGATGAATATGCCTGGCAGTGGCAGCCAGCTCTCTCCACACAAGTGCATTCGCCTCGTAGGCAACAATCATCAATATGCCAGGCATAGGGGGGGCTTCTAGTGCCTCAATCCTCTCCACGGTTTATCCTCATGCGTTTACCAGCGCTAATCAATAGAACAACATGCGTTACATACAATAAATGGAATGCAAACACAGTGTTACCGCCATGCTAGGAAAGGCTAGTAACATCAGTAGGGTGTATGGTATCAGTAGAAACAATTGCACTGTGTCATATTCATTTACATGCAGCTTATTGGCATTAATAATGCATGTAATTAGCTACAACTTAAGGGTATTACTGTTTCCAGTGTTTGGCAAATGTTGGATGTGCTGTAATGTGTGAGGGTTATAGGCCCTACACACTGGGCGATAATTCTCAAAGATATGAATGATCTCGTTCATTAATGAACGAGATACCGTTCATATCTTTGTGGAGGCACCAGCGATGAACGATGTGCGGCCCTGCGCTCATTCATCGCTGGTGCCCCGTCGGCTGTGCATGCAGGCCAATATGGACGATCTTGTCCATATTTGCCTGCACTTCTATGGAGCCGGGTGACGGGGGAGTGAAGAAACTTCACTCCCCCCATCACTGCCCCTCCGCCGCCGGGTCACCCGTCGGCCGTCTCCGCCGTCGGGCAGCTCGGCGGCGGATCATTAAATGTGTAGGGCCCTTATGTCTGCTTCCTCATCTGGGGTAACTTGCATTCTGTAGGGCTCATGTATAGTTAGATGCAAGTTCTAAAATATGCATTTCCATCATTGTCTGCATCTTACACTGATGACGCCTTATACTTAGAGAGGGCGTACAGAGTGGTATCCGTTCAGATGGTCAACAATGTTAAGGTCGACACTCATTAGGTTGACATGGACAAATGGTCGACACATGAAAATGATCGACACGTGAAAGGTCGACATGATTTTTTTTTTAATGATTTTTAACTTTCATAGTTTACCATCCACATAGACTATGATTGGAAATGGTAACCTGTGGCAAGCGCAGCGGCAGCGGAGCAAAACACTTTGCCCGCATCATGGCGAGCAAAGCGAGCCATGGAAGGGCACGCGTTACACTAATTGGGGTTCCTGGTCATGTTACGGAAAAAATGACACCAAAAACAGTAAAAAAAATCCATGTCCACATTTTCACGTGTTGACCTTCATGTGTCGACCATTTTTTTTCTCTCCATGTCGATCATGTAAATGTCAACCAATAGTGGTCGACCTAATGACTGTCGACCATTCATACCGCAACCGTACAGAGTCAGGATGGGACATGCAAGCATAGGCTGAGTAAAGGTGTATCCATTGTGGTTGCTTGATCCCTGGTGCCCCAGCTCAACCCCACACCTCAAAAGGAACTTCCAGGTCACTGAAACCAGTACCAGGCTATGACAGCTTTTACAGCAATGACTGATTTTCCCTGACTCTCCTCCGTGTACTTTGAATCTTTCATTTTCTTTCTGAATGAGTTTTTCCATCCAGGGCACAAATCCTCCGATCCATTGGACAGCTGCTAACCCTTTGCAGTGGCAGTGTCGTAGACAAGCCTAGGAGGAACTCTGGATTTTCCACCCCACTCAGAATCGGACCCTGTCATGCACTGTTATCCCAACTGCTTCATAAATTAGGAGGTGGGGTCAGCACCATTGAATCCTTAGACTGGTAGTAGGTTGGGGAACTACTCCTCTTTATCTCTCTTCTTGGCTTGATAAAGTTGATACATCCCACCTTGATTATTCTAGTCGGAAGTTCTGTCCTGGAATGACTTTAATGATAAATTAGCATAAATAAGTCTGTTATCACTGCAGACTGCAGTTAAATGAGTAGAAATTGCCGACCTTAACAAATAGACCCTGACGATTATACATGGGGAGATGTACTAAACCTTAGAGAGTGATAAAGTGGAGAGAGATTTGTGTTTATTCATTAAGAAAACAAAAAGCGAATTGTTACTTATCACTATACATCACATCAGTTCGATGTATAGCTGTGATACGTAGCAATTCACGTATACTCACCGCTCCGGTGATGCTATGCCATGTCTGGGGCTCCAGCAGTGCTGTCTCCTTTGGCGGTCCCTTCTGCGATGTCCGGAGTATGCCAGCGGGTCCCTCTGCGCATGCGCTGCCTGTTGACTTCCCGGCAGGCCGCAGGAGCCAGCACGGGTGCCAGTCAGTCAGCAGGGAAGCAATGAGCGTACCTGCAGTTACCGCACCGCAGTTCAGGTTACGCCATCCTGACATGGCGAACCTGAACTTTGTGGAGAAACAAAAAAACTGGGCTTTCCGCTCCATTTATGAATCGCACTCACCGTACAAAAGCATGTTGATGCGATTCAGGCACGGAGCGGGTGTGCCACTAGAAAAGTCAGGGACTTCTCCACGGTAACCCGCTCTATGAATTGCGGCAAGCAGAGAAAAGCCCTATTTAACGCAAAACAGAGCTTTTTTTTCTCTGCTTTCTGAATAGACCCCAAAGTACCAAACAATCACCTCCTAAAAGCCATGTTGTTACAGGTTGTGTTTGAAAAATGACAGGAGCCGATTGGTTGGTACTTTGGCGTCTTTTCATGAAGCAGTGAAAAGAGTGGAGAAGTGATCAGTGGAGAAGTTGCCGATGGCAACCAATCAGCTGCTATGTAAATTTTTATAGAATGCACTTGATAAAGGTTACTTCAGTGCTGATTGGTTGCCATGGGCAACTTTTCCACTGGCTCACTTCTCCACATTTTTCACCGCTTCATGAATAGACCCCTTTAGCTCTCTCCGCATTTTCTCCCACGTCCATCACCGCACTACAATCAGGCGATAATGATCATTTTTACCAAAGCTTTCCTCCCTTTACTACCACTGTGCATGGTAGTATCCCACAATTCATATACGGGTGGTCTTCAGTATGCCGACTGTCAGGATACCGGCGCACAGTATACCGGCGCCGGGATCCCGACATCCGGCATACCGACAGTTTTTCTCCCTCGTGGGGGTCCACGACCCCCCCTGGAGGGAGAATAAATAGCGTGGCGCACGTAGCGCGCCACCGTGCCCGCAAGGGGCTCATTTGCGCTCGCCACGCTGTCGGTATGCCGGCGGTCGGGCTCCCGGTGCTGGTCGCCGGGAGCCCGGCCGCCGGCATACCATACTACACCCTTCATATACACGTATACACAGTTTATCTAGTTTTTAAAAGGGAACAAGAAAGGCGCTGAGCCCATGTTCCTGCTAGTTATGCTTGTTCTGCATCTGCAGTCATCTGGCATTGAGTTATTTATTTGCAGTAAAAGGCAATCATGGGTTACTGCAATTAGCAGCTATGCATAGGCACCAGATAACATAATGGCCAGGTTATATACAGTATGTATTTCCAGATCATTATGTTTGGTTACCTATTATATCATCATAATGTGATACAGACGGGTTCACTACGGCTGGCCGGCGGTCGGGCTCCCGGCGACCAGCATCCCGGCGCCGGGAGCCCGACCGCCGGCTTACCGACAGCTTGGCGAGCGCAAATGAGCCCCTTGCGGGCTCGCTGCGCTCGCCACGCTACGGGCACGGTGGCGCGCTACGCGCGCCACACTATTTTATTCTCCCTCTATGGGGGTCGTGGACCCCCACGAGGGAAAATAATTGTCGGTATGCCGGCTGTCGGGCTCCCGGCGCCGGTATACTGAGCGCCGGGAGCCCGACCGCCGGCAAACAGAAGACCACCCGATACAGACATAGCCAGCCAGAAAAATAGTAGCAAGCAATATTTGTGGTACAGAAAAATTCCCAAACCTGCGCCTGTATGTGTAAGCTGCTGTATTAGGATAGATTACACAGAGCATGTATAGCGCCTGTGTATTGCTCCCACAGTTACAGTATGTAATCAGCATATGGGAAACCTCTATGTATCCTGATATAAATGTACATTATTAAGAATGAGATGCACTGATGCAGAGACATGAGGGGACACACAGTCTTGCAGCCCTCACACTTATGATTGGCTGCCTTCCTTGCCCGGCGATGCTG
The DNA here is from genome assembly GCF_028390025.1 of Pseudophryne corroboree. Lineage (NCBI taxonomy): Eukaryota > Metazoa > Chordata > Amphibia > Anura > Myobatrachidae > Pseudophryne > Pseudophryne corroboree. The sequence continues at coordinate 86,017,738 of NC_086447.1, read as the reverse complement.
ATTGGTTGGCCAAGGGGTGAGATCGCGGCTAACCAATCAGCGTCGCCGGGCACGGCTGGCAAGCAGCCATGGAATGCCCTTGGCAACCAGCACGCTCTGCCTTCCGTGGCCACGCCCTGTATGTGTGACGTCGCCAGCTGTCAGGCTCCGGGCCGCCTCTCTGAGGTGACAGGTGCCTCTGTGCCAGTCGGCATCTGGCTGGCGGCGGGAGAGGATGCTGGAGGTGCTCCCTGTCTCTGGTGTCACCGTGCTCGGGGTCCTGCTGGCTCTCCTGGCCGGGCTGCTGGCGAGAAGCCTCCTTTCCAGGGGACCCCAGAGCCACCCGCCTCCTCCATGCCTGCGGGGCTGGATACCCTGGCTGGGGGTCGCCTTAGAGATGGGGAAAGCCCCCCTGGATTTCATAGAGAGAGCCAGGCAGCAGGTAATGGGCACCGTGCACCTGATAATGGGGACCAGCACCCTGCTGCTGGATACTGTACGTACCTCCCAACATGACCCTCTCCAGGAGGAACAGAATGCTTTGCTCCTGGACTTCCCTCTTACTGTATGATTGCCTTCACCTGTGCTGAAACACCTTTCTTATCCATTTACCTGTACAACATAGGTGCCGGCAATCATACATAAGCAAAAAATTCCAGAAGCAGAGCATGGTGTCCCTCCAGCAGAGGGTTATATTGAGAGGTATGACTGTTCCAGTTACATGGTTATTATGGGAGTTTATGGTTGTATTGAATCTTGTTATTTCTCTGACGTCCTAGTGGATGCTGGGAACTCCGTAAGGACCATGGGGAATAGCGGCTCCGCAGGAGACTGGGCACAACTAAAGAAAGCTTTAGGACTACCTGGTGTGCACTGGCTCCTCCCACCATGACCCTCCTCCAGACCTCAGTTAGAATCGTGTGCCCGGCTGAGCTGGATGCACACTAGGGGCTCTCCTGAGCTCCTAGAAAGAAAGTATATTTTAGTTTTTTTATTTTACAGTGAGACCTGCTGGCAACAGGCTCACTGCAACGAGGGACTAAGGGGAGAAGAAGCGAACCTACCTGCTTGCAGGTAGCTTGGGCTTCTTAGGCTACTGGACACCATTAGCTCCAGAGGGATCGACCGCAGGACCCGTCCTTGGTGTTCGTTCCCGGAGCCGCGCCGCCTTCCCCCTTACAGAGCCAGAAGCAAGAAGATGATCCGGAAAATCGGCGGCAGAAGACTTCAGTCTTCACCAAGGTAGCGCACAGCACTGCAGCTGTGCGCCATTGCTCCTCATGTACACCTTACACTCCGGTCACTGATGGGTGCAGGGCGCTGGGGGGGGGGGCGCCCTGAGCAGCAATATTAAGACCTTGGCTGGCAAAATAATCACAATATATAGTCCCAGGGCTATATATGTGATAAATACCCCTGCCAGAATCCATAAAAAAGCGGGAGAAAAGTCCGACGAAAAAGGGGCGGGGCTATCTCCCTCAGCACACTGGCGCCATTTTCTCTTCACAGTGCAGCTGGAAGACAGCTCCCCAGGCTCTCCCCTGTAGTTTTCAGGCTCAAAGGGTTAAAAAGAGAGGGGGGGCACTAAATTTAGGCGCAATATTGTGTATACAAGCAGCTATTCTGGAAAATTCACTCAGTTATAGTGTTAATCCCTACATTATATAGCGCTCTGGTGTGTGCTGGCATACTCTCTCTTTGTCTCCCCAAAGGGCTTTGTGGGGTCCTGTCCTCAGTCAGAGCATTCCCTGTGTGTGTGCGGTGTGTCGGTACGGCTGTGTCGACATGTTTGATGAGGAGGCTTATATGGAGGCGGAGCAGAGGCCGATAAATGGGATGTCGCCCCCTGTGGGGACGACACCAGAGTGGATGGATAGGTGGAAGGTATTAACCGACAATGTCAACTCCTTACATAAAAGGCTGGATGACGTAACAGCTGTGGGACAGCCGGCTTCTCAGCCCGCGCCTGCCCAGGCGTCTCAAAGGCCATCAGGGGCTCAAAAAAACGCCCGTTACCTCAGATGGCAGACACAGATGTCGACACGGAGTCTGACTCCAGTGTCGACGAGGTTGAGACATATACACAATCCACTAGGAACATCCGTTGCATGATCCCGGCAATTAAAAATGTGTTTTAGGATACGGCCACTTTGAAGGAGCCTGCTGATTAAAAGCAGGAGGCTATCCTGAAGTCTGTATATACACACTCAGGTATTATACTGAGACCTGCAATTGCCTCAGCATGAATAGTGCTGCTGCAGGAGGGTCTGATACCCTGTCAATAATATTAAAACCCTAGACAGGGATAATATTTTGCTAACATAGAGCATATTAAAGACGTAGTCTTATATATGAGGGATGCACAGGGGGATATTTGCCGGCTGGCATCCAGAATTAATGCAAGGTCCATTTTGCCAGGAGGGTATTAGAGACCCGGCAGTGGACAGGTGATGCTGACTTTAAAAGGCACATGGAGATTCTGCCTTATAAGGGTGAGGAATTGTTTGGGGATGGTCTCTGGGACCTCGTATCCACAGCAACAGCTGGGAAGAAATTTTTTTACCTAAGGTTTCCTCACAGCCTAAGAAAGCACTGTATTATCAGGTACAGTCCTTTCGGCTTCAGAAAAGCAAGGGGGCCAAAGGCGCTTCCTTTCTGCACAAGGGAAGAAGGAAAAAGCTGCACAGACAGCCAGTTCCCAGGATCAAAAATCTTCCCCCGCTTCCTCTGAGTCCACAGCATGACGCTGGGGCTCCACAGGTGGAGACAGGTGCGGTGGGGGCGCGTCTCGGGAACTTCAGGGACCAGTGGGCTTGCCCACAGGTGGATCCCTGGGTTCTGCAAATAGTATCACAGGGATACAAGCTGGAGTTCGAGGCGACTCCCCCTCGCCGTTACCTCACATCAGCCTTGCCTGCTGCCCTCGGAGATAGGGAGTTAATACTGGCGGCAATTCACAAGCTGCACTTCCAGCAGGTGAAATCAAGGTACCCCTCCTTCAACAAGGCCGGGGTTACTATTCCAAAATGTTTGTGGTACCGAAACCAGACGGTTCGGTGAGACCCATTCTAAAATTGAAATCCTTGAACACTTATATAGGAAGGTTCAAGTTCAAAATGGAATCGCTCAGGGCGATTATTGCAAGCCTGGAGAATTTCAGGGTATCACTGGACATCAAGGATGCTTACCTGCATGTCCCTATTTACCCTCCTCACTAGGAGTACCTCAAAATTGTGGTACAGGATTGTCATTACCAATTCCAGACGTTGCCGTTGGTCTGTTCCTGGGTATGTGTCAGATTGCGTTTGGTCTGTGTCCCCGGAGGGGGCGCTAGTGGGTCAGTGGAGGTGGAAGGAAGGAAACGAGGAGGTTGAATAACGTTCCTGCGCATGAGCGCAAAGGTATTTTTATTAGGCAGATGTATAACAGTTATTGCAGCAGAAATAATAATAACAGGTGAAAAAAGTCAATCACTCAGTAATGAATCTGAAAGTCTATGGCAAATGAATGATAAATGAATTTGAGAAATAATATCCAGAATATAAATCAGAAGAGCAGAATGTCTTATGGAATGATTCTGGCTTGGAAACCAGTGCAGGGTTAAAACGGGAAACTAGGCAGTAGATGATATGGCAAACCTGAGCATAAGCAGGAGACCGACTCACAGTGCAGGTGATGGGCACTGGCAGCAGCAAGCTGTGTCACAGGTGGAGGAAATGAACGCACCTGGAGTTTGTCTTCAACTGCAGGCTGAAGCACACAAGGTGGTGATGAGTGTGAGGCCTTATGCAGGTTGCAGGTATTGCTGAGCCTTGAAGTTCCACGGGAGAATGCAGAGTAACCAGGAGTATAATGTTCTTAGCAGAGAACCAGGAACTCAGGAGAGACAGGAACCGATCCTTTCATGTAGGTCGCAGATAGACACAAAGTCCAGGATGCCTGTGAGCTGTACCTGTAGCCTCCTATATACCCCATGGTACGCAGGGATTGGATGAGTGCAGGAAAGGTGGGTGTGGCCACGCACCGGATTGGCCGCAGCATACTGGCTATTGCAGACTGTCATGGCGGCGCCCACGCCGCGGCCCAGCGGGGACGCGGCGCGCTACACGCCTGCTGTCTCAGCAGTACCCCCAGGATCCAGATGATGACCCATGGCAGGGGCATAGGCAACCGGTGACCGCAGGGAGCCAGGACGGAGTCCGCAGCGGCGGACGGATGACAGCCTGGTAAGTCGATTCCTGACAGTACCCCCTCCTTTAGGGGTGGACACCGAACACCCACGTGGTTTGGAGGGATGAGTGCTGTGGAAAACACGGACCAACCTAGGAGCATGGACATCAGATGAATTCACCCAGCTTCTCTCCTCTGGGCCATAACCGCACCAATCGACCAGGTACTGGAGACGTCCATACCGGCAACGGGAGTCCAGAATCTTGTTGATCTCAAATTCCACGCCCCGCTGAGTTCGGATCTTGGGACCTGCTGGAAGAGTATTCTGAAAGCGGTTTAGAACTAAAGGTCTGAGGAGAGAAATGTGAAAGGCATTAGGTATACGAAGTGAAGATGGTAATTTCAACTTGTAAGCTACTGGGTTGATGACACTCTCAATAGGGTAAGGACCAATGAAGCGTGGTGCAAACTTCATGGAAGGAACCCTGAGACGAAGGTTGCGGGTTGATAACCAAACTCGATCCCCAGGTTTCAAATAGGGAACCGCACGTCTCTTGCGGTCGGCAAAGATCTTATATCGACTGGAGGCTTTTTTGAGGGAAACGTGAATCTTTTTCCAAATGGTTGAAAACTGAGTTAGTGCAGAAGTGGCAGCTGGAACATCCATATGAGGAAGCTCTTGGAATTCAGGTACACGGGGATGTTGCCCATAAACTGCAAAGAATGGTGTCGTATCAGTGGCAGTATGATATCGAAAGTTATGGGCAAACTCGGCCCACGGGAGCAGATTGAACCAATCATCCTGGGAAGATGACACATATAACCTTAAAAAAGTCTCAAGTTCTTGATTGACTCTCTCTGTCTGCCCATTCGTCTGAGGATGGTATGATGACGAGAATTTCAATTTTACCTGCATGGCAGAACAGAGGGCCCTCCAAAACCTCGCTACAAACTGTACCCCCCGATCAGATATTATTTCAGAGGGTAAACCATGTAAGCGGAAAATCTCCTGTATGAAGATTTGGGCAAGTTTCGGGGCAGAAGGGAGACCCTGGAGGGGAACGAAATGAGCCATCTTGGTGAATCTGTCCACTACAACCCAAATGGTATTATGTCCCTGAGAAGATGGAAGGTCAGTGATAAAATCCATGGACAGATGAGACCAAGGACGACTAGGGACAGACAAGGGTTGTAACTGACCTGCTGGTGACTGACGAGGAGTCTTGTGCTGCACACATTTAGGACAGGATGCCACGAAATCCTGGATGTCCATTTTCATCTTTGGCCACCAATATGATGCGGAAAGGAACTTGAATGTCTTCAGGACACCAGGATGACCAGTGAATTTGGACTGATGGGCCCAAGATAGCAACTTGGGACGGAGCTCTGAGGAAACAAAAGTCTTACCAGGAGGAGGAGCTGGGGAGACTTGAGAGGCAGCGAAAACCACGGGACTCAGGATGGAATGTGGCACAGAGTCAGATGTTCCTTCTTCAGATTCCATGGATCGGGATAATGCATCGGCTTTCACATTCTGTGAACCTGGGCGGAAATGAAGCTTAAAATTAAAACGTGAGAAAAACATAGCCCACCTGGACTGGCGAGGGTTAAGGCACTGGGCTGCTTTTAAATAAAGCAAGTTCTTATGATCCGTGAAGATGTTAAACGGATGTTTGGCCCCTTCTAGGAGATATCTCCATTCCTCGAGAGCCAGCTTGATTGCCAGTAACTCTTGATCTCCCACGGAGTAGTTAGCTTCTGCAGGAAGAAACTTGCGAGAATAGAATCCACACGGGTGGACTTTCCCATCAGATCCCTTCTGGGAGAGAACAGCACCTACCCCAACTGTAGAGGCGTCTACCTCCAACTCGAATGGTCTGTCGACATCTGGCTGTGACAGCACTGGAGCAGACATAAAGGCTAGCTTGATTTTCCGGAAGGCTGCCAAGGCTTCTTCTGACCAGTTGGAATGATCTGCCCCTTTCCGAGTCAGGTTGGTAATAGGAGCGATGAGAGTGGAGAATCCTCGAATAAATTTTCTATAGTAGTTGGCGAAACCCAGGAACCGCTGGATAGCTTTGAGGGAAGTTGGAATGGACCAGTTGGCAATGGCTTCCAATTTCGTCGGGTCCATCTGAAGATCCGATCCGGAGATTATATAACCCAGAAAGGGTATAGAGGGAACTTCAAAGGTGCATTTAGATAGTTTCCCGTAGAGACGATTCTCACGAAGACGTCGGAGAACTTCACAGACTTGTAGGCGATGAGATGGAAGGTCTTGAGAAAAGATAAGAATATCATCTAGATAGACAACGAGGTATTTATACAGCACATCTCGAAAAATTTCATTCACAAAGTGTTGGAATACCGCTGGAGCATTACTCAACCCAAATGGCATTACCAGGTATTCATAATGGCCATCTCGAGTGTTGAAAGCTGTTTTCCACTCGTCACCACTCCGGATTCTGATGAGATTATAGGCACCGCGGAGATCTAACTTGGTGAAAATGCGGGCCCCCTTAACTCTATCAAAAAGTTCGGTAATGAGTGGTAAAGGATAACTATTCTTGATAGTAATGTCATTGAGACCCCGATAGTCAATGCATGGACGCAGTCCTCCATCCTTCTTTTTGACAAAGAAGAAACCTGCACCAGCGGGTGATGATGACGGACGGATGAATCCTTTCTGGAGATTCTCTCTGATGTATTTACTCATCGCCTCTGTTTCAGGAACAGATAAAGGGTAGGTGCGCCCCCTAGGTGGCTTCTTGCCAGGAAGGAGATCGATGGGACAATCCCATTCCCTATGGGGCGGCAGAATATCAGCAGCCTTTTCACAGAAGACGTCTGCGAAGTCTTGATAAACTGCTGGAAGACTTAGCTGTGACTTTACTTCGGTTGATTTAATGGGACACACTTGGGCTAAGCAGGATTGGTGACAATGTGAACCCCATGAGGTAAGCTGCAACGTTGTCCAGTTGAACTGTGGGTTATGTAGCTGGAGCCAAGGCATGCCCAAGACAATCTCCTGGGTGGCCTGAGGGATGACCAGGAACTTGATCAGTTCTGAATGAAGAAATCCAACTCCCAGAACCACTGGGGTAGTTTGATGTGAAATGTTCCCCTTAGAGATTCTACTACCATCCACAGCAGTAATGTATACAGGACAAGAAAGTTCACAGGTAGACAGACGAAATTTATTTACGGCAGCTTGGGTGATAAAATTTCCTGCAGCACCGCAGTCCACTAATGCTGACGCAGACTGGAGCCCAACGGAGGTTTCTAGCGTCACTGGAAGAATGAGGTCTTGTTGGGAAGGAGCTTGACTGAGAGATCCTAACTTGACTCCTCCCTTACAAGTCAGGATCTGGCGTTTCCCGAACGCATCGTGCAGGAGTTAATTTGATGACCCGCAGCAGCACAGTACAGGCAGAGCCTCTCCCGTATTCTTCTTGCCCGCTCTTCAGGAGATAGGCGGGACCTATTAATCTGCATAGGCTCGTCAGAAGAGGGAGACTGGAACTGTACAGGAGGTATGTACCTTGGTCTGCGAGACTCACTCCGAGCGCGTTCATTATTGCGTTCGCGGATGCGAGAGTCCAGCTTAATACATAGGGAGATCAAATCAGGCAGTTGAACAGGAATGTCACGGGTTGTCAATTCGTCCTTGATCCGATCCGAAAGTCCGTGCCAGAAGGCTGCTACCAGAGCTTGGTTGTTCCACTGGATCTCTGCAGCCAACGTCTGGAACTGGATGACATATTGTCCCATGCTTCGGTTACCTTGACGAAGTTGGATCAGGTCTGCCGAAGCTGATGTTGCTCGACCAGGTTCGTCAAAGATCCGTCTAAAAGTTGACACGAAGTCTGAGTAGTTGTTGATCAGAGGGTCAGCACGTTCCCACAGAGGAGACACCCAACTCAGAGCAGAACCAGAGAGTAAGGAAATGATGTAGGCAACCTTGGACCTTGGTGTGGGAAAGTTATGTGGCAATAACTCAAACTGTATTTCACACTGATTGAGAAAGCCGCGACATAGTTTAGGACTGCCATCATATTTGCTCGGCACGGGCAGGTGCAGGCGTGATACTGGAACTGATGCAGCCGACGTAGAAGAATTTACAGCACTGGCAGGTGCTGGAGTAACTGGAACAGTAGGTGAAAGTACACTGGGCAGGGATTGCTGCAGTGTATCCAATCGGGAGGACATCCCTTGTAGAAAGTGAAGCATCTGCTGCTGCGCAACCTCTTGACCATCCAGACGGGAGACCAGATCTTGCAAGGCCTCTGACCCCACACTCCGTCCACCATCCGAGTCCATCGATCCTGGACTTACTGTCAGATTGCGTTTGGTCTGTGTCCCCGGAGGGGGCGCTAGTGGGTCAGTGGAGGTGGAAGGAAGGAAACGAGGAGGTTGAATAACGTTCCTGCGCATGAGCGCAAAGGTATTTTTATTAGGCAGATGTATAACAGTTATTGCAGCAGAAATAATAATAACAGGTGAAAAAAGTCAATCACTCAGTAATGAATCTGAAAGTCTATGGCAAATGAATGATAAATGAATTTGAGAAATAATATCCAGAATATAAATCAGAAGAGCAGAATGTCTTATGGAATGATTCTGGCTTGGAAACCAGTGCAGGGTTAAAACGGGAAACTAGGCAGTAGATGATATGGCAAACCTGAGCATAAGCAGGAGACCGACTCACAGTGCAGGTGATGGGCACTGGCAGCAGCAAGCTGTGTCACAGGTGGAGGAAATGAACGCACCTGGAGTTTGTCTTCAACTGCAGGCTGAAGCACACAAGGTGGTGATGAGTGTGAGGCCTTATGCAGGTTGCAGGTATTGCTGAGCCTTGAAGTTCCACGGGAGAATGCAGAGTAACCAGGAGTATAATGTTCTTAGCAGAGAACCAGGAACTCAGGAGAGACAGGAACCGATCCTTTCATGTAGGTCGCAGATAGACACAAAGTCCAGGATGCCTGTGAGCTGTACCTGTAGCCTCCTATATACCCCATGGTACGCAGGGATTGGATGAGTGCAGGAAAGGTGGGTGTGGCCACGCACCGGATTGGCCGCAGCATACTGGCTATTGCAGACTGTCATGGCGGCGCCCACGCCGCGGCCCAGCGGGGACGCGGCGCGCTACACGCCTGCTGTCTCAGCAGTACCCCCAGGATCCAGATGATGACCCATGGCAGGGGCATAGGCAACCGGTGACCGCAGGGAGCCAGGACGGAGTCCGCAGCGGCGGACGGATGACAGCCTGGTAAGTCGATTCCTGACAGTATGGTTCTGGACACAGACCAAAAAAAAAGTGTTTCTCCCGGAGGAGAAAGCCAAGGAGCTGTCATCTCTAGTCAGAGTCCTCCTGAAACCAAAACAGGTGTCGGTGCATCACTGCACGCGAGTCCTGGGAAAAATGGTAGCTTCCTACGAAGCAATTCCATTCGGCAGGTTCCATGCAAGAACTTTTCAGTGGGACCTGTTGGACAAGTGGTCCGGATCGCATCTTCAGATGAATCGGCTGATAACCCTGTCTCCAAGGACCAGGGTATCTCTGCTGTGGTGGCTGCAGAGTGCTCATCTTCAAGAGGGCCGCAGATTCGCCATACAGGACTGGATCCTGGTGACCACGGATGCCAGCCTTCGAGGCTGGGGGGCAGTCACACAGGGAAGAAACTTCCAGGGACTATGGTCAAATCAGGAGATTTCCCTACACATAAATATTCTGGAACTAAGGGCCATTTACAATGCCCTAAGTCAGGCAAGACCCCTGCTTCAAAATCAGCCGGTACTGATCCAATCAGACAACATCACGGCAGTCGCCCATGTAAACCGACAGGGCGGCACAAGAAGCAGGATTGCGTGGCAGAAACCACAAGGATTCTCCGATGGGCGGAAAATCACGTGTTAGCACTGTCAGCAGTGTTCATTCCGGGAGTGGACAACTGGGAAGCAGACTTCCTCAGCAGACACGACCTCCACCCGGGAGAGTGGGGACTTCATACAGGAGTTTTCCAACTGATTGTAAACCGTTGGGAAAGGCCACAGGTGGACATGATGGCGTCCCACCTAAACAAAATATTGCGCCAGGTCAAGAGACCCTCAGGCAATAGCTGTGGACGCTCTAGTGACACCGTGGGTGTACCAGTCGGTTTATGTGTTCCTTCCTCTTCCTCTCATACCCAAGGTACTGAGGATAATAAGGAAAAGAGGAGTAAGTACTATACTCATTGTTCCGGATTGGCCAAGAAGAACTTGGTACCCGGAACTTCAAGAAATAATCTCAGAGGACCCATGGCCTCTACCGCTCAGACAGGATCTGCTGCAGCAGGGTCTGTGTCTGTTCCAAGACTTACCGCGGCTGCGTTGACGGCATGGCGGTTGAACGCCGGATCCTGAAGGAAAAGGACATTCCGGAGGAAGTCATTCCTACGCTGATTAAAGCTAGGAAAGAAGTAACCGCAAACCATTATCACCGCATTTGGCGAAAATATGTTGCGTGGTGTGCGGACAGGAAGGCCCCAACAGAGGAATTTCAGCTGGGTCGATTTCTGCACTTCCTACAGTCAGGAGTGACTATGGGCCTAAAATTGGGTTCCATTAAGGTCCAGATTTCGGCTCTGTCGATTTTCTTCCAGAAAGAACTGGCTTCACTGCCTGAAGTTCAGACATTTGTAAAGGGAGTGCTGCATATTCAGCCCCCTTTTGTGCCTCCAGTGGCACATTGGGATTTCTAAAATCACACTGATTTGAACCACTTAAAACCGTAGATTTAAAATATCTCACGTGGAAGGTGGTCATGCTATTGGCCTTGGCTTCGGCCAGGCGTGTGTCAGAATTGGCGGCTTTGTCGTGTAAAAGCCCTTATCTGTTTTTCCATATGGATAGGGCAGAATTGAGGACTCGTCCCCAGTTTCTCCCTAAGGTGGTATCAGCTTTTCACTTGAACCAACCTATTGTGGTGCCTGCGGCTACTAGGGACTTGGAGGATTCCAAGTTACTTGACGTAGTCAGGGCCTTGAAAATTTATGTTTCCAGGACGGCTGGAGTCAGGAAAACTGACTCGCTATTTATCCTGTATGCACCCAACAAGCTGGGTGCTCCTGCTTCTAAGCAGACTATTGCTTGCTGGATTTGTAGCACAATTCAGCTTGCGCATTCTGCGGCTGGACTGCCGCATCCTAAATCTGTAAAAGCCCATTCCACAAGGAAGGGGGCTCTTCTTGGGCAGCTGCCCGAGGGGTCTCGGCTTTACAACTTTGCCGAGCTGCTACATGGTCAGGGTCAAACACGTTTGCAAAATTCTACAAAATTGATACCCTGGCTGAGGAGGCCCTTGAGTTCTCTCATTCGGTGCTGCAGAGTCTTCCGCACTCTCCCGCCCATTTGGGAGCTTTGGTATAATCCCCATGGTCCTTACGGAGTTCCCAGCATCCACTAGGACGTCAGAGAAAATAAGATTTTACTCACCGGTAAATCTATTTCTCGTAGTCCGTAGTGGATGCTGGGCGCCCATCCCAAGTGCGGATTGTCTGCAATACTTGTATATAGTTATTGCCTAACTAAAGGGTTATTGTTGAGCCATCTGTTGAGAAGCTCAGTTATATTTCATACTGTTAACTGGGTATAGTATCACGAGTTATACGGTGTGATTGGTGTGGCTGGTATGAGTCTTACTCGGGATTCAAAATCCTTCCTTATTGTGTCAGCTCTTCCGGGCACAGTGTCCTAACTGAGGTCTGGAGGAGGGTCATAGAGGGAGGAGCCAGTGCACACCAGGTAGTCCTAAAGCTTTCTTTAGTTGTGCCCAGTCTCCTGCGGAGCCGCTATTCCCCATGGTCCCTACGGAGTTCCCAGCATCCACTACGGACTACGAGAAATAGATTTACCGGTGAGTTAAATCTTATTTTTTTATTTACAGTGTTATGCAATTTATATATTGGCAGAAATTTGCACCTGTTGTACGAAGATGTGTGGGGCCTTATCTAGGGTGACCATATTATCCCTTTTACCTGGGACGCTTGGAGAGTATGGGTCGTTGGGTCGACTCAACTTAGTTCGACATGGTCATTAGGTCGGCAGGTACTAGGTCAAAAGGTTGACATGGGTTTTTAGACTTTTTATGGTGTCGTTTTCTTCGCAAAGTGAAAGGGAACCCCAATTAATGCACCGTGTCCCCTCGTATGACTCGCTGCGCTCAGCACAGGTTACCGTTCCCAATTGTAGTCCACGTGGATCGTCAAGTATAAAAAATTCCAAAAAATGAAGAAAAAAATTGTGAAAAACTCATGTCGACTTATTGACCATGTTGACCTAAGCTGTGTTGACCTAATGACCGTATCCCCTCATGGATTACACAGGTTCTGTGGCTGGCTGACTTCAAGCCTACATGTTAGATGGTTTTAATCTGCCACAGAACCTGTGTAATCCATGAGCGTCCCAGGTAAAAGGGATATGGTCACCCTACCTTATCCAGAGCTGGGTGCAAAATGCGGCAGGCATTTGTGCAACCTATTCAGAGTTGTGGAGCAACTGAAATGCACAAATAATTACATACCTCCCAACATGACCCTCTCCGGGAGGGACAAAATGCTCTGCTCCTGGACTTCTCTCTATTGCCGACACCTGTGTTGAACAGGATAATGGATAAGAAAGGTGTTTCACCACAGATGAGGGTAATCATAAATTAGGAGGAAAGTCCAGGAGCAGAGCATGCTGTCCCTCCTGGAGAGGGTCATGTTGGGAGGTATCTAACTATCTGTCTGTCCTATGTATCTATCTATCCATCAAGATCAGAGGTTCTCAAACTCGGTCCTTGGGGGCCCACACAGTGCATGTTTTGCAGGTCTCCTCACAGAATCACAAGTGAAATAATTAGCTCCACCTGTGGACCTTTTAAAATGTGTCAGTGAGTAATTAATACACCTGTGCACCTGCTGGGTTACCTGCAAAACATGCACTGTGTGGGCCCACGAGGACCAAGTTTGAGAACCTCTGATCAAGATATATGTATTTCAGTTGCTCCAGCTCTAAATGGTATGTACACCCTAGGCCACAGGTTCTCAAACTCGGTCCTCAGGACCCCACACAGTGCATGTTTTGCAGGTAACCCAGCAGGTGCACAAGTGTATTAATTACTCACTGACACATTTTAAAAGATTTACAGGTGGAGCTAATTATTTCACTTGTGATTCTGAGGAGACCTGCAAAACATGCACTGCGTGGGGTCCTGAGGACCGAGTTTGAGAACCAATGCCCTAGGCCACAGGTTCTCAAACTCGGTCCTCAGGACCCCACACAGTGCATGTTTTGCAGGTCTCCTAACAGAATCACAAGTGAAATAATTAGTTCCACCTGCGGACCTTTTAAAATGTCAGTGAGTAATTAATACACCTGTGCACCTGCTGGGTTACCTGCAAAACATACACTGTGTGGGGTCCTGAGGACCGAGTTTGAGAACCTATGCCCTAGGCGATATTTTAGACAATATTTCCATACCTCCCAACATGACCCTCTCCAGGAGGGACAGAATGTTCTGTTCCTGGACTTCCCTCTTAATTTATTTTCTCTGACGTCCTAGTGGATGCTGGGTACTCCGTAAGGACCATGGGGAATAGCGGGCTCCGCAGGAGACTGGGCACTCTAAAGAAAGATTAGGTACTATCTGGTGTGCACTGGCTCCTCCCTCTATGCCCCTCCTCCAGACCTCAGTTAGAATCTGTGCCCGGCCCGAGCTGGTTGCACACTAGGGGCTCTCCTGAGCTTCTAGTAAAGAAAGTATTTGTTAGGTTTTTTATTTTCAGTGAGATCTGCTGACAACAGACTCATTGCTACGAGGGACTAAGGGGAGAAGAAGCGAACCTACCTACTTGCAGCTAGCTTGGGCTTCTTAGGCTACTGGACACCATTAGCTCCAGAGGGATCGAACACAGGCCCAGCCTTGGTCGTCTAGTCCTGTAGCCGCGCCGCCGTCCCCCTTACAGAGCCAGAAGCAAGAAGAACATCCTGGAAATCGGCGGCTGAAGACTTCGGTCTTCATTAAGGTAGCGCACAGCACTGCAGCTGTGCGCCATTGCTCCCTATGCACACCACATACTCCGGTCACTGATGGGTGCAGGGCGCTGGGGGGGTGGCGCCCTGGGCTGCAATTAGAGTACCTTAAATTGGCAAATGGCACATAATAAAGCCGAATAAGCTATATATGTGCATAAATCCCCTGCCATATTATAAATATAAGAGCGGGAGAAGTCAGCCGAAAAAGGGGCGGGGCTATCTCCCTCAGCACACTGGCGCCATTTCCTCTTCACAGCTCCGCTGGAAGACAGCTCCCCAGGCTCTCCCCTGCAGTTTCCAGGCTCAAAGGGTAAAAAAGAGAGGGGGGGCACTAAATTTAGGCGCAAACTGTATATTATAAGCAGCTATAGGGAAAAATCACTTTTGTTAGTGTAAATCCCTGATTAAATAGCGCTGTGGTGTGTGCTGGCATACTCTCTCTCTGTCTCCCCAAAGGACTTAGTGGGGTCCTGTCCTCAGTCAGAGCATTCCCTGTGTGTGTGCGGTGTGTCGGTACGGCTGTGTCGACATGTTGGATGAGGAGGCTTATGTGGAGGCGGAGCAGGTGCCGATAAATGTGATGTCGCCCCCTGCGGGGCCGACACCAGAGTGGGTGGATATGTGGAAGGTATTAACCGACAGTGTCGACTCCTTACATAAAAGGTTGGATGACGTGACAGCCGTGGGACAGCTGGCTTCTCAGCCCGCACCTGCCCAGGCGTCTCAAAGGCCACCAGGGGCTCAAAAACGCCTGCTACCTCAGATGGCAGACACAGATGTCGACACGGAGTCTGACTCTAGTGTCGACGAGGATGAGTCATACACGCAATCCACTAGGGGCATCCGTTGCATGATTACAGCAATGAAAAATGTGTTACACATTTCTGACATTAACCCAGGTACCACTAAAAAGGGTATTATGTTTGGGGAGAAAAAGCAGCCAGTGTCTTTTCCCCCATCAGATGAGTTGAATGAAGTGTGTGAAGAAGCGTGGGCTTCCCCCCATAAAAAACTGGTAATTTCTAAAAAATTACTGATGGCGTACCCTTTCCCGCCAGAGGACAGGTCACGTTGGGAAACATCCCCTAGGGTGGATAAGGCGCTCACACGTTTGTCAAAAAAGGTGGCACTGTCGTCTCAGGATACGGCTGCCTTGAAGGAGCCTGCTGATAGAAAGCAGGAGGCGATCCTGAAGTCTGTATATACACACTCGGGTACTATACTGAGACCTGCAATTGCCTCAGCATGGATGTGTAGTGCTGCTGCAGCGTGGTCTGATACCCTGTCGGACAATATTGACACCCTCGACAGGGATACTATTTTGCTAACCATAGAGCATATTAAAGACGTCGTCTTGTACATGAGGGATGCACAGAGGGATATTTGCCGGCTGGCATCCAGAATTAATGCAATGTCCATTTCTGCCAGGAGGGTATTATGGACCCGGCCTGATTCTAAAAGGCACATGGAGGTTCTGCCTTATAAGGGTGAGGAATTGTTTGGGGATGGTCTTTCGGACCTCGTATCCACAGCAACAGCTGGGAAATCGACATTTTTACCTCAGATTCCCTCACAGCCTAAGAAAGCACCGTATAATCAGGTACAGTCCTTTCGGCCTCAGAAAAGCAAGCGGGTCAGAGGCGCTTCCTTTCTGCTCAGAGGCAGGGGAAGAGGGAAAAAGCTGCACCAGACAGCCAGTTCCCAGGATCAAAAATCTTCCCCCGCTTCCTCTAAATCCACCGCATGACGCTGGGGCTCCACAGGCGGAGCCAGGTGCGGTGGGGGCGCGTCTCCGGAACTTCAAGCTGGAGTTCGAGGCGACTCCCCCTCGCCGTTACCTCAAGTCAGCCTTGCCTACTGCCCTCAGAGAAAGGGAGGTAGTACTGGCGGCAATTCACAAGCTGTATCTTCAGCAGGTGATAATCAAGGTACCCCTCCTTCAACAGGGACGGGGTTACTATTCCACAATGTTTGTGGTACCGAAACCAGACGGTTTGGTGAGACCCATTCTAAATTTAAAATCCTTGAACACTTATATAAGGAAGTTCAAGTTCAAGATGGAATCGCTCAGGGCGGTTATTGCAAGCCTGGAAGAAGGGGATTTTATGGTGTCATTGGACATCAAGGATGCTTACCTGCATGTCCCCATTTATCCACCCCACCAGGAGTACCTCAGGTTTGTGGTACAGGACTGTCATTACCTATTCCAGACGCTGCCGTTTGGTCTGTCCACGGCACCGCGGGTATTTACCAAGGTAATGGCCGAAATGATGATACCCCTCCGAAAGAAAGTAATCACAATTATCCCGTACTTGGACGCTCTCCTTATAAAGGCGAAGTCCAAAGAGCAGTTGCTAGTCAGCGTAGCACTATCTCAGGAAGTGCTGCATCAGCACGGCTGGGTTCTGAATATCCCAAAGTCACAGCTGATTCCTGCGAAGCGTCTGCTGTTCTTGGGCATGATTCTGGACACAGACCAGAAGAAGATCTTTCTCCCGGAGGAATTATCATCTCTGGTCAGGGACCTCCTGAAACCAAAGCAGGTGTCGGTGCATCACTGCACGCGAGTCCTGGGAAAGATGGTAGCTTCTTACGAAGCAGTTCCCTTCGGCAGGTTCCATGCAAGGATCTTCCAGTGGGATCTGTTGGACAAGTGGTCCGGATCGCATCTCCAGATGCATCGGTTAATCACCCTGTCCCCGAGGGCCAGGGTGTCTCTGCTGTGGTGGCTGCAGAGTGCTCATCTGCTCGAAGGCCGCAGATTCGGCATACAGGACTGGGTCCTGGTGACCACGGATGCAAGCCTCCGAGGTTGGGGGGCAGTCACCCAGGGAAGAAACTTCCAAGGACAATGGTCGAGTCAGGAAGCTTCCCTACACATAAATATTCTGGAACTAAGGGCAATTTACAACGCCCTGAGTCAAGCAGAATCCCTGCTTCAAAGCCAACCGGTTCTGATTCAGTCAGACAACATCACAGCGGTCGCCCATGTAAACCGCCAGGGCGGCACAAGAAGCAGGGTGGCAATGGCAGAAGCCACAAGGATTCTTCGATGGGCGGAGAATCACGTGCTAGCACTGTCAGCAGTGTTCATTCCGGGAGTGGACAACTGGGAAGCAGACTTCCTCAGCAGGCACGACCTCCACCCGGGAGAGTGGGGACTTCATCAAGAAGTCTTCACACAGATTATAAATCGTTGGGAACTGCCACAGGTGGACATGATGGCGTCCCGCCTCAACAAAAAGCTAAAAAGATATTGCGCCAGGTCAAGGGACCCTCAGGCGATAGCGGTGGACGCTCTAGTGACACCGTGGGTGTACCAGTCGGTTTATGTGTTCCCTCCTCTTCCTCTCATACCCAAGGTACTGAGGATAATAAGAAGGAGAGGAGTAAGAACTATACTCATTGTTCCGGATTGGCCAAGAAGAGCTTGGTACCCAAAACTTCAAGAAATTATCTTAGAGGACCCATGGCCTCTGCCGCTCAGACAGGACCTGCTGCAGCAGGGGCCCTGTCTGTTACAAGACTTACCGCGGCTGCGTTTGACGGCATGGCGGTTGAACGCCTGATCCTAAAGGAAAAGGGCATTCCGGAGGAAGTCATTTCTACGCTGATTAAAGCTAGGAAGGGTGTGACCGCAAAACATTATCACCGCATATGGCGAAAATATGTTGCTTGGTGTGAGGCCAGGAAGGCCCCGACGGAGGAATTTCAGCTGGGTCGATTTCTGCACTTCCTACAGTCAGGGGTGACTATGGGCCTCAAATTGGGGTCCATTAAGGTCCAGATTTCGGCTTTGTCGATTTTCTTCCAAAAAGAACTGGCTTCACTGCCTGAAGTTCAGACATTTGTTAAAGGAGTGCTGCATATTCAGCCCCCTTTTGTGCCTCCAGTGGCACCTTGGGATCTCAACGTAGTGTTGGATTTCCTAAAGTCGCATTGGTTTGAGCCACTTAAAACCGTGGAGCTAAAATATCTCACGTGGAAAGTGGTCATGCTGTTGGCCTTGGCTTCGGCCAGGCGTGTGTCAGAATTGGCGGCTTTGTCATGTAAAAGCCCTTATCTGATTTTCCATATGGATAGGGCGGAATTGAGGATTCGTTCCCAATTTCTGCCTAAGGTGGTATCAGCATTTCATTTGAACCAACCTATTGTGGTGCCTGCGGCTACTCGGGACTTGGAGGATTCCAAGTTGCTGGATGTAGTCAGGGCTCTGAAAATTTATGTTTCCAGGACGGCTGGAGTCAGGAAAACTGACTCGTTATTTATACTGTAATCACCCAACAAGCTGGGTGCTCCTGCTTCAAAGCAGACTATTGCTCGCTGGATCTGTAGCACGATTCAACTTGCACATTCTGCGGCTGGAGTGCCGCATCCTAAATGTGTAAAAGCCCATTCCACGAGGAAGGTGGGCTCTTCTTGGGCGGCTGCCCGAGGGGTCTCGGCTTTACAACTTTGCCGAGCTGCTACTTGGTCGGGTTCAAACACATTTGCAAAATTCTACAAGTTTGATACCCTGGCTGAGGAGGACCTTGAGTTTGCTCATTCGGTGCTGCAGAGTCATCCGCACTCTCCCGCCCATTTGGGAGCTTTGGTATAATCCCCATGGTCCTTATGGAGTACCCAGCATCCACTAGGACGTCAGAGAAAATAAGAATTTACTCACCGGTAATTCTATTTCTCGTAGTCCGTAGTGGATGCTGGGAGCCCGTCCCAAGTGCGGACTCTCTGCAATACATGTATATAGTTATTGCTTAACTGAAGGGTTTTGTAATGAGCCATCTGTTAGTGAGGCTCATTATTGTTTCATACTGTTAACTGGGTTTAGTTATCACAAGTTGTACGGTGTGATTGGTGTGGCTGGTATGAGTCTTACCCTGGATTCCAAATCCTTTCCTAGTAATGTCAGCTCTTCCGGGCACAGTTTCCCTAACTGAGGTCTGGAGGAGGGGCATAGAGGGAGGAGCCAGTGCACACCAGATAGTACCTAATCTTTCTTTAGAGTGCCCAGTCTCCTGCGGAGCCTGCTATTCCCCATGGTCCTTACGGAGTACCCAGCATCCACTACGGACTACGAGAAATAGAATTACCGGTGAGTAAATTCTTATTATTGCCATCACTTGTGTTGAACACCTTTCTTATCCATTATCCTGTTCAACAGAGGTGCTGGCAATCATACATTAAGAAAAAGTTCAGAAGCAGAGCATTGTGTCCCTCCCTGAGAGGGTTATGTTGGGAGGTATGTTTTATCACATACTTGCCTACCTGACCGTCTCCATGAGGGAGAAAATGCTCTGTTCCTGGACTTTCCTGGTAATGTATGATTGCCATCACCTGTGGTGAGCTAGTTAATTGATAAGAAAGGTGTTTCACCACATGTGATGGCAATCATACATTACCAGGAAAGTATACCGATGGTCAGGATCACGCCCAGCACCAAACAGACGCTGAGATCCCTACAAGGGCACCATACCACCGCCGGTATACCGTCGAGGCAGGTGATTCCCCTCTATGGGTGTCCACGGCACCCGTAGAGGGAGAATAGAACCTGTGGCGAGCCCGCAAGCAGCTTAGTTGCATCACCCCCCCCCTGCCAGCATTCCACCGCTCAGGATGCCGATGTCGGTATAATAACATTCGGCATCGCGTGCGGCAGGATATCATACCAAAACCATTTCTCCAGGTGCACCTCCTTAACATCATGATGGAACTTTATCTAAGAGATAGGAGTCAGGTGTCAGTCTCACAGCCACATCTCTCGTATGGCTGTCACTTGTAGTTCCACATTGCATCTCCCCAGCATCAAAGATAGGCAACGTGCAACAGTCCAGCTGAGGTGGAACTACACATCCCAGCTTACCCTTAAAGCTATGGGCACAGCAGAAGGAATGTCGCACGTTACCTACCCCAGTCATACTGTACATGCAGCGCTTTCCCCAGCAGCTCATACACTCTACCTTCACAAGTGGAATTACTTCTCACAATGCGTCCTCTCACACTCTACTTCTCTGTGCCCCTCAGCAGACTCTGGGGGTAATTCAGAGTTGATTGCAGCAGTGTACACTGCAGGGTGGGGGGGGCAGATATAACATGTGCAGAGAGAGTTAAGGGCCCCATACACTAATGCACTTATGCCAGATTTCAGCCCAATTCGGGCATTCATATTGGGTGAAATCGGGCATTTTGGCTGTGTATCCTATCCGATGTGTGGCCCCGTGAGCATCTGATCGGATCCTCCAGATTGAATGTGCTGCACATTTAATCTGGTCCGACCCCGCAGGCATGGCTGGGATCGGCCAGGATCGCCCAAGATACATTGAATGCTGTCCTTTTGCATGTGTCTTGGCTGATCCTGCCCTCCGGGAGGCTGCCGGGTGATCGCCTGCGACATGTCAGAAGGACATGTCGCAGTAGTGTATGGGGCCCTTTAGGTTTGGGTGGGGTGTGTTCAAACTGAAATCTGAATTGCAGTGTAAAAATAAAGCAGCCAGTATTTACCCTGCACAGAAACAAAATAACCCACCCAAAACTAACTTTCTCTGCACATGTTATATCTGCCCCACCTGCAGTGCACATGGGGGGTAATTCCAAGTTGATCACAGCAGGATTTTTTTTTAGCAGTTGGGCAAAACCATGTGCACTGCAGGGGAGGCAGATATAACATGTGCAGAGAGAGATAGATTTGGGTGGGGTGTGTTCAATCTGCAATCTAATTTGCAGTGTAAAAATAAAGCAGCCAGTATTTACCCTGCACAGAAATAAAATAACCCACCCAAATCTAACTCTCTCTGCACATGTTATATCTGCCTCCCCTGCAGTGCACATGGTTTTGCCCAACTGCTAAAAAAAAATCCTGCTGCGATCAACTTGGAATTACCCCCTATGGTTTTGCCCAATTGCTAACAAATTTGCTGCTGCGGTCAACTCTCAATTACCCCCAGTATACAGGTGGCTTATCCCCCTAGTTCTGTCTCTCTGTAGTCATTAGGACTCCATTTACAATGTTGATTTTCATAATTTCAGCGTTATAACTTTAAACATGATGCTTTACCATGTTTAAATAACATTACTATTTTGTCTGCATTTTATGGTCGACATTGCGTAGTCGACATTCTGGCTGTTGACTAATGTAAAGATGTTTTCCGTTAAATTTGTATAGTTGTCGCACCGCAGACTCAGTGAAAAGCCGCTCACAGTGTGGTATTCAAATGATATATCACCCCCAATCTTCTTTCTAAAGTGATCCCCGTTATTGCGCATATCGCGCCCATAGTAATCCGGTTTAGCTGCATAAAGGGTTGGTCGCCCGGGAGTAGCGAGCTGAAATGATTATACCACGCCCCGTTAAGCAGAATCAGAACGGGTGTGGAAGGGGGTGAAAATCTGTCCTTTGTTCCCCACATTCAATCTGTCTCAAGATCATGTTACATGTATCTAAAAAACATATCCAAAATACAATCATACCTTACAGAAGACACAGCAAAAACTCTAATCCACGCTCTCATTATCTCCCGCATTGATTATTGCAATAGTCTCCTAACTGGTCTTCCCAAAACGAGACTCTCACCACTACAATCTATTCTGAATGCAGCGGCGAGGGTAATCTTCCTCGCTAGACGTTCATCGTCTGCAGATCCACTCTGTCAGTCCCTCCATTGGTTACCGGTATTCTACCGTACTTAATATAAAAGACTTTTACTCACACACAAGGCCGTTAACCAAACTGCACCAACGTACATCACTTCACTCATCTCAAAATATCTCCCTACCCGACCTTTTCTCTCTTCACAAGACCTGCGTCTCTCATCCACACTCATTACTCGCTCCCACTCAGGATTGCAGGACTTTCATCGGGTTGCACCCACTCTGTGGAATGCCCTACCACGTACAATAAGACTCTCCTCTAGTCTCCAAACCTTCAAGCGTTCCCTGAAAACTCACCTCTTTAGGCAAGCCTATCAAATTCCAGAACCGCCCACATAACTTTCATAAACCTTCCTATCAAATTGCATCCACTCTGCACAGTCCACACATATCCTCACATGTCTTCTCATTCTTCACTTTCCCTTCCTCTCGACCTCGGTTCATCATTGCTGTATGACCATATCATACAGCCCACCAAGAACCTTTGCAATCTGGCGGACAACTATGCAATAGATAGCACCTTTCCTTGTATAGACATGCCTATTTTCCTATAGATTGTAAGCTTGCGAGCAGGGCCTTCCTACCTCTATGACTGTTTGTTATTACCCAGTTTTGTTATATCATTGTTATTTCCAATTGTAAAGTGCAACGGAATTTGCTGCGCTATATAAGAAACTGTTAATAAATAAATAAAAATTGAATACCGCCCACTGTGTTACAGAGACACTGGGCTGCAACTGTAACTGCACAGGAATTGGTGCAATACATGTGGAAAGTTGCAGCTGAAGCACAATGGAACTTCATACCTCCCAACTGTCCCGAATCCAGTGGGACAGTCCCGCTATTTGGATACTGTCCCTCCTGCGGGCAGCAGTGTCCTGCGGGTGGTGGTGGTGGTGGTGGTGGGGCAGTTGGGGAGGCTTTGATTACCCGCTGCTCTGTTCTGCAAAGCAGCGAGTGATCTCTGAATAGATGCACGCGGACGTCATCTATTCAGTGCTGGGAGGGGAGCAGGGGGCCGCCCAGCTGCTCCGGGAGTGTTAGGCACGCCCCCAAAATTCCGCACCACGGGTCAGCGCAGAGAGGCCACGCCCACTCAAGAAAAGGCCATGCATACTTTACCCATGGCCACCCCCCTTTTCCGGGTCACGCTTGGCTATGCGGAGCGAGCGTCCCGACCAGCAACTGGTAGAAGTTGGGAGATATGGAACTTGGTGTAAGGAAAAGTCACAGCTGCTGCATCGGGGCTGATCTTACACAGATTCAGACTCTGTCGCGCACAGATGTGCAAATGTTGCACACCCCAGTGGTCTGAGTATGCTAGTGGTGCAGTTTTGTCGCTTCCAGTTGTTTTACTTATGCAAATAAGATGCATATATGGTCCCTGATTCAGATGTGGTTGCAGTGATTTAGCTATGTGGTGATGCAGCAGGAGGCATCTATTACAAGCAGATGTCTCCTGCTGCAGTGGTGATCTGACCTGCGTCCCTGCCCTCTGCCCTCCCCCTAAACGTCAGCAACACGCCTCAGTCTGGAGGAATGGATTCCGTCGCAGCCCCCTCGCTACCCCCAAACAGCTTCAGACTGTCAGTCACTGACAGTCTGATGCTGATCAACGTCACAGGACCCACTCATGCACACGCAAAACTACCTATAGTCGGTACTTTGCGCATGATGTTGCAGATCTGAATAACCGCCATTGGACAAAAATACTGAACTGCAAGTACTGAAGTGCAGAGAGGGACTATCTTGTACGATTGAAGCAATAGTATAAAAGGACATAACTGTACCCCCTGGCCATTTATCTCCATTTATATTCCTTTATAGGGTCTCTCACGTCTCTTATTCTCTCTTTACTCTCACTCTCTGTGTTTGAAGGGCATCCTGGCCTCTGCCACCACCCCACTCTTCTCCCTTACCTGGGGCAGAGCAGGAGCTCCTTCCCAGCTCCCCAGAACAGAATTGCCTCTTGTTTCTAAGGTCCAACTACTACTTACTGGCCATCCTGGCTCTAAGTGTTCCCCACTGTAGCATGGGGATGGCAATTGGTTGGTATGAAATTTTCAATGGTATTAAATTATTGATGGGGAGCCATCGATGATTTTGCCCACCATTAGCTATCCCTGCTCTATTACTTACTGGGTAATGGACCAATCAGAGTTAAGGGGCGGAGCTGTGCGGGTCCCAATAGGGGCAGAACTAGGCTCTGTGTCCGGGCACCAGGGAGAAAAATATAAATAACCATTTCAGAACTCAATGTGCTTTCAATGGAGGAGAACCATTAGATCTCAAAATCATTGCCCATCGGTGGTTGACCATTGATGGTTGTTAGCCTTCAATGGTCGATAGCCATCCTTACTGTAGCAGCTTGACCATACTTGCCCGTGGTTCTCAGTGGGTGCTAACATACACACAATTCGTGGAGAGCCTTACATGAACAATGTTAGTGTTATACTGTAATAGTTCAATGGAAATAGAATGAGAGGGAAGTTTAAGATTACAACAATGAACCATATGTCTACACACATACAGTAGATGCACAGGGAATTACTGCCTGGCCTATCTGTCCGCAGTCAGAGCTGCCCACACATTTGGCCGGTGGCCCAGACTAATCTACAGACTTTATGATCCCAATGTCTGCGCGACATTACCAGCAATCTCCACACGTCTGCTTAATACAGACTAAACACTAGGTCGACTGTGACCTTACTGATAATGCATTCTGGTAACCTTCACCAATATTGTGCAAGCTTAACTTTTCATTAAACCAAACAGTAAAAAGTAAATGGAATTGGGAGGAATTAGAGTATGCACGTGTGTACCAAGATACACTGGCAGATATGGAAATAAACTCCTGTGCTCTGTCTTGGCACTCGGAGCCAAAGATAACCGGTTTATTATCTCGGGGGCGTGATATGTTGGCTCTTCTTTGACTCCTGCTATCCAGGAGTTCACAGCTGCTGAGTCCAGAGTCTTGGGGTGAATTTACTAAGAATCGTGTTATCGGGGGAGTTCTGCTTTTTTTCCAGTCTAGGCGATGTACTAAAGCCAAGCATAGGAGTAAACTCACGATCCTATCTGCAAAACACGAGCGAACCCGCAAATACAATTCAGTACACCATCGAACCAACTCGCAAGTACTTTCCATAGAAAAACAGCACAACATGGAAATTTACTAAGAATCCTGTTTAGAAATACAGTTTTTAAATAGGCGTCCTCCTGAGCGTGTTTGTAGAAGCCTGCACAGATCGGTGTAATCCATGCAGGCTTCAGTGTGTACAGTGTTAAAACAAAGTGATAAAAACAAGAAGAAGAAAAAAAGCGTCCCCCCCCCCCCTCCTCCTCCCTTTTCCCTAAAGGCCAGTACTCACTGGCCGATGCGGGAGAGATGTGTGCTGAGCGAACCGCTCAGCACACATCTCTCCCGCCGCTCAGCACAGCGCAATGTGTGCTGAGCGTACGAGCGTACGGGGGGACCGCTCACTTCACCCAGCGGGTGTAGTGAGCG
The DNA here is from genome assembly GCF_028390025.1 of Pseudophryne corroboree. Taxonomy (NCBI): domain Eukaryota; kingdom Metazoa; phylum Chordata; class Amphibia; order Anura; family Myobatrachidae; genus Pseudophryne; species Pseudophryne corroboree. Next base: position 85,992,378 of record NC_086447.1, on the reverse strand, counting down.
ACCCGCTAGATTGGCCTGCAGGCCAATCTAGCAGCAGCGATAGCGATGCGCGGGGCTGCGCATCACTATCGCTGTAGGGGTTACACACGGAGCGATAATGCTAAAAGTCTAAGCAATCTAGTCAGATTGCTTAGAATATCGCTCCGTGAGTACCCCCCTTAAGCATAACCAGCCCAGGGCTCTTTGAACCGGACCTGGTTCAAAAAATTCACAGGATAAAATGCGTATGGGTCCACCATATTTATTGTACCAGCAGTGGGCTCTTGAAGCCGGCCCTGTTTCTAAAAATAAGGGGGGGAAATTGCGTAGCGGTCTCCTGTCTTTTTAGAACCAGAACCCAGCTCCATCAGCAGGGGGTTAATGCCACAGCCAGGGACACAATTTACTGGTCATCCCGGCCAAAGCATTCACCCCCCCCCCCTCCCCAACTAGTCAATCCAGGTCGGGGATTACTGGGGAAGTGAAGACCCCGCCAATAAAGGGCCCCCCCACCCTCTCCAGTCTACTCCAGGTCTAGACTAAAGCCTGGGGTTATTCACACCCTTGCTGGTGGGTGCGAGGTTGGTAGCCGTGTTGTAAAAGTCTAGATTTACTTGATATTGTCTTTTACAGGAGAACTACAGGGCCCAGCAAGTCTCCCCCACATGCCGGTACTTGGAGAACCACAAGCACCAGCATGCAGAGCACTAAGGGACGGACAGTGTCTATAGACCCTCTGTAAAATAAATATTAAAATAAACACAGAACAGACAAAGCGTAGACGGTAAAACGTTAATACACTCACTCACACTTACATATACTCACCTTGCCCCTAGTTCTGGTCGGTCTCCTTGTCCAGTAGAATCTGCTACATTGATTAAAAAGATATACATATTTACCTAACCCAGAGGTTCTCAAACTCGGTCCTCGGGGGCACACACAGTGCATGTTTTGCAGGTCTCCTCACAGAATCGCAAGTGAAATAATTAGCTCCACCTGTGGACCTTTTAAAATGTGTCAGTGAGTAATTAATACACCTGTGCACCTGCTGGGTTACCTGCAAAACATGCACTGTGTGGGCCCCCGAGGACCGAGTTTGAGAACCTCTGACCTAACCGGTCGTCCTGTGCATGTAGGCATCCAGGGGTTAAAAACAAACAAACCGAATGTCCCGATCCGTCCAGACAAAAGCCGCGCTATATGTACATATAGCGCAACTCTCGCCAGTTACAGAACCCACGTGAGTTCTGTCACTTGTAGGGACGCCAGCCAATCAGTGGCCGCTACCATGGTAACAGCTTATTGATGTGAGTGGATATGAGTGGCTTGTCTGTCAATCAACATTTAATTGTGTGGAGGATTCGTACAGAATAGCTCAACCTCTGTTACATTGTCTTGAAGAAAACACATGACGTCACCACTCTGCTTCTGATTGGTTCAGGTCCACCATTCGTACTGCGCATGACTGCTGAGGAAATCTATTTGCATTGTGATCAGTGCGGTATACTGGTGCCAAATACACTATTTGTGCCTAAAAGGGTTAATGAGCACCCAATTTTGTCGGGCCTTAAAAGTGAATCTACAGCACAGTGAACAATATTGCATAGATGTTTTAGTGAGAGAAATTCAAGAGCTCTGGCCTGATGCCTCTGAGTCTGTGGGGGCACAGAGTGAGTGCAAGCCTAGTGACTGCAGTATGAACTGGCTGAGAGGCCTACCGTCTTCTCTACTGGGAATTGGAGGACTTGGTCTCCTAAAGGTATGAGACCTGGTAATGACCTCTAGGGACCAGTGACGTGCGGTGGGGTGTGGCAGAGCCTTTCCTGTCATACTAACGTTAGTGCCAGAGTTTTGCCCCCCACCCGCTTACCTTTTCCACACTTCTCTGATCAAGACACCAAATTTCCAGCAGTTTATACCTCTGAACCTTTGCACAATGCCTACATGCTCCCTTTGGCTCATATAGAGTGTGTAAATCGGGCAGTGTTTCTAGCCAGTGCCTCCTGAGCCATTACCTCACCCCATGCCCCTGCTAGAGACTGCCCTGGGGGCCTAGCAATGCCCCTTAAAACAAAGAGTCCCTTTCCTGTTTCAGATGCACTAGGTGTTCTCCAATGTCCACTTCCTGTTGACCGCAGAGTCTTTTGGCTCAACTCGCCTGTGCAGCAGAGAACAAAGTGTTTACAAAGCTCTTGGGCAAGGAGCCTTCCTCATTTTCCTAACCTTTTCTGGCCAGTAGCGCTTCTGTCTTCCTTTAGCTCATAGCAACTCTAATTTTTGAAGCCCGTCTGTCTTCCTTTTTTTTTTTTTTGGGTGTCAAATGTTTCAATGCCAGAAACACCATAAGGACCTTACCATCCAGTGCTGGTGACTTCCTCCAGACGGACTCACTCTCCGGCAGTGGATCCAGGGGCAGGTTGTCCACCGATAACTGCCTCCACAGCTGGGCACACCTCTGGACACTCCGTCAGGGTGGCCTCTGGGCACAGCCACCAAGAAGTGACCCAGGATCCAGGTTGTCTAGTGACAACTGCCTCTGGTGCTCTTCTACTCCTGGGGACACTCTATCAGGGTGGCCTCTGGGCACAGCCACCAGGAAGTGTCCCAGTCTGCCTCTGAGTAACACATTCTGAGGGTGGATCAGGATGCGGTCAGCCAACCATAATCAGTACGTGTTGTGTACCAAGGGTCGAGCATTTTTGCTGTGGCATTTGTGCAAATTTTGGCTTGTATTACACTCAGTTGACTCTTACACGCTCACTACATTTTCTTCTCAGGACCTATGTGTGTGTTTATTACCTGCTTCCTGAACAACCGGGTCCTTCCATTCTCTGCTCCTGTACACACTTTCTGTCTCGCCATACTAAGTACATTTTCTGAAAATGAATTAGAATTTTCCCCTTCACCCTCAGTTCATGGACTTTTCAAGCTATTTCCACACACAAAGCTCAAACCTTGTCCTCGCCTTCCTTAGTTTGCAAATTTGACTTTGTGTATTATGTCCATATCTGACAACCATATCTGAATATCATTACCTTCACCTATGTACAGACATAAATCTTCCCCTGCAGACGCTGTACACATTGGGGGTCATTCGAGTTGATCGCTCGCTAGCAGTTTTTAGCAGCCGTGCACACGCTATGCCGCCTCCCACTGGGAGTGTATTTTAGCTTAGCAGAAGTGCGAATGATTGTAACGCAGAGCGGCTACAAAATAATTTTGTGCAGTTTCAGAGTAGCTTCAAACCTACTCAGCGCTTGCAATCACTTCAAACCATTCAGTACCGGATTTGACGTCACAAACACGCCCTGCGTTCACCCAGCCACGCCTGCGTTTTTTCTGCACGTCTATGTTTTTTCGAACACTCCCTGAAAATGGTCAGTTGACACCCAGAAACGCCCACTTCATGCCAATCACTCTGTGGCAACCAGTGCGACTGAAATGCATCGCTAAACCCTGTGTGAAACTACATAGTTCTTTGTAATAGTACATCGCGCGTGCGCATTGCGCCGCGTACGCAGAAGTGCCATTTTTTAGCCTCATCGCTGCACAGTGAACGAATGCAGCTAGCGATCAACTCGGAATGACCACCATTGTACAATCTGCACGGCACAGAAAGACTTGCTGAACAAAGCCATGGTTTTACACATCCGTTTTATCTTGTTCTAGGCTGTTGAAAGGTAATGAGGATTATTTTGCAATTTTACAATTCTGTTGTAGCAAGGTGTAAGCTTTCTAACACCACCTACTGTAGCAGCCAGTTGGATATACAGTATCTCTGTCTGATTCACACTAAACAAAAATAAATGAATTTAGTTTCTGTAAGTTATCTACCCGAATTAACTAGTCTGCATAAACAATGGTAGCAGGTTCTACTATACCCCTGACTGACTCTCTAACATGTTCCCATCACGGTCTAATCTGCCCTGTTTACAAGACTGTGGCCAGACAGGAGCAATGTATCACCTGGCGGTCCTGCCCATGAGTTTTCCATTATATGGGAAGGTGCACACAACTATCCATTCAGCACTGGAGCTACAAATTCCTAAAGACCCCTGGACGTTCCTACTTGCCTGGACGCCTGAGGATGTTGGTCTACAGAGCCAAAAACTGGTATCCCCTGCCGGCTGCAGCCAAAGCCCTGATAGCAAAACACTGGAGGCAACCAGGTCCCCCGTCCATTTCAACCTTTGACAGCTACGTCCGGCATATCACCTGCATGGAATGAATCACGTTTTTTTCTTCACGATAAGCAACGTAACTAGAGTATGATACCATATGGCAGTGTTTCCCAACCACGGTCCTCAAGGCACTGATAATGTCAATATTATCTTAAACCATAAAGCTATACCTTTAAACACACCTTTACCATGGAGCTGCTGCGGTCGCCAGCTCACGCTACGTACTTCGTACGCTATTTGCGCACAGAGTCCCGTACTGTGTACGCACTCAGCGTACAAACGCCGCACTGTGGGTACAAAGCACACACAGCGTGCGCACACACAATTAATACACCTTAAAACCTTGTTAATGACACAATGTGATGATATGCTTACACTTTAAACCCTTAATAGTAAAGTACTGTAATGATGTTATACCTTTAAACCTTAAGTAGCACCGGCGATACAAAGTACCCGCAGTGCGTACACCTTAACAATGCTTATACACCTTAAACAGGTTAATCTACTTTAAAGCCCAGGCAGGAAAGTGAAAACACAACACCGTTTGTAGTTGAAACCACAGGGTTCTAAGGCCTCCGTGGGTTGATTCCAAAAGATATAACAATACAATTTATACACTACAGACTAACAAGTAAATCTAAACAGAATAATGGCTACAGAGAATGTACGTACGTGGGAATATTCGCAAGCGCAACCCGAACTCGGTCCTCCGCTGGTCATACAGATAGCGTTTAGAGTCTTCTGACCGGCCAGGCAACAATGGTCCTTTTATACACAACATGCATACACAATACAATGGTCACTGTAATCTCATTGTTCATTGGACACAGAGATATGTCTCCACATTACAGCAAAGGTCATAGGTGGATTTGAAAAGGTGGGCGATGTCTCTTCTAACTGCTCTTGTGGGTGGTATCCTCTGGATTCCCGCCGCATGTGTCATTTACAGTAAATACAGTTAATGTTCATAATCTACTTTTGCACATAACTATACGCAGGAACAAGCGATCTTTCTCTAACTAACACCGGAATGTTACCCTCAAAATACCCTACAGCTGGATACTAGACATCACCTTCCAACCTTTATCTGACCCTTCCTATCATGCAAAGGCGAATCTCTCTGTCCAGGAACTGTTTAAACTAATAATACTCGCTGACATGGTCTAGGGGAACTGTATCTACAATATGCACTATTTGGGTTAAATATGTAATGTTCTATTAACACGCTACACGCTCACAAACTCCGCCGTAAATACCCATATCATGCGCATGATCGCCGGAGCGATCTTACGCAAATTGCGGATATGTGCACGCACGGCGGACTGAGTGCACGAGCAGCGGGCATGTGCATGGGGTTAGTACAAGGCATATGCATTATGATATTTTTCGACTTTGACAGCACATACCCCTTTCACACCAGAAATGCAGGGGCAAAACCCGGAAATTCTGCCACGGGCTCATGCAGGGACATTCCCGGGTTGGCACCTTTCATACCAGCATTTGGAGCCGAGACATCCCGGGTCTGCACCTTTCATACTGAACCCGGGATGGCCCTGCATTTTCTGAAAATGGGCGTCTCAGAAAAAAACACAAGACCAGGAAGTGCCCTGAATAGCCAATCAGCATCAGCAGAGGCAACCCGGGAAGGTGGGACATATCCCGGCACCATTCACACTGTCCAGGTTCCAGGGAAGATCCCGGGACCAAACCTGGTCGATTGCAGGGTTGAAATGCAGGGAAAGAAATCCCGGGATTTTGTCCCTGTACCCTTTTACACTGAGAAATTTCCCGAGTTGATGCGCGTTCATGTGTTTTAACCCGGGAAATTTTGGGCTGTGTAAAAGGGGTATACAGTCCTGGTTTTAGTGATAGGCTTGAACACAAGTGACTTAATTAGTACCTCAGTTATTTTGATTTAACCATCTGTGTTGAAGCCTGGATATCACTAAAACCTGCACTGTTGGTGTGCCTTGAGGACCGCGGTTGGGAATGCCTGCCATATGGGCTAACATCCCGCCTAAATAAAAACATGGGGAGATTTATCAAGGCTTGAATAACATTGTGGAGAAAGATAAACAGTGTCGGACTGGGACATGACTGGGGCACAGGGTGAATACAGTGGTAGGGGTCCATGCTGAAGGGGTGTGGCCACCACAGGGGCCTGGCCAACCATTAGAGGGGTCACAGCCTGCAGACAACATGGATGCTACATATGTACATAGTAAATATATGTAGGCCAATGTCCCTAACTTGTTTAAGCCAAATGAGGGCACTCACCATATTACAAATCGGCACATATACTGTACGTAAATCTCCTATACAATACAAGGCTGACGCTGCTCCTCACCTCTCTTGTGAGGGGGAAGGGGGATTCAAATGGTTTTCATGCCGGCGGCTACTAGTTGGGGCTTCAGGTGAAAAAAATCCACCCCTTTTGGGGAGGGCCATATGGTTTTACATTCAGACACGCCTACACCGATTGGGATGAAACCAAAGCAAGGTGATCCAGTTGGATCCTGGCCAGGTTTTAGGTGGTTAGGGTCCCGGTTGAAACTCAAGTTGGGATGCGTTGGGCAGAACTTTGACCCAGGGAGCCTGTTCTGGGCCTTCCACTCCAGCACCTACTGAGCATCTCAGAGACCGATATTTTACAGGATAATATATGATATCATGTGTCTTAGATTAGAAGCTCTTTGGACTGGGCCATCCTTACTGACAATGACATGAAGCAGAAGCTACTGTAATTGGTTTGTATCATGATCTCCCCAATGCACAGTATAATACATTGGGCTTTCTAAATAATGGCTAAAGATGATATTAATATTTGGAAGGCATTGTTCTAGTACATTATATAAACAATGAGTGAAGTGTGGATTTTATTTTCTTGTTCAGCATGGTCCGGTCTTCACAGTGATCGCGGCAGGGAACAGGCTTACATTTGTGAGTGGGGATGAAGGAATATCTGCCTTTTTCACATCCAAGAATGTAGACTTCCCGCAGGCTGTGCAGAAACCTGTCCAGTATACAGGTAAGACATAGTGACTCTGCATTTATTCTACTGATAAGTGAAGGGACATTTGTAACATGCATTAGGTGCTCTCCCAAAAAAAAGCTGTTTTTTGTTTGAGAAAATAGGGATCAACCAATAGTTTTAATTGGATTTTGGCTACAATATACCCATTCGTGTCCAGTGCACGTGGGATCTGTAGAGGCTTGGCAGCTCATTGGTTGTGTCCAGTGCATGTGGGGTCTGCACAGAGGCTTGGCGGCTCATTGGTTGTGTCCAGTGCATGTGGGGTCTGCGCAGAGGCTTGGCAGCTCATTGGTTGTGTCCAGTGCATGTGGGGTCTTTGCAGAGGCTTGGCAGCTCATTGGTTGTGTCCAGTGCATGTGGGGTCTGCACAGAGGCTTGGCGGCTCATTGGTTGTGTCCAGTGCATGTGGGGTCTGCACAGAGGCTTGGCGGCTCATTGGTTGTGTCCAGTGCATGTGGGGTCTGCACAGAGACTTGGCAGCTCATTGGTTGTGTCCAGTGCATGTGGGGTCTTTGTAGAGGCTTGGCAGCCCATTGGTTGTGTCCAGTGCATATGGGGTCTGCACAGAGGCTTGGCGGCTCATTGGTTGTGTCCAGTGCATGTGGGGTCTGTACAGAGGCTTGGCAGCTCATTGGTTGTGTCCAGTGCATGTGGGGTCTGTGCAAAGGCTTGGCAGCTTATTGGTTGTGTCCAGTGCATGTGGGGTCTTTGTAGGGGCTTGGCGGCTCAATGGTTGTGTCCAGTGCATGTGGAGTCTGTGCAGAGGCTTGGCAGCTCATTGGTTGTGTCCAGTGCATGTGGGGTCTTTGTAGGGGCTTGGCGGCTCAATGGTTGTGTCTAGTGTGCATGGGGCCCTCATAGAGGCTAGGCATCTTGTCAGTTCTGTAGGTTTTATAGCCAATAGCAATTGCCCAGGTGGACGTCTGCTTTGATTGTACACAAATATAAGAAGGGCCCTATTATCATATGTCCCAATATATTAGTTAATGTTTGCACTTTCGCCTTAATTTACAGACCTGTGTAATGTTGATAATTTGACTATAGAAGATAATAGGTTTACAGTGGGCTTGTTACATGAACACAGCGAAGGTAGAAATTTAATGAGCTGACCTAATATCCATGAGGATGCAGTGGATTATTTCACCAGAAACCAGTACCTCATGAATGTAAATTGTGCCTCATGAATGCTAGTCAGGCAGTGCCTCATCAGTGAGGTCATGAGTACTGCGTCTATACAGTGACGGGATAAAACATGTTTATTATAAATACCTGAAGAACAATAAGCATCAAGCTCACTGTACCTTCCAACTTGTGACGTCAGAAGCAAGTCGTTTTATGATGCTGCATCAAACAAAGTTAATATGCCTTTGAATGGCTGCATTTAGCAACTGAATCTAAAAAAAGCTATGTAAGAAAATCTTGGCAGCTTTAAATCCTATATAATAGCCCAGATCTGTGACTGTGTGGATAACGCTGGGCGTGTCTAGGAGCTCTCATTGGGTTAGCAGCAGGTCCATCACACCCAGCCCACAGCTGATTGGGCGAGAAACGCCCTCCCACACAGGTTACATCCAATGGGAGGCTCTGCCCTTTGGCTGCTGTGTGTTCCCAGAGCAGGATTAACAATGCGGCTGATGGAGCTGCAGCCCCACAATAGGCCCACTGCATCTGCAGCAACATACCCTCCAACAATTTACACAGAAAAATCGCTACAAATTCGAAAAGGGGGCGTGGCCACGAGTAAAGTGGCGTGGCCATGCCCCTTTTCCTATACTTTCAATGGACGTTGCTAGAAGGGCCAACGGGCAGGTGGGCCGAACTGGTCACTCGGAGAGTCGGTAAGGCCGCGCGCAGCGCAGCCTCCGGCTCTCTGGTTCTATGGTTTCCATGTAAATGGGGGCGTGCCACGAGTCCACGCCCCCGTACTCGCAGCGCGCCCCCGCCCCCCAGCAACCGTCACCATGGTAATGGGGGCGTGCCATGAGTCCACGCCCCCATGACTCGCGGCACGCCCCCATACGTCATGCGGTGCGCCCCCTGTGACGTGTGCGCGGCCTCCTTGACGAGCGCTCGTTCACGAATACCAGGGCCGAATTAAGGCCCCAGTCCGTCGCTGGTACAGACCATTAAAAAAATGAACTGTACCTTCCAAAAAGGTCCAGTTGGAGGGTATGCCACTGCATCTGCAGCAAGTCTATATGCTGTAGATAGGGGGGGGGGGAAATCCTTTTACTGCAGAGTCCTATGTCCTGCTACCAGTCCGCCTGCCCCATCCGGCATCAACAATCCCCACTCCTTAGCCGCGGCGCAGGTGAAACAAAAGCTGCTGCGGCCACCGGCATAGATGTGTATGATAGCGGTGAAGCGGAAGGCTTTCATAGCCCTCCCTGCGCCGCATACTCTCTGAGCCCCAGAGCCTCCTCTGCGCGTGATGTCACAGGAGTGCCTCCCCACCATAGCCGCGCCCAGATCCCCAGAGGCCCTGACTCCGCAACACAGCACCTGGCCGGCCTGAGAGACCCGAGATGCTAATGAAACGGATAGAGTGGGTGATATCGTGGAGGGTAATGTCTGGACGCTGAATCAATGTAAAAGGTGACAGTGCTGTGCAGTGGACTGGGTGTGCCAGTCAGTCAGTTCTGCCAGCCAGTCACTATTGTTAGCGCCGGTGTCCCAACGCGCCGCATTACAGGGAAGTAGACGCACTAAATAAACTACAGCTCCCAGCAGCCCCTAGCGCTGAAGCATTCCAGTCCTTAGGGCTGCTGGGAGCTGTAGTTTATTGAGTGCATCCTCTTCCCTGTAATGCTGCGCATTGGGACACCGGCGCTAACAATAGTGACTGGCTGCTTGACTGCTGTGCGAGTCTCTGGGAGAGCCACTGCCAAAGGAAGGACAGCAGCTTAGCTGCTTCCAGGAGGAGAAGCAGGAGAAGCATTACCCCACCCTCCCCCACCCACAGCACCCCCGCACCCGCCTTACCCGGTGCAGCCCCCCCAACTGCTCCTCTCCCACCCGCGGTGGCTCCGGACCCCCTCCCCCACCCACAACACCCCCGCTCCCGCCCCACCCGCTGCACCTACCCCCCAACCCCCAACTGCTCCTCTCCCGCCCACGGTGGCTCCGGACCCCCATCCGCGGCACCCATGCACCCTCCCCCACCCGCAGCACCCCCGCAACTGCCACTTTCATCAGGCTCTTCGTGCGCTCTTCACACGTTTGCAAGGGGCTTCAACCCCTTACAACGGTGTGAAGAGCGCCCGTAGGGCGCGATGAATCACCTAGTATTACATTGTGCACATGTAACGGCCTTTTTTTATCTTAATAATGAGAAACGAGTAAGTAGAATCTGATTGGTTGCTATGGGCAACATCCCATCTTAAATAGAACTCCCATCTTAGTAAATTTACCCCCAGGTCTATGTGGTACCATGTGGGTCTGATGCAAAGTTGGGTGTTTTGTGCAAAATATGCAAATTTGCACCTGGTGACACAGAATGGGGGCGGAAAGGTTCTATCAAACATTGTCCGAGAACAGTTTGGGCGCATTCACATAAGGGCGGCAGTTATCTCTCAGCACAGAGATTGATACATGCCTCTCTGTTGCCGTATCACTTCGGGGAGGCCTAAGAGGTGGGGCAAATAAACACTAATGATGTTGCTGACAATCCCTGGCACTAGCTAGCTGCTTCTGATTGGCTGATTGTAGATTTACCTCTCAGGGATAAGGGATGCTTATTTCATTGATTGTATATGTATAATATGATTTTGTTGGCATACATACAGCAGTCATTTATAATCACTTATTTCAGGAAATATTGTCTGGGTTTTTATAATAAAGTTTAATATTTTAGTTGACCCCACTGGGTTCTAAACAGTCACTGAGGAGTTACTAGGCTGTCTGAGTTCCGTGCGCTCGCAGGAGTCAGGGAGTACTCCCTGAAATTTGGGAGTGTCCAGTACACGCGGGAGTGTTAGCAAGTGTGATACAGGATCAGCCTATAAATATTATAGCCCTCGTTGTGTGTAGGTGACAGGGTCGCACTAACTAAAGCTTCAGGACACTGCAGTAATTACCAGCAAATAATCCCCTGCATCTCCTCTTTTTAATCACGCACAAAGCTTCCATTAAGAAGAAAAACTTCTTTAAGTCGCACAGCGCGATCCACGAGATGATGAAGTTGAGGTTGTCGCAGAACAGGCTGAAGTATCACATAACCCATCTGTGCAATGAGTTCACTGTACACCTGGGCCGGCTGGGTTCTCAGGGCACCGTGGATCTCTATGACTTGGTAAGGTAAGGCGGTTTATGTTGTATTTCCGACAAGAGAGTGCGAGATTTGGCACCGCCCTATGCCTCAGTTTACGCAAGTGCATAGGTGTGTAGGCCACGATGGTGGCCTTAGCATTTCAAGAAAAAGGCAGCAGTAAAGGGGGTGAGAATGTTCCTAGTAAGGTTTGCTGTAGGTGCCTCATCATTGTTTTACGTTTATTTGTTTATGTAATATAAACGGTATTCATTTACATAGAGCGACAGTCTTTATGGGGAGATAAGGAGGACACCAGGAATGTGCGACAGTCATGTAGTGCAAGGAGAATTACCATGTATTTGTATAGCTAGGGGCGCTGGAATTGGGACTAAGAAAGTTATACAGCGCATTCGGAAAGTATTCACAGCGCTTTACTTTTTCCACATTTTGTTATGTTACAGCCTTATTCCAAAATGGAATAAATTCATTTAATCCCTCAAAAATCTATACACAATACCCCATAACGACAACATGAATTTTTTTTTAGATTTTTGCTAATTTTATAAAATTAAAAAACTAAGAAATCACATGTACATAAGTATTCACAGACTTTGCTCAATATACTTTGTTGATGCACCTTTGGCAGCAATTACAACCTCAAGTCTTTTTGAATATGATGCCACAAGCTTGGCACACCTATCTTTGGCCAGTTTCGCCCATTCCTCTTTGCAGCACATCTCAAGCTCCATCAAGTTGGATGGGAAGCGTCAGTGCACAACCATTTTCAGATCTCTCCAGAGATGTTCAGTTGGATTCAAGTCTGGGCTCTGACTGGGCCACTCAAGACATTCACAGAGTTGTCCTGAAGCCACTCCTTTGATATCTTGGCTGAGTGCTTAGGATCGTTGTCCTGCTGAAAGATGTACCGTCGCCCCAGTCTGAGGTCACGAGCGCTCTGGAGCAGGTTTTCCTCTTGGATGTCTCTGTACATTACTGCATTCATTGATCCCTCATCCAGACTAGTCTCTCAGTTCCTGTCGCTGAAAAATATCCCCACAGCATGATGCTGCCACCACCATGTTTCACTGTAGGGATGGTATTGGCCTGGTGATGAGCGGTGCCTGGTTTCTTCCAAACATGACGCCTGGCATTCATGCCAAAGAGTTAAATCTTTGTCTCATTAGACCAGAGAATTTTGTTTCTCATGGTCTGAGAGTCCTTCAGGTGCATTTTGGCAAACTCCAGGCAGACTGCCATGTGCTTTCTACTAAGGAGTGGCTTCCGTCTGGCCACTCTACCGTACAGGGCTGATTGGTGAATTGCTGAGATGGTTGTCCTTCTGGAAGGTGCTCCTCTCTCCACAGAGGAATGCTGTAGCTCTGAGAGAGTGACCATCGGGTTCTTGGTCACCTCCCTGACTAGGGCCCGTCTCCCCCGATCGCTCAGTTTAGACTGCCGGCTAGCTGTAGGAAGAGTCCTGGTGGTTCCAAATGGGAGTACTGATCCCTTGCAAACTTCTTCCATTTTACGGATGATGAAGGCCACTGTGCTCATTGGGACCTTCAAAGCAGCAGATATTTTTCTGTACCCTTCCCCAGATTTGTGCCTCTAGACAATCCTGTCTCAGAGGTCTACAGACAATTCCTTTGACTTCATGCTTGGTTTGTGCTCAGACATGCACTGTCAAGTGTGGGACCTTATGCGACAGGTGTGTGCCCTTCCAAATCGTGTCCAATCAACTGAATTTACCACAGGTGGACACCAATTACTGTAAGCTATAGGAATATCTCAAGGATGATCAGTGGAAACAGGATGCACCTGAGCTCAATTTTGAGCTTCATATCAAAGGCTGTGAATACTTATGTACATGTGATTTCTTAGTTTTTTTTTTATTAAATGTGCAAAAATCTCAAAAACACTTTTTTCACATTCTCAGTATGGGTTATTGTGTGTAGAATTTTGAGGGAAAAATGAATTTATTCAATTTTAGAATAAGACTTTAATATAACGAAATATGGAAAAAGTGAAGCGCTGTGAATACTTTCCAGATGCACTGTATATTCCACAACTGTTCCAACTTTAGCAGGTCAGTCCCTATTTTCACAGGGGCACACCCTATGTGACGTACAGTGCCTTGGGAGACTGCTTTGGGAGAAACGACGACAGCTTGGCAGAATAGATGCAGGTTTGCAGAAGGTTTCGGAGGGGACACCGGATAGCCTAAACACCATACCTTTGCTAAGTAATCTTTTGCGCTTAAAATAATTCACACAAAACAGAATTTGAAGTTCTGGGTAGAATTCCTCCTTAAGGGATCACCTACACGTTTCACTATAATGCAATGTCATCCAGTTGCAACCTATGTTTATGTGTAGTGCTAGCCATTATCTTTTTTACTGATAAGAGTATTGCACCAACTTCTTTCATGGCTTTCCCTTTTGTAAACCTTTTCTCTAATGACAATTAAACCTCCACTGTAAGAATACTTCTTTCCTACCCACGCGTTTTGTTATACATAACATAATGTGCTTTATGAACTTACAAATAAAGGTATAGAGGCAAAGAAACCTAAACACTGACAGTCAGTGACGTGTTGTATGTCGCTCCTGTTGTCAGGCGTGTCATGTATCCTGCCGTGGTGGACACCTTGTTTGGAAAAGGAATGTGCCCTACTAGTGATGACACTATAAAGGAATTTGAGGAGCATTTCCGCAGGTTCGATGAAGGCTTTGAGTATGGCTCACAGATACCGGAGTGGTTTTTAAGGTAATTGATTCTCCTGATTTTATTAATTAGTATTATCATACGTGACAATTGTCTGGATATTGGTGGGGGAGTCCCAGAGTGGGTAATCTGGGGATATGGTGGGGTGGATGTATACATTTGGAGGAGTATCTTTTTATTGAACGTTGGCTATAATATTAACAGAACTTCTTTCTGACCGCTTGAAAGTTATTTTGCTCTATATAATACATAAGGACCTGAGTACAAAATTAGCGTTGGTCTCTTGCTTCTTTTAAGACTGTACCTCACCTAGCTTCTTTTCATTTAACATCTGATAAGATTAAATATTTAGGAGTGCCCAATTTCTCTCCTACACTTTCCAAAGTTATTAATATACTTGATAATTGGAAATCTCTTCCACTCTCTCTGCTGGGTTGCATGGCAGTGATTCAATGGGGTATATTCAATTAGCAGTGATAACGGACTTTTCACGTGAAAAGTCCGTTTTTCGGGTGAAAAAACTGACTTTTCACGTGAAACGCAATTACAGCCTATTCGATTATCCTGGAAAATTTATCGGTGATCATTTTTTCACTAATTTCACTTCACCTTCTCTGAAGCAGGTGAAAAGTTGGGAAAAGTCACTATTTTAAGGTAAAAATGTTTGGATATGGTACAGAACTCCTGGGACACCCCCCTTAATGACTAATTAGGCACGTTGAAGTTTTTAATTATTTTTAATTGGCCAATAATGACATGTCATTTTTGGGGTGAAAAAGTAAAAAGTGATGGAAATTGGGGTTCAAGGTATGGGACAGGTATATTGGGGTGCTTTATGAGTGGGACGGGTGTTTTTTAGGCTTGCAGATGGGAGTAATCGGTCTGTTTCCACTTTTTTTTTAAAGTACCCTAAAATGACCCAAATATATACTTATACCCATTTTCATGTACCCCAAATTTAATGAGAGCATTTATTTTGCTCAAAAAAACTTGCTTTCTATAATTTTTTTGCATTTAAAAAAAAATGCATATAACAGCCATTTCACACAATTTAAGTCCCCAAAAACTCTCTAATGTGATCTCTAACACACTTCTCTTCTGTTTTCCTATGTTAGTTTAGCATTTTTTGGGGTACAGGCTGATTTCCCCATTTTCACCTGCACTTTTCACTGCAAGAATTTTCACGTGAAACCCGGTCGGAATTGAATAGGTCGAAAAACGGAGCGTTTTCGCGGCAATTTTCGGCCGATTGCTGCGAAAAATTTTCGGGCTAAAAATTGCCTCGAATTTGCGGATAATTGAATACCCTAGTATGTATTATTTTTCCCCAAATATTCTATTTCATGCAAATGTTGCCTATCAGTTTAACACGTACTGATATTCACAGTTTTAATTGTGCGATGTGTCATATCTTGTGACTAAGGGGTCTATTTACTAAGCCAATCAGCTCATAACTGTCATTTTTCAAACCCAGCCTTTGATATGGCAGTTAGACGCTGATTCGTTGGCACTTTATCTAAAGGTGGGTACACACTAATAGATATATCTGCAGATATATCTATGGACGGATCGGGCAGTGTGTTCAGCATACACACTGTCCGATCCGTCGGGTACTGACGTCATGAACTGGGCGGGCGTGCCCGCCCAGTTCAGCTGTCAATCACCGCCGGCCGCCGCAGCATGTGTACGGGCGGTCGGCCGACCGCCCCGTACACACACAGCGACGCGCCAATATATTGGTAGATATATTGTCCGTCGGCTGTGCTGCGCGGCCGACGCGATACGTCTGTGAACGACGGAGTTCACAGACGTATCGGCCGTACACACTGGCCGACGGTCCCGCGATATATCGGCCGTTCAAGAGAACGGCCGATATATCGACCAGTGTGTACAGGCCTTAAGTCTTAGTAAATAGACCTCTAAATGGCAAACCATGCATGGCATAGGAGGGATGTGAACGCCAGATCCAAATTCTTATTCCTTATCTGTCTGTTTTACATATATCAGTGACTGGCTTTTGGAGAAAAGTACATATGCTGATAATACTTTGGATTTAGCACTATTTTCTCCATAGTCAGCAAGCTGTCTTTTGCATGCCAAATTATCTGATATTCCGCTAGCCACCCTCATCCAGATTATTTTTCATGTTACCTATTATGCTTGGATGTCTAGTAATAAGGAATTTCATAGGAAGCACCTTAACTTACCCTGTGTCCCTCTATGGGGAAATCCCTCTCTTCCCCCCTCACTGCCTAACTCTGTCTTTTTTGACTGGAGAGATAAAGGTACTTTCCGTACTTCCAAAGTGCAGTATATGATCCTGGATGCAACTTTGTTTCCTTCCGGGATCTTTTACCAGATATATCAGCTGCCTAGAGAACAGGTTTTTTTTTTAAATGTTTCTTTAAGTCAGACGTTATGGGGGGATTTCAGTTAGGTGCGAGTTAAACTCGTACACTTCGCAGAGATTCGCACAATTCAATTAGAAATGCCAATTCACACTACTCGCGGTGAGGTTGTGCCAATTTGGAAAAGAGCATGAAAAAGTAGGGATACCTTCCTGGATCCCAAATACGTGACAGCTTTGTTAGTAGGACCACGGGTGTCCCATAGCAAAATCTTGAAAGGGCCCCCCCGCCATTGTCACTACAATGCCCCTTGTGGAAGCAGGAGAGAGAGAGAAAGAGAGAGAGAGTGAGAGAGTGAGTGGAGCTGGCGAGAGTATCAGGGAGGGAGGGAGAGAAAAAGAGAGGGGAGCAAAAAAGAGTGAGAGTGTGAGGGAGAGAAAGAGAGGGTGCCTCAGACAGGCGGAACCAATTCCACGATAAGTACGCATTTTTACCCCAATTGCGGCCACGAAAATACATAGGTCCATGACTTTTTTTTCACATGAAAACACACAGGATCCACAAAATCAGTGGTAATATAAAAAAAAATATCGAAGACCCCCGATTTTGTAGCCAATTGGATACCTTCTTAAATATTTGTATTCTCAACTGATAGCTGAATTCGTAGGATCACAATGGATCTCACTTGTGGCAAACTGACATTTCTGGCATGCTCCGAGCGTCAGATCTGACTACACATTATGATGACAGCTTGAAGAGGTTACAGTCAGCTTATCTACAAGAGGTACACATTCCACCTATCCACAGGGCATATATATCACCTGCTCAATGTAAACATATTGGGGGTCATTCCGAGTTGATCGTAGCGCGATCAGGCACTCAGACATGTGGGGGGATGCCCAGCACAGGGCTATTCCTAGCAGCTGGGATCCCAGCGTCAGTATGCTGGCCACCGGTCACCTGACTACATCCCATTGCATGTGGTAAAGTTAAATGGTTTTGGTATACAGTTATTGGTTTTATTAATACTATGTCCTCTCTTCACCTACCACCTGAGCCTTTCGCGTACCTCTGTGCTAACTTTATGCTTTGGAATTTGGGTCCTGATAAAAAAAATAGATATTTAACCCCGTATTACAATTTGGATTACTGTTGCAAAAAAGATAATACTTGTACATTAGACTTCAGAATCCACTCCCTCCCTTCATAAAGTCAAGATGCTTCAACTGCTCTAGTTTGACGGGCGTGCCACCTTTCCTAATAGAAATAAGGCAGTTGAGATGTTCTGTAAGGAGTGAGGTCTCCATATAGATTAAGTGATCTTACACCAAAGCAGAATCTTACAAATGTTTGAATCAACAGACTGGTATTTTATTTTATTTTTGTAAACTATTATTAGAACTTTAATGGTCCCTGTTATCCTCCTTCTTCAGGGGAACATGCTATCTAGCACATGTACTTCTGTTTAGCCGGTTGCTCGAATTCTCTCTTTTTACAGTTCTTTTGGTACTTTTCTATTGATGTACTCCGTGCATATTTCCACTGACCTCATACCTTGCTATGTATAAGCTACGTCTTGATGCTGCCATTCCTATTTGTATCCTTCTCATCCCTCCTATGTGTTTCCTTTTGTCTCCACCCAACAAATTCAAATTCCTGGAGGACCAACAGTGTTCTCTCTTAAAGTTTTGTGCGGTCCGCCCAGCAAGATAAGCCATGCCGGGCAGCCATCAGGGGGGGACTGATATCCCGGGCCCTTACAAAGAGTGGGGCCCCACCCCTGGCTCCTACCAACAATACCTGTAGAGCTGCACCAGGCTGTGAATCAACAGCGGGCTGATACGCAGGGAGGACTTCTTAAAACAAGCCTTCCCTGTGCATCAGATCTCTGTGAACCGTTCCTGGAGGTCCGCAACACTCCACCTATATGTAACGTCACAATGTATGACATCACATAGGGGTGGAGCAGTGCCGCAGAATCTTTTTGGGGGAGGGAAGGGCCCTGTCTGTTTTGTCAGTCCCGGGCCCCACAATTTCTGATGGCAGCCCTGACGCCATGCCACCCGGCACTCACAGACTCTGAGTCCCCTGACACCGACACTCTCAAAAATTAGACCTTGTTGCAGTCGGATGCTGATTCTGGGCGGACCGCCCGATGGGAAGATCATATGACTGAGCTACGCCGACGTCAGTGTCACATGATCTTCCCATCGGGCACTCAGTCCGGAATTAGTGTTCAATTGTGGGTGCTGCTTAGCATTCTGTGGGGGCGTTATCTATTCTGGGTGCTGCTTAGCATTCTGTGAGGGTATTATCTATTCTGGGTGCTGCTTAGCATTCTGTGGGGGCGTTATCTATTCTGGGTGCTGCTTAGCATTCTGTGGGGGCATTATCTATTCTGGGTGCTGCTTAGCATTCTGTGGGGGTATTATCTATTCTGGGTGCTGCTTATCATTCTGTGGGGGCGTTATCTATTCTGGGTGCTGCTTAGCATTCTGTGGGGGTATTATCTATTCTGGGTGCTGCTTAGCATTCTCTGGGGGCATTATCTATTCTGGGTGCTGCTTAGCATTATGTGGGGGTATTATCTATTCTGGGTGCTGCTTAGCATTCTCTGGGGGCATTATCTATTCTGGGTGCTGCTTAGCATTCTGTGGGGGTGTTATCTATTCTGGGTGCTGCTTAGCATTCTCTGGGGGCATTATCTATTCTGGGTGCTGCTTAGCATTCTGTGGGGGTGTTATCTATTCTGGGTGCTGCTTAGCATTCTGTGGGGGTATTCTCTATTCTGGGTGCTGCTTAGCATTCTGTGGGGGTGTTATCTATTCTGGGTGCTGCTTAGCATTCTGTGGGGGTATTATCTATTCTGGGTGCTGCTTAGCATTCTGTGGGGGTGTTATCTATTCTGGATGCTGCTTAGCATTCTGTGGGGGTATTCTCTATTCTGGGTGCTGCTTAGCATTCTGTGGGGGCGTTATCTATTCTGGGTGCTGCTTAGCATTCTGTGGGGGTATTCTCTATTCTGGGTGCTGCTTAGCATTCTGTGGGGGCGTTATCTATTCTGGGAGCTGCTTAGATGCCTAGGTGTCATTCTTGACTCTGGACTGTCCTTTGTTCGGGTGGTCTTCAGTATGCCGACTGTCGGGATCCCGGCGCACAGTATACCGGTGCCGGAATCCCGACAGCCGACATACTAACACTTTTTCTCCCTCGTGGGGGTCCACGACCCCCCTGGAGTGAGAATAAAATAGCGTGCACCACCGTACCCGCAGTGTGGCGAGCGCAGCAAGCCCGCAAGGGGCTCATTTGCGCTCGCCACGCTGTTGATATGCCGGTGGTCGGGCTCCTGGCGCCGGTATGCTAATCGCCGGGGGCCCGGCCGCTGGCATACCATACTACACCCCTTTGTTCACCACATTCAATCTGTCTCAAGATCATGTTACATACATCTAAGAAACATATCCAAAATAAGACCATATCTTAAGGTGGGTACACATTAGTAGATATATCTGCAGATCAATTGATCTGCAGATATATCTATAGACGGATCGAGCAGTGTGTTCAGCATACACACTGCTCAATCTGTCGGGGACTGACGTCATGAACTGGGCGGGCGTGTACACCCGCCCGCCCAGTTCAGCTGTCAATCACCGCCGGCCGCCACAGCATGTGTAAGGGCAGTCGGCCGACCGCCCCATACACACACAGCGACGCGCCAATATATCAGTAGATATATTGGCCGTCGGCTGTGCTCCGCGGCCGACGCGATACGTCTGTGAACGACGGAGTTCACAGACGTATCGGCCGTACACACTGGCCGACGGTCCCGCGATATATCGGCCGTTCAGGAGAACGGCCGATATATCGACCAGTGTGTACGGGCCTTTACACAAGACACAGCAAAACCTCTAATCCATGCTCTGATTATTGTAATAGTCTCCTGACCGGTCTTCCCAAACATAGGCTCTCCCCACTACAATCCATTTTGAATGCAGCGGCGAGGCTAATCTTCCTCACTAGCCGGTCATCGTCTGCAGATCAACTCTGTCAGTCCCTCCATCTGGTCTGGACAGATATGCCTCAGTTTGTATATACAATTATGGGGACAGTCTCTTTTTTTGAAATTCTTTATTTATACGTGGTTAAGCACAGAAAGAAAACACTACATGAATACATGGGACAGGTGGTCATCCGAGCCAGCGTCCAGTATAAACCACAAGTTTTCAAGTAAACAACAAGGTTAGTCAGTGTAGAAAGAACAGTAACCTTCAAACGTAGAGTTCGGGGAGGGGAGATGGGAAAGAGGGACAGGGAGAGGAAAGAACCACGGTACAATCTGTGCATGGTATATATCCTGGAAATAGTAAGATCAGAAGAAAGGGGAAGAGGGGGGTCAAGGAGGAGACGAGAGCAGGCAAGAAAAAGGGAAGAAAGAGGATAGAGAGAGAGAGAAGAAAAGAGAAGGCGATAGGTCGGGAGGAGAAATAGTAGGTAGTGCCCATGGGTCTACGGAGGAAACTAGGAGCATGAGGAGGGGGACGGCAATCTGTGTTCAGCAGCGAGCCAGGGGGCCCAGACCTGCTCAAAAACGTGGCCCCGGTCGTGGAGATAGTATGTAATCTTTTCCATTGAGGCAATGTGCCAAATTTTAGTTTTAATGGAGGGGAGGGAGGGTGGGGAGGGGCTCTTCCAATTAAGAGCTATCAGCGACTTTGCCGCCGTTAGGATATGTGTGGCCAGCTTTTGAGAGAATTTATTGAGCAGCGGGGGAGGATAACATAGTAAGAAGATCCAAGGATCTTTCAGCACAGGAGATTCCAAAAGTGAGTTGAGGAGGGAGTGGACTAGGTCCCAGAAGGACACAATGGCCAGGCAGGTCCACCATATGTGAAGCATAGTGCCTCTAGCCCCGCAGTTCCTCCAGCAAGCAGGGGAGGAAGACGGAAAGAGGGTGTAGTACCAACGGTAGTAAACTTTGTAGGCCGTTTCCTTAAAAGCAGTGGCAATGGAGCATTTAGCAATCCCAGTCTCGTGTCCTCCCAATCTTCACTTTCTGGTGGGGGCCCGAGATCCCGTTCCCATGCAAGCTCATGGGGCCGGGAGGGGGGAAGGGAGGAGTCTAGTAAAAGAGAGTAGATTTGGGAGATTACGCCTTTGGAGAGATGGGAGTTGATGCATAAGCTTTCAAAGGGGGTGAGGGGACGAAGTAAGGCGGTGGAGGGGAGAGAGTCTAGAAAGTGGCGTATTTGTAGGAATTGGAAGAGATTAAGTGGTTGTGAAGGGGTCTTTTGGTGGAGGTCGGGCAAGGACAACCAATGGCCCCGATCGGCAAAGTTGATCGGGAATTTGAGGCCCAGCGTTACCCACAAACGGGACCTCGTAGTTGAGAGTCCAGGAGGAAACATAGGGTTCTGCCAGATGGGGGTCAAGGGCGAGGGGGTAGTGGTGAGACCCATCTTCAGGGAGAGGGAGTCCCAAGTTTTAAGGTTGAATTTAATAGTGGGGAGAAGTTTAGAGGTTGGAGGTGGAGGGGAGACCCCATAAGGGGGTCAGGTCCGGGAGACCAATAAAGGCTGCCTCAATATCCAGCCAAGATACCGATCCCGGAGGAGCATAAGAGGTGACAATATGGGATAGATGAGAGGCTAGGTAGTAAAGTTTGACATTAGGAAGGCCTCTACCTCCCGAGGAGGTTGGCCTTTTCAGGGTATTGGCAGCAATGCGGGGGGGTCTGTGATTCCAAATAAAACCCACAAAGGCTCATTGGATAGTACGAAGAAAGGAGGCCGGGACTGCCACTGGGAGGGTCTGGAAAAGATAGAGTCATTTGGGAATTATGGTCATTTTAACCGCTATGATCCTGCCCAGCCACGAAATGAAAAGACTGTTCCAGGAGGTCAGGTCGGCGAGTATGTTGGTGAGGAGGGGTGGGAAATTTTCCCGAAAGAGGGAATCATAACGAGAAGTTAGGTATATTTCCAGATATTTAATCTTTGTGGGTTGCCATTTAAAATTAAAGTTAGCACGAAGGGACTCAGCCTCTCGATGAGGGATATGAAGCAGCATGGCCTCGGATTTGGAGTAGTTGATCTTATACCCTGATATAAGGCTATAAGAATGTAGGACTGAAAATAAGTTTGGGAGTGAGATAAGGGGCTGGGTCAGAGAAAGTAGGATGTCATCTGCGAAAAGGGAAATTTTAGGATCTATGGGGCCTACTTGTATTCCGTGTATATCAGGATGCGCTCTAATTTGAGAAGCAAGGGGCTCTATAATGAGAGCAAATATTAGGGGCGAGAGGGGGCAACCCTGACGTGTTCCATTTGAGATGCTAAATGGGGCGGATGGGACACCATTGATTAAAACTGTGGCAGAGGGGGCGGAGTATAGTGCTAGGACGCTAGTGAGAAAGCCACCGGCCATAGGCCTCCAGGGCGGCTCTCAGAAAACTCCAGGAGATCCGGTCAAATGCTTTTTCAGCATCCAAGGAGAGCATGATAGTGGGGGACCCCCTGGAGTTCGAGATATGTATAAGATCAATAGCACGCCTGGTGTTATATCTCGCCTGACGGCCCGGGATAAACCCCACTTGGTCGTAATGAACAAGGGAAGGGAGGTATGGGTTAAGACGGTTGGCCAGGATCTTAGCAAAGATTTTCAGGTCCAAGTTCAGGAGAGATATAGGGCGGTAACTAGCGCAGTTAAGGGTGTCCTTGCCTTCCTTGGGGATCACCACAATTCTAGCCTCCAGCATCTCAGGGGAAAAAGGATCGCCATGGACAATCCTATTGAACAGGGACTGAAGGTGGGGGGAGAGAAGAGCAGAGAATTTTTTGTAGTAAAGAGCTGTGAACCCATCCGGGCTCGGGGATTTGCCAACTTTTTGCATGAGTATAGTCTGGGTGATTTCTTCCACCGAGATCTCGCTGTTAATATGGTCCATGGCGTCCTGGGCTAATCTGGGCAAATTAGAAGCAGAAAGAAAGTGGGAGACGAGGTTAGAGTGGGGCAGAGGGGAGGAACCAGGTGGGGGGGGGGGGGGAGGTTGTACGGGTCAGCTTAGTAGGATTGGAAGGCAGCTCTAATGGCAGTGGGATCTTGGACAAGTTGATTGAGAGAGTTTCTGAAAGAGACAATATTGGTTTTGGCTCTCGTGGAGCGGAGTCGTGCCGCCAGGATCTTGTCCGCCTTGTCTCCCCTCTCATAAAAGGATTGGTGAAGCCACTTAAGACGCTTGGCCACCCGTGCAGTGAGAAGGAGATCAAGTTCCGCCTTAACAGTACGAAGTTCGGACAAGACAGCCTGGTCGGAGGACGCCTTATGCTGGGTCTCAAGTGAGTGGAGTTTAATAGAGAGCTTGTTGAATTGAGAGAGGGATTGTTTTTTAGCTTTTGAGGCTAGGCTGATAAGGTGTCCACGAAGAACTGCCTTGTGTGCCAACCAGAGGGTGGACCTGGAGATATCAGGGGTATCATTCAGGGTGAAATAGTCTGAGATCGTGTCCCGAAGATGGGAACGTATCTCAGGGTTGTGGAGGAGGGAGTCGTTAAGGCGCCATGTCATGGGGCGAGGACGTGAAACCAAACCTGCGAGATCGCAGGTGATTGGGAGATTCAAGGCAAGATCGTGGCTGAGCACGACCATATCAATGCGGGAGTAGGAATTATGAGGGGCAGAGTAAAAGGTATAGTCGCGGGCAGAGGAGTCTTTTATCCTCCAGGAGTCGTAGAGAAGTTGGGATCGCATGAGACGGAGGAGGGATCTGGAGCAAAGGGAGTCCGACGAGAAGGCAGTAAGGGGAGAGGGAGAGCGGTCTATCTGTGGATTCAAGACTGAGTTAAAGTCCCCAGCAAGTATGAGGTCGCCTTGCTGGACGCGAGTAAGGAGGTTATCTAGCCTTGTGAAAAAACGTTCCTGTCGTTGGTTAGGGGCATAAACGTTAGCTAGGGTACAGAGGTTGTTATTAAGTTTTCCCACCAGGACAAGAAACCGGCCATCTTTGTCAGTATATGAGTCTAGGAGTTCAAAGGTGAGGTGGCGGGCAAATAAAATCGCAACCCCCCGTTTTTTGGCCGAGTGGTCGCAGGCATGGAAGGAGTCAGGGTATGGTTTACATTGCAGGGTAGGGTGGGAGTCATGCAGGAAGTGGGTCTCCTGTAGGAAGATCAAATCGCCTTTATGGTGTTTAAGAGAAGCAAAGAGCTTACCCCTCTTTTGGGGGCTATTCAAGCCCTTCACATTAAAAGATAGTACCCGGAGACCCATGGGCAAGCAACGATGAGGCAGGTAGATTAGAAAGAGCTGAAAGTAGAGGGAGAAGAGAGAAAGACAGAAAAGAAGGATTTAAGGCAAGAGAGAGTGTGGTCAGAGGGGGGGGGGGGGAAGGAAACCGGGAGGGGAGGGATGGTGGTTGGTCATCCGGCAGTAGAGGCCAGGACCGGTAGTGCTGACAAGGGGAAGGGGTACTAGGGGTCGGGAGGGCACCTAGGTCAGCGAGAGGGCTCAAAGCCCTGAGGGGGCGCGGCATTGGGTCCGGATCACGGATCGCAAACCGCTTGGCGAAGGGCAGGAGGCATTCCTTCCCTGTAGGTACCTGAGGGAGAAAGCTGGAGAGAAGAGACAGGAAGAGAAGACAGATGGAGCACCAGCTCCAGGAGGGAAGGGAGAGGGGGGGGGGGGGGGGTAGATAGAAGACAATGAATCAGGTTTCAACATGTTAATATATCAGCAGCATAACATTCTAACAGGGGGTAACAACAAAACAGTTGTGAGGTAACTAAGGGGCCGGGGATCAGGATACGGGGAACCTAAAGTGGAACAGCTCCCCGGGTAGGGGAGTGCGACCAGGAAGGGTCGACCCAATTAAGTAGAGGAAACATTAAATTAAAGAGCTGAAAGTCCATCAGGGAACCGGAGGTGGAGCCTGGGAGGCCGCAGAGGCTGGTACCGTAAACCACTCAGAACAAGGGTGCTGGAGCGAATCCCGCTGTGTCCGTGGCGGCTGGCGATGAGTATGGATATCCTGATCGGCGGCGGGGATGCCCAGCTTGGAGAGCAGCGTTTGAGCCTCAGATTGGTCCCTGGCCGTGAGGAGCTTCCCTTGGTGCCAAACCAGGATACGAAAAGGGAAACCCCAGCGGTATTTTACATTATGACGGGAGAGCAGGGAAGTAATGGGTTTGAAGTCCCTGCGTTTGGCCAGAGTGAGCGGAGATAAGTTCTGGAAAATCTGAAGAGGGGTATTCTGGAAAGTCACAGACCCCAGCCGTCGGGCCTCCCTCATGACAGCCTCCTTCGCAGTGAAATAGTGCAGTCGGAGAATGACATCCCTGGGCTGGGAGGAGTCCTGAGAGCAAGGCCGCAGGGCTCGATGCGCTCGATCCAGGAGGAGATGTTCCTCAGGGGTGTCAGGCGACAGGTGTGCAAAGAGGCGCTTGAGGTAGAGGTCAAGATGAGCCGCCTCGACCTCCTCGGGGACACCCCGGATCCTCAGGTTGTTTCTCCTCGCCCTATTGTCCTGGTCCTCATGCTCCTCCCGCAAGTGAGCAACATCTTGGTGGAGTTGATGGAAGTCGGTCTCGACCGTTTGTTGGAACGACACCACCTCCTCCACTCGTCGTTCAAGTTGATCGGTTCTGGAGCTGATGTCGGCAATATCGGATTTCAGGAAGTGGAGAGCCTGGACTGAGGTCTTAATGTCCCGCATCTCCTTGAGGAGGGAGAGAAAGTCCTTGCGGGTGAGGGGCATGAGATTGTCATCTTCGATCTCCGAGTCGGAGGGACCCTGGGGGGTCCAAGAGTATCAGGCCTGCTCTTGGCCGGGGTGTTTTTTTTTGGTAAGGAATGGTGTGAGGTCGGACCCCTGTGACTTTTTGCTACCTCTGGTAATCGTGAGCATATGGAGGAGGGGGTGGGTAACAGGGTGGGGGGCAGAGGTGGCGCTCCAGCAGTGAGGCTCAAGACCAGGGAAGGTAAGGCGAGGACCTTAAGGAGGCATCATGGTGTGGTCAGCCGAGCCCGGCAGATGAGATAGGTCCCGGGAGCCCCAGAAGAGCAGGGGGCCCACGTGGCCCGGAGAGGAGGCAGGCAGACAGAGAGCGCAGGAGGCGGGGCTCTGTGTAGGATCTCCCCCGTTCAGGGACCGCGGAGATGAGCCCCGGGCACGGACCATCCAGTGACTGGGGCAGCACCGCGGCCGGACAGCAGTGGGGAGAGAGGTTTGCAGTCAGCAACGGGAACGGCCTACAGGTGGGATACAGTGCGTGCTCCAGTGAGCTGTGGCTACCTGCAGGTAGTGAAGGAGATGAGCCTGGAGGCCTGCAAAATGGCCACCGCTGGTGTAGCAGAGAGGGAGCTGGAAGATGGAGCAGGGCTATTCCAGAGCTCCTCAGGAGGGTCTCCGGCGTCTGGGGGCACCAGGGGGCGCGGGACAGCCAGCAGGTATGTGCGGAGGAGGGAGGGATCCACCAGGCAAGCTCCCCGTGAGTGTGAGTCGGGTCCGGAGGTCCCGGGCGGGCCGCCGCCAAAATCGAGGCCCCGAATTAGAATCGGGATGTAGGCCTCAACCCCCGGGAAGCGCCGGGTGCCTACGCAGCGTCCAGGAGCAGGTCGCGAGGCAGGGGCCACAGAGAGCGGTACATACCCCAGGGATCCCGCCTTCAATCTTGGGTCTCTCCGATTACAGGGCCAGCCGCCCGGCCCCAGGCGACCTCCGGTGAGACGGCCGCCGCTCGTGATGCGGCCTTCAGGAAACATCCCCCGGCCGGGCAGTCCCCCGCCTCCAGGTGTGGGCAAGGGGGAACACAGACAGGACGGGAGGGAAGCAGCGGCGCCCGGTAGTATCTCGGCCCCGGTTCGTCATTTCGGCCCGGCTCCAAACTCGAGCCCCGGGCTTCAGGCAAGGGGGAGGCCGCAATCCGCAGGAGTGCTTAAAAGCACTCCCCGACTCCGCGGGTCCCCCGCAGCAGCTGCAGACACGTACAGGGGGTCGTAATAGAGAATCTGGGGCGGCCTGGTGCAGGTCAGGGGAAGGAGAGGGATATTAGGGGGATTGAGTGTGCAGGAGCTGGGGAGAGCACGTCCACTCTCCAAGACAGCCAGGCCACGCCCCCTCGGGGACAGTCTGTTTGATATAACCTTGTCCTGTTTGATAGATGCAACTGTCGGATTTGGCTGTTCCTGGTGTCCTGTCCTGCTGCTGCTGTCAGCGTTGGCTGGGGACAGCTGTCATGTCAGCGGTGGCTGGGGGAGCTGTCAGCGGTGGCTGAGGGGAGCTATCATGTCAGCGGTGGCTGGGGGAGCTGTCAGCGGTGGCTGAGGGGAGCTATCATGTCAGCGGTGGCTGGGGGAGCTGTCAGCGGTGGCCGGGCTGTGCTGCCGGGAGTGAAGAGCCTGGCCGGGAGGACACCCTGCTCAGTCTGACCCTTTTTAAAGTTGGATTGAGATTGTCAGAAACGGGACCAAAACCTGTCGAATTTGGTTCCTTTTCCGATAGAAGCACGCAGATCGGTGACTATTCCGCCAATCCACGTGCTTTCTGACAAGTCGAATTCCCAGAATTTTCGGTACCCCTTCCAACTTGATAACGGCTAAAACTGACGTCTTTCCAACAAGACGGCAGTTTCAACAGCAATTGAATATACCCCATAGCTGTAAAGGCAACACTCCAATATGGACATAAAGTATACTTATTAACATCAGTGCCCATCAGACAGCGGGTAAGCGGCAGCTGGTGTTCATGTACTGTGCTCGTTGTAGTAAAATATGAGACACAAGTCACCTGTTGGAAGACCTTGTACTTTGCCTGTAGATGGTTACACTGCTGATCAAAGGTCATTTACTATCTAGGTTTATTTCCCGCACAGTCAGGAAAACTTATACCTAAATATCAGCTACAGGTCCCTGTATCCATTCCACTTATTCAGAATTATCCTGAAAGTCCCGCAGTACACTTGGGGATATATCTGGTATATGTGTGTGTATATATGTGTATATATATGTGTGTATATATATATATATATATATATATATATATATATATATAATATATATATACACGTGGATGCTGTACCGGCACTCCGTCTCCTTTGGGTGAAAATTATGCCTTGGTGCACCCAGTGCAATGCTGTGCAGCAGAGCGGTATAATTTGAAAGATGGCTGTGGCACTCACAGGACTTTAAGCGTCGGTACATACAGGCGCTGGACGCTACTGCAGTGGTGTCCAGTGCCTGTATGTACCGACAATTAAAGTCCTGTGAGTGCCATAGCCATCTTTCAATATATATATAATATGCATCCTTTCTCTGCTAGCAAAATATATATATTAAAAAAACAATGATAGAAATGTGTGATTACAGGAGGGCACTATGGGGGTCATTCCGAGTTGATCGCTAGCTGAAAATGTTCGCTGTGCAGTGATGATGCAAAAAAACGGCACTTCTGCGCATGCGTGACGTACTTTCACAACGGACGATGTAGTTTAACACAAGGTCTAGCGAAGCTTTTCAGTCGCACTGCTGGCCGCAGAGTGATTGACAGGAAGAGGGCGTTTCTGGGTGTCAACTGACCGTTTTAAGGGAGTGTGTGAAAAAACGCAGGTGTGTCAGGAAAAACGCAGGCGTGGCTGGCCGAACGCAGGGCGTGTTCGTGACGTCAAACCAGGAACTGAACAGTCTGAAGTCATCGCAAGCGCTGAGTAGGTCTGAAGCTACTCTAAAACTGCAGAAAATTATTTTGTAGCCGCTCTGCGATCCTTTCGTTCGCACTTTTGCTAAGCTAAAATACACTCCCAGTAGAAAGCGGCATAGTGTTTGCACGGCTGCTAAAAACTGCTAGCGAGCGATCAACTCGGAATTACCACCTACAGTATGTCTTATTCAGCCTTTTGGTGTATTCTTCTGGGAGAGGGGTTGGGATTGTATTTCAGTTCCTTATTTGTTATTTCTATGCTGTCTCTCCCAAATATCCGTTATTATGTAGGAGATTGTCAGTCTGGACACAATGTTTAATCAAGTACAAATCCATAAATTCAGGCAATTACGGCACGAGCTCCCCATGCATATTATGGACCTCATCCTGAGTTTTGAGAGGGGGAAAAAAAAAGAGCAAGTAACTTTGCATCTGGGAAAAACCATGCTGCTGCACTGCAGGTGGACCAGATGTGGCAAGTGTAGAGAGATGTACTTGTGAAAGGGGCATATCCAAACTCAAATGTACATTGCACTGATTGCAGTGTAACAATAAATCTGTCCAACACTTGTGGGCTACATGCTAAACAGCCAGTATTTACCCCGCACGCAACAGTAATACATGTATCTGACCCCCCTTGCAATGCAGCATGGTTTCTTCCATGTTTTGCTCAAACTTTGAATTTCCCCCTTTCCATTCCTATATTTGACTTTATTTAAGTCATAGGGGTATATTTACTAAGCTCCCGATTTTGACTGAGATGTCGTTTTTTCTTCAAAGTGTCATCTCGGGAATTTACTAAACTCAAATCACGGCAGTGATGAGGGCATTCGTATTTTTTTGGAAGTCCTGAAAAAAAAAATACGAATGAATACACCATCGGTCAAATACGCCAGCAAATTAGTAGAACTCGGTCATTTACTAAAAAGTGCAAATCTCAAAATAGCCAAACACTGCCGTGAAAAATTACAAATCGTAAAAAAGTGCTAAAAAAAACCAGACCTGCTTTTTTGAGCCGTGATTGGATAGGCATGCACGGATCCATGAGATCCGTGCATGTATATCAGTGGGAAGGGGTGGGAAAGTGTTATTTTTTTCAAAAAAAATTGCGTGGGGTCCCCCCTCCTTAGCATAACCAGCCGCGGGCTCTTTGAGCCGGTCCTGGTTGCAGAAATATGGGGGAAAAATGGACAGGGGTTCCCCCATATTTAAACAACCAGCACCGGGCTCTGCGCCTGGTCCTGGTTCCAAAAATACGGGGGACAAAAAGCGTAGGGGTCCCCCGTATTTTTGAAACCAGCACCGGGCTCCACTAGCTGGACAGATAATGCCACAGCCGGGGGTCACTTTTATACAGTGCCCTGCGGCCGTGGCATTAAATATCCAACTAGTCACCCCTGGCCGGGGTACCCTGAGGGAGTGGGGGCCCCTTCAATCAAGGGGTCCCCCCCCCCCCAGCCACCCAAGGGACAGGGGTGAAGCCCGAGGCTGTCCCCCCCCATCCAAGGGCTGCGGATGGGGGGCTGATAGCCTTTGTTCAAAGTGATTGATATTGTTTTTAGTAGCAGTACTACAAGGCCCAGCAAGCCTCCCCCGCAAGCTGGTACTTGGAGAACCACAAGTACCAGCATGCGGCGAAAAAACTGGGCCGCTGGTACCTGTAGAACTACTACTAAAAAAATACCCCAATAAAGACAACACACACACACCTTGACAGTATAACTTTAATACATCCAACCACACCTCCATATACACATACTTACCTATGTTCCCACGCAGGTCGGTCCTCTTCTCCAGTAGAATCCATGGTGTACCTGTAGAAAAAATTATACTCACATAATCCAGTGTAGAAGGCTCCTCTGTAAATCCTTTTGTAATCCACGTACTTGTTAAAATAAAAAAACGGATACCCGACCTCGCACTGAAAGGGGACCCATGTTTTCACATGGGTCCCCTTTCCCTGAATGCCTGGAACCCCCTCTGACTTAAGTCCAAGAAGGTTCCATCAGCCAATCAGGGAGCGCCACGTTTGGCACGCTCCTGATTGGCTGCGTGCTCCTGTACTGTATGACAGGCAGCACCCGGCAATGTTACAATGTAGCGCCTATGCGCTCCATTGTAACCAATGGTGGGAACTTTGTGGTCAGCGGTGAGGTTACTTTCGGTCAACCGCTGACCACAAAGTTCCCACCAAAAAAAAAGAAAGGACAGCAGTAAAACAAAAATTCCTGTAACACTATGGGCAAAAGCGAATATATGAGAGGCAGGTATTGCCCACGGAGACAGAGAAGGGGGAGGAGTGGGACCTTGGAGATTGAAAGATGATGACGAAAGATGTTTTTCGGATGGTGAGTTATTGGAAGCTGTGGGTCATCTAAGACGAGAGGGTTGACATGTGGTGACACGGGAAACGTCAGATGAAGCGTTTTACATTTGAGTGTCATCTGCATATAGAAGGGTAGAGGGAGAAGACCAGATTGGTTAAGTCTGCAGGGAGGACGTCATGACTGATGTAAACAAGTTTGGAAGCTAAAATGGCAAAATCAAGTGCAGGGAGGAGGGAGTTGAAGGTGACGATTGGTGGAAGATTGGGAGGAAATGAGAAAGATATCTGTGGGCTTTCAGTACAAAGTTCCCCTTACTGGCACAATAGGCATTCCATTCTTCACAACCTCCCAGGATGCTGTAATTAGAAACTGACAGTGCTATAGTGTATAGTCACACAGTCACGGAATGATTTAGGTGTTCCTCTACTCTATTCCAATGGCCTCTACTCCACACTCATCCTTCTCAATCTTACTGTTGTCTTCATCACAGTCAACCACCCCTATTACTACAAGTCCTCCATCCACCTCTGTGACACAGTACTTTCCTGGTTCACCCCATTTCTGTTCACCTCTCACTTCCTGTTGCTGTTCTCCAACATTCTGTTCATGGATCCTTTCCCTTCTTCCTTATACCTCATCCCTCGGAGTGCTCATCAGCTCCTTTGGTTGTATTGGAAACCAATCTGTTAGTGACTTTGTGGGTGTATTTACTAAGCCTTTGAGAGAGATAAAGCGTATGAAGATAAAGTACCAGCCAATCAGCTCCTAACTATCATGTTACAAGCTGTGTCTGAAAAATGACAGTTAGGAGCTGGTTAGTACATAGACCCCCTAATATTACATCTCCACCCCTGACCTCTCACTCTGTCCTCTTTCATGTTTCCAAATGTCTATTGACCATCTCCTCTTTGATGTTACAATAGTACCTGAAACTGAGTTAATTGTCTTCTTCCTAATTTAAAGTCCTTGTTTCTCCACCCATGACCCCCTCCGTTGACAACACCTCGATCTCTTCCATATACCGGTGGGTCTCAAACTGGGTCCTCGGGACCCCACACAGTTCAGGTTTTCCGGGTCACTTGACAGGTGCTCTGTGTATCACCAGCTGTCTCACTTTAAAAATCCACAGGCGACCTGGAAAACATGAACTGTGGGGTAAATTTACTAAGGTGGGAGATTTTTAGAACTGGTGATGTTGCCCATGGCAACCAATCAGATTCTACTTACAATTTATCTAGCTGCTTCTAGCAGATAATAGATATAATCTGATTGGTTGCTATGGGCAACATCACCAGTTCTTAAAATCTCCCACCTTAGTAAATTTGCCCCTGTGTCTGTTGGCATTCCTACAAAACTACATTTTTTACTGATCTTATTCACCCTTATGCACATTTGCCATTTATTTATCCACCTGCCATTTCTTGTTCATCCCGGTTTACAACTTGGTCATAATCCACAGTTTTTTGATCCATGCATTATATTGTCTCATTTATGTTTGCTTAAGTATATTGTTGATCAGAACTAATTAATCTTTCCCAGACCACTGTGCAACGATACAAGCTAATCACTGGTTTTCTGTCTTGCAGAGATTGGTCCCAGTCCAAACAGTGGTTATTGAATTTGTTTAAACTTATTGTATCTGAAGCTGAACAAAATAAACCTGTAGAGGACAATGCTAAGGTACGACCTTTTCTTCTCCTGAGCAATGGCAGCGTGGGGCTGGCGAGAAGATGACTGTTATTAACCAACAGCCCCTTTTTCAGCCTATTTATCTACACATATGCGGAATCCGGTGTTGGGGAGAGATTGAATACTGCGTTCAGCAATACTTTTCTCTAAGGGGTTGCCCCATACGCTAGTGTTTCTACATAGAAACTACCTGAGAACTATCCAACCAAAACATGCATGACACAGTGACTCTGTAAGGTGTTTCGGCACCATAGGCACTAATGCCAAACCAGACACCAATTCAGGCCTTCTACACCAATGTGATGCTATCTTATGGTTGCCGTATAGGAACACACTGGGGTTTCAATTTCATCCTCGAGGGTGTAGCCCTGTGACTTTTCTGTTCTGTCCCGATAGTGGTCTCCTTTCCCAAACTCCCTCATTTCAGCCCTGGCGTGACATCAACTCCACATGGATTAAAGGGGAAGATTTACCAAACCTTCTAAAGAGAACACATGGAGTAAAATATGTGTCCTGTAAGGACATGCAGGAGAAAACGTGAATGACCCAGGCTTTGTGACTGTTCCGCTGTTACCTTAAGTGTATAATTTCTGTGCAGTCTTGATTTCCTTTTTACTATCTACTGTCTGAATCCTGTTTTCTCCGGCAGGGTCCACAGGTTATCCACAGGATAACAATGGGATATGATGGAGTGACAGCGGATTGGCAACAAACGATCACAAGCTTTCAGGCCTCCCAGGTTTATACGCATATTGGTAAGAGTCACTCAAACAACTCTCCGCCGGGACGCAACAACGCTATCCCATGTATACAGTGCTGTCTCGGCGGGAGTCTGTGTCGGATATACTAGCAGGTCCAGCAGACGTTACCAGGCTGTTGCCGGAGCATGGGGAGAAGGTAAGGTATCGGTTCCCCGTAGTCGGGGAATACGGACACAGCAGCACTGTATTGGAAGGAGACTACCAAACAGTAGCTGATGCGCCGCCACCATAGGTGCTCCAGCGCTAGGCCTTAGGGATCATAAGGCACCAGGAATAGTCTGAGGCTGCGATCCCTAGGGTTGATGTCAGCAGTGGGGAGTTGGACGCTCTCCTGGTCACACCCCACCCCCCCAGGTCATGACCAGTTTCCGTGAGTCTCCCGCCATGAACTGTTGTCTCCTTTCCGTCTCAGAAGCTACCACGAGGGGTCTCAGTCGCAGTATAGGCCGCTGCATCTATGTTCACTAAGCGCTACCGCGAGGACACCCGGTCGCAATACAGGCGTCTGTATGGCCGGTGCGTCTGTATGCACAGTGCACCTGTGTTCACTAAAAGTTCCCGGAGCGGCGGTGTACACTTGTAGCGTCTGGATCCACTCAGCGTTCGCTAACGTATTGATCGATCTTGGAAGTGAGGTGTGTCTCCCTGTATCCCACTCTACTGAGTACGGTTATACAGCACTAAATTTCTATCTACTTTTGTCAGTATGAATTTAAGTGCCTATTGCATACGAGTCTGTGTACATTACTGTGGTTTTCTTTGCATTGCGTCTGAATACGTTAAGATGTGTATAAAACAGAATTCAGTAATATGTACTCCTACATACTTTAAAATGTGTTCGTAGTTGATTATGTGCTCATATGACTAATATATAACATGTGACTGACTGCTAGTGTGATTGCTGACTTTATATATGTTTTTCAGTTGGTCTTCTGATCCTCAGTGCGGGTGCATGCGTAAGGGTCAGATTGATATCACTTGAGAACGATAAAGTGGTTACAGTCACAAATTGTGTAGTACACTGTGTAAGTTCTGATTTATTTATCATGTCTAAGAGCGGCAAAGTTGACGAGGGTACACTTACAGGAACACTAACACTCATATCATGTTGTCTTGCAAAAACTGTGTTATCCTTTCTGATCTGATACAGGATGGTTTATGTGTAAAATGGTTTGCTGTTCGGCATAATACAAGGCAGATCCCTGATCTACGTCAAGTACAGATAGATCCCTCCTGGGCAATATTTGCACAGACCTTGTCCAGTATAGCTGAAAGGTTAATTCCTACAGCGTCAGTACCAGGAATAGGGTTCACTATTAACCAATACATGAAGCTCTCTACCTACGGTATCCCCAACAGCTTCTCCAATAAAACAAGCTGATAAACTGAGTGTAAATAAATCATCAACTGCACAGGCTACACATGATTATTTATCAGCCGATGAAAGCTCTACATACTCTACTTCGACATACAAAGAACAGGTAGAGGGTATCAGCTCAGTGAATATAGCTGAATTAATGAGAGCAGTAAAGGCCTTTCTGTCCTCAGAGGATCAGCAGAGCCTGTGTTAAAAATAATGTACCTATGTTTAAACATCCCAAAAAATAGGGCCTCCTCATGGGGTCCCCAGCAGCTGATGGAAATCATAGAAAAGGTTTGGGCTATACCCAATAAGGAATATAGGTTCCCAGTAAATGGGATTCCAAATATCCTTTTCCAGCTGGGGACTGTTTAAAAATAGGAAGTGCCTCCTAAAGTAGATACGCATATCATTGATAGTGCGAAAATCTATATGGCCTTTGCCGTCAACGTTAGAAGAGGGATGGTTTTCTGAAACCCATATTGTCTCTGTCTAGGGCAGTTATAAGGCTAGCCATGACTTCACCTTGCAATCTACAGCCACATCACACTGGATAGGCCCAATCTCACTAGATTTTGGAAGCTAAGCAGTGTTGGGCCTGGTTAGTTCTTGGATGGGAGACCACCTTGGAATACCAGGTGCTGTAGGTACACTGGGCTGAGGTACTGGAAGACAGGTTTTCAGCGCCTGCAAGGGAGCAAGAATCCCATATAGCTCATATGGACACTAATGTTCTAGGGCATCAGCATTAACAATAGCTTTGGCTGAAAGTTTCTGTTTGGGAAGGAGTTAACAGATATTCTGGAGTTAGAAACAGACTCCAAGAAGGTCACGTTTCCTTCCACATATAACCCCAAACCTAGGGATCCGGTTTCGGCCTTGTCGGTCATAAAGGAACGTATCAGCCACGATACAATAAATTTGGTAAGGCTAAGAAGCAAAGGCAGCCAGAGGGCCAGCTTCCAAACCAGAGGATAAGCCAACAGCATGATGGTGCAGGCCTCCTTCTGGGGGACCCCAAAAGGATAGGGGGCTGACTTCTTCAGTTTGCACAGATCTGGTAGCAGTCTACAAACAGATGCCTGGGTGCAAGAAGCGATATCTCTAGGTTATGCTTTCCCTTCTAGAAGCATCCTCCTTGAAGGTTCTTCTGTTCCAGTCCATCTCGGGTAGAGGTGAAGGACAGGGGTTTGCAAGAAGCAGTTCAGAAATTGCTTTTTGTCAGGAATAGTCATTCCAGTAACTCCTGCACAATAGGGACAGGGGTTTTACTCCAACTGGGTTTGGGTTCAGAAGGATCCTTTTACTCCATTCTCAAAATCCTAAACAGATAAGTTTGGGTACCACGGTTCACATGGAGACGTTGCGCTCTATAGTTTTTGCATGGAGCCAGGAGAATACATGGTATCCCTGGATAGTCAGGATGCTTACCTACAGGTTCCATCAGTGTTATCTCAAGGTTCACCATTCTCCAGCAACATTTTCAGATCCAGACCATACCCTTTGGGTTAGCCACAGCCCCCAGAGTATGTACCAAAATGATGATGATTATAGCAGCTTATCTCTGCAAGAAGGGGATAAGAAAATTGCCATACCTCGACCACCTTTTTTATCCTGGCACAATCACAGGAAAAGCTTCTGTGCCATCTCCAACAGATAATGACTTGACTGCAGAGGCACGGGTGGTTCATAAATTGGGCAAAGTCATCTCTGGTTCCGTCACAACAGATAACTCACTGTGGGACTGTACTGAATTCAAGTCTGCAGAAAATTGATTACCTTGGAACAAGCTATCC
Source organism: Pseudophryne corroboree (assembly GCF_028390025.1). Classification (NCBI taxonomy): domain Eukaryota; kingdom Metazoa; phylum Chordata; class Amphibia; order Anura; family Myobatrachidae; genus Pseudophryne; species Pseudophryne corroboree. Next base: position 85,955,242 of record NC_086447.1, on the reverse strand, counting down.
AAGGTACAGTCAAGTACTCAGGAGTTGTTACACAGTCAAAAAATATCTATCCACGCAGCTATGCAACTAATGGGTTTGATGGTGTCAACAATCGACATGGTGGAGTATGAACAATTCCACTCAAGACCTCGTCAGCGTCTGATTCTGGCCAGATGGAATGGAATACATTAGACAATAAAGAAACAGACTATGGTACTTTTACACAAGGTAAGAAAGTTATCAGCCTGGTGGCTACAGACATCCCATCTAGACAAAGGGAAAACCTTTTTGATATCAGATGGGGGATCCTGACAACAGATGCCAGTCTTCAGGGCTGGGGAGCAGTGTCCGGAAGATTATGGTTCCAGGGACAATGGACCACAGAAGAAAGTTGCCTGCCAATAAACCTGTTAGAACTTCGGGCCATATACATGACAGTGATTCAGGAAAAGGACACTCTTCAAGGAAGACCAGTCCAGATCCGCTCGACCAATTTAACGGCAGAGGCGTACCTCAACCATCAGGGCGGAACGCACAGCCAAACAGCAATGAAGGAGGTAAGTCACATGCTAAAGTGGGCAGAACTCCATCTTCCAGCATTGTCTGCAGTATTCGTTCCGGGAGTCCTAAACTGGGAAGCGGATGTTCGCAGTCAACACGCCATTCAAGCAAGTGAATCGGCTCTACACCCGGAAGTCTTTCAGATTCTAGTAGAAAGTGGGGTTTGCCAGAGATAGATCTCATGACGTCCCGTCTGATCAACAAAGTGCCTGCATATGGGCAAGAACAAAGGATCCCGGAGCGATCTTTGTGGACGCTTTGTCAGTGAAATTGGGATTTTCACTGGCGTATCTATTTCCTCCGATCATCCTGCTACCAGGGTGGTGAGGAAAATAAAAGAAGCAAAGGGTGCCGTGATTCTCATAGCTCCGGCTTAGCCCAGAAGGCATTGGTACACAGATCTGCAGAGAATGTCGATGGATACTCCACTTCTGCTCAATCAATGTCCAGATCTACTAATGCAGGGTCCTTGTTATCACAGGCATCTGGATCAACTATCGTTGACGGCGTGGCTCTTGAAACCTCTATCCTGAAGTCAAGAGGATTCTCACAACAGGGAATTCAAACAATGCTCAGAGCAAGGAAACCCTCCTCAGCTCGCATTTATCACCGAATATGGCAAGCCTATATTCATGGTGCAGGGAAAGAAATATGGACCCGAAATCTTTCCATGTTTCCAGGGTCTTAGATTTCCTTCAGGCGGGAATGGATAAAGGTTTGAAGGTGGCTTCCTTGAGAGTGCAAGTATCAGCATTGACTGTAGGGTTCTAAAAGAAAATTGCCAATTTACAGGCTGTGCATACTTTTTTCAGGGAATGCTGCGCATTCAACCTCCTTTTGTTCCTCCTACAGTGCCTTTGGACTTAAGTCTAGTCCTCAAAGCCCTTCAAGTTGCTCCGTTTGAACCAGTTAATAAAGTCTTAAATGGTTGACAGCTAAAGTTCTCTTTCTACTGCCTATGGCATCAGCTAGAAGAGTGTCAGATTTAAGAGCGCTGTCATGTTCTCTTTTTCTGATTTTTTTTTTATCCAGATAAAGCAGTTCTCAGAACTAGGTCTGGGTATCTTCCTAAGGTGGTGTCTAAATTCCACCTTAATGAAGAAATTGTAGTCCTGGTTTTTTCAGGTATCGGGACTTTCTGCGAGAGATGCGTCGTGGGACATAGTCCGAGCATTAAGGATCTACGTGGATCGCACCAGTGCCATCAGAAAGACAGATTCTGTCTTCATTTTCTATGGACGCCACAAGAGAGGATGGCCTGCTAATAAATAGATGCTGGCTAGAGGGCTTTGAATGACGATTTCGGAAGCATATTCTCAAGCTGATCTCCCTGTTTCGGCTAATGTCTCTGCTCACTCTACTCGTAAGGTAGGTCCTTCATAGGCAGCACAACATGGTGCTTCTGCAGAACAGATATGTAAGGCAGCCACACATTCATTAGACATTATGCTTGGATACTTTTGCCTCTCATGACGTTGAATTCGGGCGTAAGGTTCTCCTGTCCAATCAGGAGTGTCCCCACGACAAACATTGCTTTGGGAAATCCCATTGTTATCCTGTGGATAACATGTGGACCCTGCCGTAGAAAAATACGTTATGGTAAGAACTTACCGTTGATAACAGTATTTCCACAGGTTCCAGAGGGATCCCTCCCTGACGCACCTGATTTGAGGATCTTGCTACTCACTAAACCTCTTCCTTCTTGTACGGAAGAGTGTGCATGTGTGTTCTTCTTGACTGATTAGGGCTCTACATGATGCTCCTGCCTAGATGCTTTGGAATCCAACTGATTTGCCTGAGCCAGTGGGTGGGGATATATAGACGGGCCCGTTGCATCCTGGGAGGCCTGAAAGCTTGTGATCGTTTGGCGCCAATCTGCTGTCGCTCCTTCATATCCCATTGTTATCCCGTGGAACCTGTGGAGAAATACCGTTATCAACGGTAAGTTCTTACCATAATGTATATTTAACCCACGAGTGGTTGCCCCGTTGTGTTGGTAATTTTCCGTACTTCATGTAAAAATGTTGTCACTAAGGCTTCCTCATCTTCACAGACACTGCTGCACCATCTGCTGGACACTCTCAGCGGGAATTCCACTTATAACAACAGCCTGCTGCTGCTGTGGGCATCCCAGGCGAATGCCAATCCTGTAAGTACCAGCGACCAAAATGCCAATGTCCTTCTCTTATGAGAGTCTTACATGGAATAATCCTGGGCACCATAGTGGCTTCTTTACTACAATAAAAACATAACTGCGATTCCCTCTGATGTCACAAACCATCAAACAAATATATCTTTACCAGCATATGTGTACTATGTAACGTCTGACCCGTGATATTGCACCCCTGCTGTGATATATAACATTCTTAGAAGTCACTAAAAACTCAGTAGGTCAAGGCATGTGATACAGAGATAACCGTTAAATGTCCCTATAGGAGGTGCATTATATTTAAATAAACTGGGTGTTTTTTTCTTAGACATGTCAATCATCGTGGCTGTTTTTTTTTTTTTTTTTTTTTTTTTTTTGGGGGGGGGGGTTGTTATTAATATTATTATTATTATTATTATTATTATTATTATTATTATTATTATTATTATTATTTTTACCTAAACTAGACTAAAAATTTTATTATTGTTTATCTTTAATATCTTTTAATTATATACTTTGTACAGAGAATATTTTTCATTCATATTAATCCTTGCTCTGTTGGAGCTTACAGTCTAAATTCCCTAATACACAAGTGTGTGCGCGCACACACACACTAACACACTAGGGTTAGGGTTAATTTTTGTGTCAAACGCCAATTAACCTGCAGTACCAGTATGTTTTCGGAGAGTGGAGAAGAAACCGAGCACCAACAAAATAAAACATACAAACTCCAAACAGATGAGGCCCTGGTCAGGAATTGAACTCCTGACCTTAATGCTGTGAGGCAGCAATGCTAACCACTACACCACCATAGCAGGGAGAGTTTTCATTAGCCACCAGGTTCCTTTGAAAAAATAACATTTGCGTAGATCTGTATTTACAGTGTCTCCTATGACTCACATATAACTCTCTTTGTTAGATAGCATTTTGGGCACTTGCGTTCATTATTTCGGAGCCCGACGTTTACAAGGAGGCCATGAAGGAGATTAAGTCTGTGTTTGGTACTGCAGGTAATTGATTTTTATATCCATCCTTTTTCTTTGAATATATGCAAGCTGTTTGCAGGAGTATACAGTAAACTTTATAAAGTGATGCGAGAGCAGGATTTCCAGTTCTGTCTTCACAAATGCTGAGGTTACTTACCTCCAAACAGTATTCTCCTCTCCCCTCTATACATGATCAGCCATTACATTAAAAGCACCTACCTAATATTGTATAGGTTTCCCTAGTGCTGCCAAAACAGCTCTGATCCATTGAGGGTCTGAAGGTGTCCTGTAGTATCTAAGACATTAGCAGCAGTTGTGAGGTCGGGCCTCCATAACTCGGACTTCCCAGTACATTCCAGAGATACTCGATCGTATTGAGATCTTGGAATTTGGGCCCTCATTCCGAGTTGATCGCTCGCTAGCTGCTTTTAGCAGCAATGCACACGCTAGGCCGCCGCCCTCTGGGAGTGTATCTTAGCTTAGCAGAATTGCTAACGAAAGGTTAGCAGTTCTGCTATTAAATATTTCCCTGCAGTTTCTGAGTAGCTCCAGACCTACTCCTAGATTGCGATCACTGCAGACTGTTTGGTTCCTGAAAAAAACAAGGAAAATGGGCGCCCGAAACTTGCAACCTTAAAAGAACTTCCTATTGCTGCACAATTTGGTAGAAAGGGGAAACTTGCTAACCCCCACAAAACAAGATACAAGAAAAAAAGAGACCAATCTGTGCGCAACAGGATTAATTTCTAAAATATAATAGTTTTATTAATAATCCAGAATATGGATAAGATAAATAAAATGTAATATATATAAAATATACAGTATACACTATATAATTCAGAAGTGACCTCACAGTAAAGTTGAACAATTTGTAGCAAATTTTAAACCATCTGGATCATATAAAAGAACCCGCAAAAATACCACAATCACTCTAAACTTAACTCGTGATATAGTAATCAGAATAAAATCCCTTAATGAAAATCACAATGCAGTGCACTGATCCATTAAACGTAGAATGTCCACATATGCTGGCCAGCCTGTATTTAAATGAGGTGTGATACACCTATAAGTTCATCCAAAGGAATCAGTTACTTTGTATAAATAATGTCTATAACACAGTACTGTGATTATAACGAGAAAAGATCACCATATAATTAGACCATTTGTATACCATACAATTGGGTACCGTCGGTATGTAACAAGTGTCTCCTCTAGCTGAGCGGTGAATATCCTCCCCGTGCCACTGATGTAAGGAGCTGTTTAGTGGGGATATTTTTGCAGAGTAACCGTCTCGTGCTGACACTTGTACTTGTGCTGGTTCACTAGCTGGAATCACCCGAGACCTCCGTTATCTGTATTCCACGTACCGGCATTCACTGCGTCGCCCGGTTACCAACCAGATAGTGCGGCTGGAATTTCCTTAACAGCCGGTATCCAATGCACGTTGATACACGGAGTCCCTTGCAGCGGGTTTAAGATGTAGTAATTACCCAGCAATTACGGCAGTGGTAGCTGACATTCACCGTACTGCCTGGAAGCTAATCAGCTAGCACGGCTGATTTTACCTTTGTAGCCGGAGTCCAATGTACCGAGATGAACAGAGTCCCTTGCTGCGGGTTCAATAATGTTCAAATTACCCAATAATTAGGGCAATAGTAGATGATCCAAATACAGAGGTCACTCCAGAGCTAATACCTAACGCGTTTCTCGACCATTAGCCCCGGTCGTTTCATCAGAGGTAATCCTGTTGCGCACAGATTGGTCTTTTTTTCTTGTTTGGTTCCTGGTTTGACGTCACATACACGCCCTGCGTTCGGCCAGCCACTCCCCCGTTTCCCCAGGCACGCCTGCGTTTTTACCTGACACGCCTGCGTTTTTTAGCACACTCTCGGAAAACGCTCAGTTACCACCCAGAAATACTCACTTCCTGTCAATCACTCAACGATCAGCAGAGCGACTGAAAAGCGTTGTTCGGCCCTGTGTAAAATTGCTTTGTTTTGTGTGAAATTACTTGGCGAGTGCGTCCTGCGGCCCAAACGCATGCGCATAACAGACGGTTTTTAGCCTGATCGATATGCGGCGAAAAACGGCAGTGAGCGATCAACTCGGAATGACCCCCCTTGGTCAACACCTTGAACTCTTTGTCATGTTCCTCAGACCAATGGTTCCCAAACTGTTTTGAATTTACTGCACCCCTTAGCCAAAAGTTTCTTATTGGAAATTTAGAAAGAAATATAAAATTAAGTAAATTGTGTTTAAATATCGTTCTTAGGTTCAATTGTGTGGTGAGTGATAATATTTGATTCAAGTTGTCCACATGTTTTATGATTGACAGAAACCAGCACTGGTTTTGCCTATTACATTGACCATAACATTTAAATTGGTCCTTGATCACCAATCAAAGGCACCCCTGCAATTGCCTCAAGGTGCCCTAGGGTGCCTAGGCATACAATTTGAGAACCACTGCCTCAGACCATTCCAAAACAATTGGAGAGAGAAAGCAGAAAAAGTACTGTTTTGATGGGACACTTCTCTATATAGCAGTATAAAATATAAAACTTCAATGAAAGACATGTATATGAAGAAATTTACATGTTATCTATATATATTTATATTTAAAATAATATAGGGGTGGTGGTGTATAGGGGTAATGTGTATCTGGTAAGGTAGTGAGGTGAAATATGTCTAGCAGTGAAACAAAAAATGTGTGTGAAAAAATAACAATTAAAAATACTCCACGGTCCTCATCTAGTCCATATAATTTAGACCTCAAATGATTATAGACTGAGAAACATATTAGTCTGCTTGGGATGACAGAAACAAATATATACATGCATCTGTGTATCCTTCCTAAGAAGGAATAAATGCAAGATAACAGTGTATGTGCACTTTAAATACATAAAGTGTAAAAGGTTAAAAAAGGAAAACGTAGGTCCAATAAAAGATGAATTTGGATTATTGATAAAAGATGACGAAATAAAAGCGGAAATACTGAACACATGTTTTTCATCGGTGTTCACCAGAGAAGAAAGGACAGTGGGAGTAGTGCATAACGATAGTGACAGCAATGATTCATGGCTAGATACTTGTTTAGGTGAAGAAGTAGTCTGGGAGAGACTAAGCAAAATTAAGATTAATAAATCACCTGGCCCAGATGGACTTCACCCGAGGGTTCTTATGGAGCTTAGGTCACAACTAGCAAGACCCCTATACTTGATTTTCAATAGTTCAGTTAGATCAGGCATGGTACCGAAGGCTTGGCGTATAGCTGAGGTAGTGCCATTATTTAAAAAGGGATCTAAAAATCATCCGGGTAACTACAGACCAGTTAGTTTGACATCTATAGTGGGGAAAATATTGGAAGGTATTTTAAGGGATAGTATACAGGAGTATCTGCAAACCGCTAAGATTATTAGCAAGACCCAGCATGGGTTTGTGAGGGACAGATCATGTCAAACTAACTTAGTTAGCTACTATGAGGAAGTGAGCGACAATCTTGACCAGGGAAAAGCAGTGGATGTGGTCTACTTAGATTTTGCAAAAGCCTTCGATACATTGCCTCACAGGAGACTGATCATCAAATTAAAGGCGCTTGGCCTATGAAAAACTATTTGTACATGGATAAGTAACTGGCTGAATAACAGGGTACAGCGAGAAGGGGTCAATGGGATGTCCTCCAGCTGGGCACCAGTAGTCAGCGGAATACCACAAGGGTCCGTACTCGGGCCACTACTGTTCAACATATTTATCAATGACCTAGAAATAGGTCTGGAAAGCACAGTGTCAATCTTTACAGATGATACTAAACTGTGTAAGGTAATTAATTCGGAAATAGATGTGGAGTCTCTACAGAATGACTTATCTAAACTTGAAATCTGGGCGTCTAAATGAAGAATGAGGTTCAATATAGAAAAATGCAAAGTTATGCATTTCGGCACTAAAAACTAACTTGCATCCTACATATTACATGGGGAAATTATAGGGGTAACAGTATTGGAAAAAGATTTGGGGGTACTCATTGATAATAGTCTTAATAACTGTATACAATGTCAAAGTGCAGCAAAGAAGGCAAGTAAGGTGCTAGCATGCATAAAACAGGGAATTGAGACAAGGGATGAGAGTGTAATCCTGCTGCTGTACAAATCATTGGTATGTCCGCACCTGGAATATTGTGTTCAATTCCGGGCACCAAATTATAAAAAAGATATCTGTGAACTCAAAAGGGTTCAAAGGCGTGCTACCAAAATTGATTAAAGGGCTAGAGGGACTGGATTACGAGGAAAAGCTTACTAGGTTGAATATGTATACACTGGAAAAGAGGCGACTAAGAAGGGACATTATTAATATCTTCAAATAAGTAAAGAGACATTACAAAGTGTTATCAGAGGAATTGTTTATTAAAAAAAACTAGGACACGAGGGCACTCGCTGAGGCCAGAGGAGAGAAAATTCCTTACGCAACGTAGGAAAGGGTTCTTCACTGTTAGGGCAATAAGGATTTGGAATTCCCTGCTAGAGAAGGCGGACTCTGTAAATGCATTTAAAAACAGATTGGATAAATTTCCGACTGAAAAAGATATCCAAGGTTATAGCATTTAAAATATTGACATTGATAATCTGGGAGGAACATGATTTATAGTTGTTAACTAGACATAAAACATTACTTCAGCAGGGACATTATAATGAACTCTGCTTAGTACAGAATACAGGTTGAACCTGATGGGCATTTTGCCTCTTTTCAACCTCATTAACTATGTTACTATGTTATTCCCCTTGTGGATCTGCTGTTCCATGACATACAATGTATAGGACAGGGGATAAAAATCCAGAGGAGGTGGCACAGGGAAGGAAGATAGGGTTGTTTCTGCTTTTCAGCGTTGGTCACTAATGACCTCCTGAGGCAGAGCGGGGAGGTCACTTAGAGTCGCGGCTGATGAGAGAGCAGCTGAAATGAGTAGAAGAAATACCTGAAAAGATGAAGATCAACCTAGCTGCAGGATTGTGGTGCTGGAGTCTTCTGTGCGCACAGAGGCCCCAAGAAACCTCCAACGCACGTTTCACCTACAGCTCTTTCAAGGAAGCTCAATGTACCTGAGCGTGAGTCAGTAATAAATATGCCCGGATGTGTGTTCATTGGATGCGCACCCTGATTGACAGGGAAGTGCAGTCAGGGGAGGCAGTGCCTCCCCTGTCATTAATGATTAAGATAGTACAAAGAAGATGCATATGACACATATTCTGTGTCATATGTATCTTCTTAATATTATTCTTTACATTGCTGTTTTCTTTATGTGTGTTGGGAGGCACCGATCGTGGTGCCTCCCGTTGTCACTGGGGAAAGTATGGGGAGCGGGGGGCGGGGACTAGCCATGGGCTGTAAAAAGCCCATTGAAAATATATGGGAAAGCGGCACCATTAGTGGTGCCGCTTTCATACAGGGACTGCTTTCAACCTATGAAAGCACGTCCCTGTCAGTGAGGCCACAGTGATTGGCCAGCGGATCCGTCACTGGATCCGCTGTCAATCACTGTGTGGGCGACGCTGGCGGAGGAGGTGCGGGTGGCTGGATGCGGCGATGGTGCGGGATGCGGCGGTGGTGCAGGCGGCGGTGGAGCGGGCGGCGGAAATTTAGCTTTATCCTGCAGAGTTTGGCAGCGGAGCGGTTCCAGTTTCAAAAATGGCGCCTCAGCGTCATTTTGGAAATTCAAGATGGCCGCCACGAGCCAATCACGGCTCGCCGCGTCATCGCCCCGCCCCCTCCGGCTGACTTATATAAGTCAGCGCGAGGCGAAGGAGAGTCAGTCCGACGGCGGAGGAGGAGCAGTGAAGAGCTCCTGAAGAAAGAAGACGGCCGGAAGTCCTGGCTGGGCGGCGGCTATGCAAAAGAGCTTAGCAGCCGCCGCCCACCAGGTGAAGACGCTGGAAGCCCTGGGGGGGTGGCGCCCCCCAGGTGAAGACGCCGGAAGCCCTGGGAAGGCGGCGGCCACGCAAAAGAGCTTAAAGGCCGCCGCCCCCAGTTGAAGACCCAGTTTAATAAAGCTTATTTTCAAAACGTGTGGCGTTTTATTTTAATATTTTCTTTACAGGTAGACTACAGGTGCCAGCGGGCCCTTTATGTCTGGTGATAAAGCTAAATATTTATCTTATATAACACCCTTTATGAGGTCTAAGAACACTGTACGCTATTCACGTATGGAGTACCGTAAGGGTACGCACGTTGCGTAACAATCTCTTAGCCGTGGTCGAGATGCTCAAGCGTCACGTTCGCTCACGGCCAAGAGATCACAGGCAGGCACGCTATTGACTGCCGACTAACGTAATGATTCGCTATAGCGTAGCGGACGCTCGGGACCACGAGGAGATCACCAGCGGCGCTGACGCTCACAATGTTAAACCTTTATATCTAAACCATAAACAATGTATTATGCAGCAAAACCTTAGTATAATGATAGAGTGTAGATGCAACCTTGTGTAGCCTGATTATCTTAAAAGCTGTTCGAGCGTCACCGACGCTCTGAAAATACTTAACACTATAAGAAATACACCGATACCGTGCTTAGGGTCTAACGCCTTATATGAATGTTATTACTTGCAAAAAGAATAATACAATACAAGTCACACACTACAATATAACATAGACTAACTAACCAGATAACTACACAGGAAATACAATATAATACAATTACGTTTGCAGGAAAATTAAGAGAGAAAGGGGAGAAGAGAGAGAGAGAGAAATGGCCCACAATAACAAGAAATACAATATGATTGCGGAGAAAACTTACGCACAAAGGGGAACGATCGCATGCGCCTCTGGACATCCAGCTCCCGATTATCAGCAATGAGAACCGTTGAAGAGTGAGAGCTGGATGTGATCGGCTTGTCTATTTATGCCCCACACACAATACAATTCAATGGTCCCTACAATCTCATTGTTCATTGGACACAGGAATTCCTCCTCGCATTATAACAAAAGGTCATAGGTTGATTCATACAGGTGGGCTGTGACGATTTCCAACTGCTCAGGTGGGTGGGAAACTAGGTTTCCCGCCGCATGGATAAGTAAGTGCAAATAATAGTAAATGGACATAAACTTCTTATGTCCATAACTATTCGCACGAGCGATTAATTCGCTTCAAACCAACACCGGAATATTGCTAATTAAATACTCTTCCGATGGATACTAAACACCACTGTATTACTCCTGTCTGACCCTTCGTATCAAACAAAGAGGGATTTCTCCGTCCATGAACATTCTACATTAACCAAACTTTCAGATTCTATCAAAGGGACCATAATCTACAAAGTACATTATATGGTGAAAATATGTAACGAAAGAGTCGCCCGCTAGACGCATACAATCTCTACCGTAAATGCGCATACCGTGCGCCTGCGGGTGCCCGCAACAGCGAGTATGCGCACGCACGGGAGAGCGCACGCATGCGCAGCAGGGACACATATGAGGTGCAAATATGGCAGTGTGCATAGTGATATTTTTCTGACTTTGACAGTCCACCCTTTGGCAGTCAACAATAACTGCCACTTCCTAAAACATTTTAAAAAGAGAAAAATATATGTCAAGTGTAAATACATTTCCATGGTTGGGTAGGGGAGGAGAGGAGAAGGTAGGAAAAAGGGTATGACCTAGTGAGATAGCAGAAGCATGTGTGTATGAATCCGTGTTTGGGGGTCATGTATCATCGTGCCATACGTGTTTTAAATCAAGCTTCGAGGTATTGCGAAGTATACATTTGAATTCCTTCTTATCCCGTGGTACGGGTCTGTGGATGGGCTGTCAAACTTTACCGAGCTCTTTTCGGATTTTGGTTGCAACAAAATGGGGAGCACATTTTAGTTGATGATACATGAATGGGGGAATATGTGATTGCTGATATCTGTGCCTGTATTCCCTATCGACTATGTGTGTAATTACCTGAAGGTTGTAGAGATGAAGAAAAGACATAATTACGGTAAATGCAGTGGTATTCTATGTCAGGTTAATGAACATTTGTCGGTTGAAGTCTTGTTCGGTGTCTGTTGAATGCTGTCTTCTTTGTGCTTTTGCCAAAAGGCGTGTGGGCAAAAAGCTTTGTCAATGTCCATAGGCTTACAAAAGTGTTGGGCTAGCGTAATTTTAAAATTTCTAGGGAAACTGGGGGTCTATGGCATTGTTCATCAAATATCTGTGTATTAGGTTGTCAAAACTTCTTCTTTAATCCATCAGTTGTCTGTATACAGGATCATCAAATTCCTCGTCAAAAGTGGGTCTTTTTACTTTGGAAAAACCAGAAAAACAGGTGAAAGAAACGGACCGTAGAAATCGCATTTTCATCACATCATTGTTTCTACATTTGGTTCATAAATCAAATCCATTGGAATTACAATTTCTTCACTCCTTAAACTCATTACCCTGGTACTACGTTTGCACTTCATTAAAGCCTGACCGCATCTAAATATCAAGCCAATGGCTATGACAACACCTAAGATACATAGAAGAAACTTCCCAACATCCATTATGACTCCTTGAGCCCATTCTCCTAAACCAGAGAACCAATTTCGCGGGTTCAACCATGACACCCAACCAGTCAGCTCATTACCTACAGCAGCAAGAGTGAGATTGTGTCTCCTGCGAAATTCCCACTTCAATTGGAGAATATCGTCCATCTTTTGGTCTATGACCTCGACCGGGTCCTCGGTACTATTCGTTATATATGTGCAGCATTTCACGCCGTACTGCGTTGCCAGTGTGACGCAATATCCGCCTGTCACTGCTGTGAGATAATTAAGAACCATTCTATGCTGAACCAGTTCTGTTTTATAAGCTTGAAGTTCTCTTCCAGTATACCTAAACGTGTCATCATACATTTCTGTGATATTGTCTAACAAATTTGCAAGCGCAGATATGTATTTATAATTCAACACTCCTCTGGCGGTGCGAGTGATGTCTAACGCGATTAGAAACTGAATCCCGGTGGATTCATGGATCATGTCAGAGGCCGGATGCTCTGTTCTTTCTATCAGGTGCCGTTTAACTACGTGCTCGTAGTGGGTGTGAGTATAAGGAGCTTGGGCAACACGGTGTATATCTTTCATTTTGGCATGTGATACAGTCATTACTTCAGGCAGTACTTTTCCAATATAACACAATCCTTCAGAGTTTGGGGCAAGCCACTTATACGCCTTCCTCCCGCATATGAAATATGCATCATCGGGGAGAACATATGGGACGGAGTAGGACATAACCATATTACACATCTTCCATGTGAAATCTCCTAACCCTAATGCTCCCATCTGTTTAGTACACGTATCAGTTTGTACGATATGTGCGCAGTATCCTGGTGATACCTCTCCAACTCTCGTAATCCTACTTCCTAGGGCATACCTATATCGGAAAGATTTTTCTCTACTGGCTATGTGGCGTATAAGTTCTGTATCTGTCGGCATTCTATCTGCTCTATATGAAAAGGTCATGGTTTGGTTACTCCATGACACTTCCCAATTTCCCGGCTTTCGGGGATTGGTAATGTTAAAACATATTAGGGACCTATCCACATGATATTGGTGGAGCTTCAAACTAGGAGGACTGGAGATATTAAACCTCCTGTCCACCGGTCTCCCACCCTTTAGCTCAAGTACCTCCCCTATCGTTAAAGGAAATGGTACTAGTCCTGATTTGCTATGACCTTGAGGTACTTGAGAGCATACCCAACAATCTGTCTGATTTAACACACTACCCACTAAGGAGTGATAGTCACTCAAGGGGTGCCGGTCCATATGGATATTAAAACTGGATTGGCATTTCTTAATGCACCCATCCTCAACTACATTGTCACAGAGCCTACAGATACAGTTTTCTTCAGCTAACAATCCTTCACAATGTTTACAAATAACATGGCTGCTAGATCGTTTCCGGTACTCGCCTTTGCTTGTTGATTAGGTTGCTCTTGGAAAACTACGCCTCCATCTCTGTCATCAGAACCCATTCCAGAACCTTTCTCGACCTCCATGGTACTCTCGCCGGAACAGACTGCTCTGGTCAACATCATGGTCAACAGGAAAATCCGGATCACAGTCTCTTGTGGCAAGTCCATCTTACAGGAGGAGAAAAGAAGAAATTTGTAATGGGGTACAGAAAATCAGTTTTGAGGGGGAGAGAGACTTGTTACGATAATTAAGTTCTCTAGTCTTTGTTGTTCTTCCTGTTCTGTCGTCATCTTAAAGGTGCCGTCTCTCAGTCTTCCAAACGAACACTCCGGTGATGCAATCTTTCTTCCAAACCAGCGATCTTTCTGTAAGGAGCAAAAATCTTGCATTACCATTTGTCTAGCTGATGTGTGACATACCATCTTTAAAACATGGAAACAAGAGTGAGAAGAGAGAGAAAACAAAAAACAAAAGAGAGAGAGAACAATCCATATATATATATATATCACATAAATCAACAGTGAACAACAACAGGGGAAAAAACATTTTTCAAACATTTTAAAACATTGTCAGATCATCAGGCTGTCATATCTACATGTCCAATGGTTTCCTTGCGCAGTCCCTCCCACCAGCACCTCCATATTCCACTGTCTGTATCTGGCCAGAATACATTGATGCGGATAGGTCATGCTGGGGTTTGGTAGACTTCTGCAAAGACCAAGTAGATATGCAATGTTTGAGTCCTACCAATAATCGTCAGAGATGGGGAGAGAGAAAAATAAACATTTCACAGATACATTTACAACGTTTCACCCGGTCATTCCTGTGTCTTCAGGGAATGACCTCCCAATTTATTAACTGTTACCTCAGGCTTACCATCAGTCCTAATGATCACCTTTCCTGACTACATATCATGGGTGTGGCTCAAAATTCTTCCTATATGATCCCTGATTGTAATTTGGTGTGTCATTTTCATTGTCTAGGGGGTCTGACCTTACGTGGGATGTTACAGTTACTGGCATAATGCCCTTCTCTTTTACAATGATAACAAACCCTGGGCTTCCTCCAAGTGTCAGTGAAATGGGGCCTTGGTTGATTTGATGCCTCCTCAAACGCTCGGATGCTCATCACCATCAACCGCTTTCCCTGTACTTCCCTGCTTCCTTGGATATCGTGGTTATGTTGTTGTCTAGGGGGTTTATATACCTTCTGTAAATTTCTTGATCTACAATCTCTTGCATAATGGCCTTCCTTCTGGCAATTATAACACCTTATCACCTTGGACTTACCCACAGGGATCTGAGGCTCCTTTGTTTCCCTTTGCTTGATGCTGGTTTGCTCATGCCCAACAGCAGAGTCCCTTAATGCAATTACTGATTTATCTCTCCAGTATGGATTGGTGATCTGTATCCTTGTTCTCAACACTTCCTTTAAACCATCCATTAGCACAGATACTGCTACTTCTCTGTGCGATGCACTTGTTTCAATGTTTTCTATACCCGTATACCTAGTCATGTCCTGCAATGCCCGATGGAAATAATTAGAAGTACTTTCCCCTTTGTTTTGTCTTATGGAGAAGATTTTGTTCCACTCGACAATGGCTGGGAAATATACTTCCAACTGTCGGTTGATCTGCTTAATACATTCCTGATTGTGTTCCTCCGTACAAGGTACCTCCGTGTCTAATTTACAATCAGCAATAAATTTCGCAGGGTCAACACTGGAGGGCAAACATGCCCTCAGCACCGTACGCCACTCTTTGTTGGTGGGTTCTGTGGAGTTTCCTAGTTCTTTAACAAACCTTTGACATGCTACTAGGTTTTTCCTAGGATCAGGAAATTCAGACATAATTGATCTCAATTCCATCCGTGACCAGGGACGGCGCAATGCACTGCCCTTGACGGGAATAATTCCCTGATTGTCAGTCTTCCCATTGGGGACTGTGATCACCCTGACAGGACTAAACTCAATTACATCACCTTGCGTTGGTTCTACAATATGAGGTACATTTGTCTGTGCATGATATAAAACATTGTACGTACCTGTGGACACGACCTCACCTGACCCTCCGTTAGGGGGTTTGATTTTTGCCTTTACCGATTTGGTCGCGTCCACCTGGATGTCTTGTAGGATGGCTTCTGGAAGAGGTGCAGACATCGTTCTGGGCTCACTTTCTTGTTTGTATTCCTGAGGGAAGTTTGACATGGGGTGCAACTTGCATAGGTTAATAGTTGTACATTTAACAGTATTACAATTATCATCGTTATGTTTATTACACTTATTCTTATCATCTATACTACAGTTGCTAAGAGCGTTTTTATTGTTCAACCTTGTGCCCTTCTCCGCAACCATAATTCTCTCCATTGCCATGTCTCTCCTCCCAAGATAAGAGTCAGATATGTCAGTTAACTCTCTTTGCAATTCACTTTCCTGTTGCCATAACTGCAAATAATCATAATGTTTAACTCGTCTCTTTGCTGATTTAATGAGACATATCCTTCTCCTTAGATTTAGTAACACTTCTGGGCTAAAGCTACCTATTCTTGGGAATTTCTCCCCGTCATGTACAGTCATTTTCTCCCATTCATCACATAAAATTTCTGTGTGTCTTCCGTATTTTTCACACATTACGTACCTTGCCGACCCGACTGGTCGGTTTACAGAATCAACCCGAACCGAGGTTGATCGGCCCCCTTCCTGAACAACTGGCCCCCATAATTTGCAGGTGTTGCTTGCTCTACCTCTGACCTCTATATCAGGGTGTTCAGCGAACCCAAAAAACCAAAATATTCAAAGATAGGTTGACGGTGAAGTTTACCGAGCACCTCACTCACTCGCCCACGCCGACCAATATGCCCACACACTGATATAGTGCTGGCGTACTCGACCCAGGGCCCCTATTAACCTTAGTTTACTGGAACATGTAGGTATGATCCGAAGAGCATTAACCCTTTCCAGTAAAGGTGGGGTTGTCGGATAATTCCTGAGTGACCAGCGAACTTCCCTTTTTGAAAAAATAAAAAATTACACAAATCACGTTAGAATGTACAAATAGCGTTTATGACCGGGTTCGTACACAAATGGTACTGGTCAGGTTACTAACTAATGCACACAATTACGTGCGGTACAATCGTTCAGTACATAAGCAACTAATCTTATGTACGGAGCGACCAGTGGAATCGACATTCGGCAGCTGCGAATTCCTTCAGCCTGAGCTTTATTGTCCTATATGGGTGTTGCACCAACACTTCTTGGTGTTGTGCCTTGTCTCTATAGCGGACTTCTTTGTACCTAGACCTCCTGGTCTGTTATACGACCTCCTGGTCTGCTATACCTCCTGGTCCGCTACACTCTAATGCTCAAATTTTATGTTTAACCAGAGATGCCTCCCTAGCCACTGTGCATGTCACTTACACGTATGTACCTTCACGAGAACTCGATGATTTCTGTGGTTCAATCCCCAAAATTGTAAAAACAAACACTCACTCACCACATATACACTTTTGTTTCTATTTCTATTTCTGCGCAGAAATTTTCTTTAGACCAGATGTGTTGTAAATTTGGAGAAGGATCTGTTAATTTAAATTTCGAATACTAAAATAAACTTGCGCTACTTATCGCCTGTTGCGCTACTTATCGCCTGTTGCGCTATTTATCGCCTGTTGCGCTATTTCGCTTGTTAAAAATCAACACTATCGTGTGACTTGAGTTACGTGGGCGTACCCAGACGCTCCGTTGCGTAATTTACGCTGCGTGCGTCGGCCTTTGCGTACGCGAGTCTCAGCCCTTTGTTAGAGACACGTGTACACAAAACCAATGTCCACCGTAACACAATGTACACGTTTATCAATGTAGATGATCCTCGATCCTCTACTGAACCCCACACCAATCTCTCCTTGTACCTTTAGGTAGAGCTGCGTGTGTGCTTTACACTTTATCCCTTACTATATTACTTTTACACTTTAACTATGAAATAGCGGCAAATCTCTCTTAGCACGTTTTATCAATTTAAAATGGCAAACAGGAGAGTGATATATGAAAATACACGAAAAAGAAATGCAGATATGCGTGTGTGCGTACGCAAGATAGAATAAAACAGTTTTAAAAGACACTAGCGTGTTGTTCTTACCTCCGGTTCCGGATTCCCTCAGCACCCTTTACTAAGCGAAGCAGACGCTTATCCCGTCAGCACTGCGAAGAATATGATCTCCCGCCCTTTGCTGATAGATAATGTCTGCTGAAATTACCTAGCAGAGATATGTGAAGGACAGGACGAGCCGCCAATTGATAAAGCTAAATATTTATCTTATATAACACCCTTTATGAGGTCTAAGAACACTGTACGCTATTCACGTATGGAGTACCGTAAGGGTACGCACGTTGCGTAACAATCTCTTAGCCGTGGTCGAGACGCTCAAGCGTCACGTTCGCTCACGGCCAAGAGATCACAGGCAGGCACGCTATTGACTGCCGACTAACGTAATGATTCGCTATAGCGTAGCGGACGCTCGGGACCACGAGGAGATCACCAGCGGCGCTGACGCTCACAATGTTAAACCTTTATATCTAAACCATAAACAATGTATTATGCAGCAAAACCTTAGTATAATGATAGAGTGTAGATGCAACCTTGTGTAGCCTGATTATCTTAAAAGCTGTTCGAGCGTCACCGACGCTCTGAAAATACTTAACACTATAAGAAATACACCGATACCGTGCTTAGGGTCTAACGCCTTATATGAATGTTATTACTTGCAAAAAGAATAATACAATACAAGTCACACACTACAATATAACATAGACTAACTAACCAGATAACTACACAGGAAATACAATATAATACAATTACGTTTGCAGGAAAATTAAGAGAGAAAGGGGAGAAGAGAGAGAGAGAGAAATGGCCCACAATAACAAGAAATACAATATGATTGCGGAGAAAACTTACGCACAAAGGGGAACGATCGCATGCGCCTCTGGACATCCAGCTTCCGATTATCAGCAATGAGAACCGTTGAAGAGTGAGAGCTGGATGTGATCGGCTTGTCTATTTATGCCCCACACACAATACAATTCAATGGTCCCTACAATCTCATTGTTCATTGGACACAGGAATTCCTCCTCGCATTATAACAAAAGGTCATAGGTTGATTCATACAGGTGGGCTGTGACGATTTCCAACTGCTCAGGTGGGTGGGAAACTAGGTTTCCCGCCGCATGGATAAGTAAGTGCAAATAATAGTAAATGGACATAAACTTCTTATGTCCATAACTATTCGCACGAGCGATTAATTCGCTTCAAACCAACACCGGAATATTGCTAATTAAATACTCTTCCGATGGATACTAAACACCACTGTATTACTCCTGTCTGACCCTTCGTATCAAACAAAGAGGGATTTCTCCGTCCATGAACATTCTACATTAACCAAACTTTCAGATTCTATCAAAGGGACCATAATCTACAAAGTACATTATATGGTTAAAATATGTAACGAAAGAGTCGCCCGCTAGACGCATACAATCTCTACCGTAAATGCTCATACCGTGCGCCTGCGGGTGCCCGCAACAGCGAGTATGCGCACGCACGGGAGAGCGCACGCATGCGCAGCAGGGACACATATGAGGTGCAAATATGGCAGTGTGCATAGTGATATTTTTCTGACTTTGACACCGGGCATGCTGGCACTTGTGGTTCTCCAAGTGCCAGCATGCTGGGGCAGGCTTGCTGGGACCTGTAGGCTACCTGTAAAGAACAATATTACTATTCTTTTTTTTTTTTTAAATCAATAGTTTTTATTGAAAAGATAAACATTTTTATGGGGTACAGAACAAAGAAAAAGGGGGGGATGATACATCATTACACTGTAAAGGTAGGTATGTTAGGGGTGGGGGAGAGGGGGGGGGGAGGAGAGTAGGAGTCCAGACTAGAATCGGGGGGAGTGTTACATCGGAGCCTTGTATACACAATACATCAAAAGAGTTGAGACATATAGAAGAGACTTGTTCATTGCAGTAAGGTAATAGTGGCCTAATGTTGTTGGTCAGAAGTTATAGGTACGCTTTAAAAGATGGTGTTGGGGGGAAGTCTTGTGATGGTCGCCTCTTGACCGGGAGAAGAGGGTATAGATGCCTAGGTAATGGGGGGTGTAATGAAATGTGTTATGCTATAGTTCAGGTATTGTCGGGTTGCCCAAGTGGGCTAAGTGGGGGTGAGGTGGGTTTATGGAGATATTGAGACCCTTCTGTCGAGGAAATATAGTTATGCCACGCGAGCCAGCGCGTTTTGAGGGAGGCGTAGTTGAGAGAGGAGGAAGCTGATTCCGTCTCCATAAGGAAATGGTGGTTTGTCTTATGTATGACTCTTAGCAAGGTGGGAGGTGTGGGTTGTTTCCACATTTGGGCTAAATTTGCACGAGCGGCTATCAGGATGTGGCCCAGGACATATCTAGCAGGTGGCGTTATTGATGAGGGGACAACTTGTAGTAATGCTAGAGTTGGGTCTGGGGCTAGGTGGGTGGACAGAACTTTATTTATTAGGTCAAATACATCTATCCAATATCTAGTGATCTTTGGGCACGTCCAGAATATGTGGAAGATATGTCCCACCGAGCCGCATAATCTCCAACATTTGTTACTTTGAGAGGGCCAGAATTTATGGATTCGGTCTGGGGTTTGGTAAATTCTATTCACTAGTTTTATATGCATTTCAGTGTGGTTTAGGCACTGGGTCATGGAATACGAGGTTAAAAAAACTTGACGCCAGTCTTTTGGGGATAGGGTTTTCCCCAGGTCCTGTTCCCATTTCTTTTGGGCGTTTGATTTAGAGGGGGAGGTAGGGGTTATCCGAAGTTTATACCAGTATGAGATGTCGCCTTTGGAGTCCGGTGAGGAGAGACGGGAAAAGAGAGTATGTGAGGATGTGTGAAGCGTTGCGTAAGTAGGAGGGATCGTCTTCCACCAGTGTGCTACTTGCACATAGTGGAAGAGCTCCGTTGCTGGAAGTGAGTATTGTGACTGGAGAGTAGAGAAAGGTTTTAGAGAAAGACCATCAAGGAGGTCTCCTAGGGATATGACTCCTGCGTTTCTCCATTTGGATAAGTTGAGATGTGGTATCATCGATGCTAATGTAGAGATCGATATCTGGGAGATATGGGAAACGGGCGATGATAGGGAGGTCGATAGGGAGTCCCAGATTTGTAGAGCAGCTTGTGTGGAGGGGAGGAGGGATGGTTGCGTAGGTCGGAGCGACTTTGGGATACGGAAAAGGTCAGCTAGGGGGATTGGGTTTGAACGGATTTGCTCCAACTCAATCCATCCAGTGCGTAATTGGGTTGAGAAGTAGTATTTAATAGGGGCCAAGAGGGAGGCTTCTTGGTATAGAGGAATATTAGGTATATTAAGACCCCCGAATGCTCTGGGTAAGGTCATTCTGGAGAGAGCCATTGAAGGTGGTTTTGCAGACCAGATATATTTAGACATGATAGAGGAGCAAGTTTGAATGACTTTCTTTGGGAAGGGGTATGGTATAGTGCGGAAGAGATACATTAGTTTAGGAAGTAGGGACATTTTAAATGCCGCCATTCGTCCCAACCAAGAGACCTCATAGGATGACCAGGATTTCATAAGGGATTCCAGTGATTCTATCAAGGGTGTTAAGTTGGCAGAGAAGGCGTCTTTAGTGGAGGTAGGAATGTTGATACCCAGGTATTTAATTGTGTGAGTTCGCCAGTTATATGGGAAGGAAGCTTGGAGTGCTGGGATGGAGTGAGATAGGTTGAAGGGGAGGGCGTCTGTTTTGGTGGTGTTTAGTTTGTAATAAGAGGCATGGCTGTACTCATCTAGGACGGCGTGTACGGCTGGAAGCGTTGTAGTGGGATTAGAGATAAAGAGGAGGACATCGTCAGCGAAGAGGCTCAGTTTATGGAGGGATGAACCGAACTTAATTGCCGGAATGTTGGGATTGTCTCTTATTTTAGCTGCTAGGGGTTCAATTGATAGGACGAAGATCAGGGGGGATAAGGGACAGCCTTGTCTGGTGCCATTTGTAATGGGGAAAGGGTCAGATAGGAAGCCTCCACTGAACACCCGGGCCGTAGGGGAGCTGTATAACGCTAGGATAGAGGATAGGATACGATCTCTAAATCCAAATCTAAGGAGAGTTTGGCGCATGTATGCCCAGTTTAGTCTGTCAAACGCCTTCTCTGCGTCTAGCGAAAGTAAGAGAAGGCCCTGGTCTCCAGATAGGGAGTCTATCAGGTTGAAGACTCGTCGTGTGTTGTCAGATGCTTGTCTCCCAGGGACGAAGCCAGTCTGGTCCGGGTGTATCAGTGAAGGGAGGAATTTGTTAATGCGGGTTGCAATCATTTTGGCATATAGTTTGATGTCGCAGTTTAATAGTGCTATTGGTCGGTAGTTGTGCACAAGGGCGGGGTCTTTGCCGGGCTTAGGTATAGTAACAATACGCGCTTCTAAGAGTTCTGGAGGGAGGGAGCCTCGGTCTGAGAATGTATTGTATAGCGAGGTCAGGAGGGGGGAAAGGGCGTCGTGGAAAGTAGTATAAAAGTCGGAGACAAAGCCGTCTGGGCCAGGGGCTTTATTTCTGGGTGTAGATTTGATAGCTGTGGAGAGTTCATCAGCCGACCAAGGGGCATTCAGAGAAGAGAGCTGGTCCTGTGTAAGCGTAGGAAGGGGGAGGTCGTCTAGGAAGGACGAGATGGACGGGGGGGAGGGTTGTGGGGTGGAGGGGTCATTTGCTAAGTTGTATAATTTGGTGTAATAGTTTGCAAATTGGTTCGTTATTTCTTTGGGGTTCAGGATCTTTTGTTTAGTGGGAGAGTAGATACATTTAATTCTATTTCTGGCCTGTTGAACGCGGAGTTTGCGCGCAAGCATTTTGCCAGCCTTATTTCCTAACAGGTAAAATTTGTGACGCATTCTATTCAAGGCCGCTTGGGTGCGTGCGAGGAGCAGCTTTTGAAGTTGACCTCGGACCCTAGAGATCTCAGTTTTAAGTGTTTTGGAGGGATGGGCCTTATTCTTAGTCTCAAGGTCCGACAGGACATCTTCCAGGGCCTTCTGCTGTTGAAAGGCTTGTTTTTTGAGAGTGGCGCCGGCCTGAATGGCGGCTCCACGGGTAACGGCTTTAAAAGCACACCAATGGTTGATAGGGGAGGTGTCTTGAGGGGAATTAGTGGATAAATAGGAGTCGATAGAATCAGATATTATTTTTTTTGACACGGGGTTATTTAGTAGGTAGGGATAAAGACGCCAATGTCGGGGAGGATTGAAGGTGTCCAGAAGGTTCCATTTCCAGAAAACCGGGAGCGTGATCCGACCATGTGATAGGTAAAATATCCACGCTATCAGTTCTCTGGAGAGACCATTTATCACATAAAATCAGGTCTATTCTAGAATAGGAGTTATGGACAAGGGAGTGGAACGTGTATTCTCGACCTGAGGGGAATTGTGTCCTCCAGGTGTCGTATATGTCGAATTCTGCAAGTAGGTTGCGGAAGGCTAGGGAGGGGCCAGAGGTAGTGGTTGGAACAGGTTGGGGGAATTGGCGGGACTTGTCCAGTTTAGGGTCCAAGACAAGATTAAAGTCACCCAGAACTACCAAAGATCCCTTTAGTACATTTCGTATAGTAAGGAGTAGTTTTCGCAAAAAGGGGACCTGGTTAGAGTTAGGTGCGTAGAGGGATACCAGGGTAACCGGTTTGTCATTGAGGAGGCCCGTTATGATAACATATCGACCATTTTTGTCTGATAGTTGAGAGTGTAGGGAAAAGGAGACATTTTTGTTAAAGAGGATGGCTACTCCATTTCTTTTGGATGGGCCATTAGCAAAGTACCCCACTGGGAAATGGCTATCTTTAAAAAGGGGGGGGCTGACAGAAGAGAAATGGGTTTCTTGTAAAGCTATGACGTCAGCTTTTTGTTGGTGGAAGAAGGAAAGGGCCAATCTGCGTTTGTTGGGAGAGTTCAGTCCCTTAACATTAAGAGATATGAGGTTCAGCATTGGAAATCTATATTAGGCACGAGAAAGAGGAGTCTGTGGATATCTATTGGAGCGTATCTGCTCCGAGTGCAAATAGGCGTTGGTAGTCCGGGATGTGGATCGAGTCTGGAGCTCGAGGAGGGGGGGAACCTGTGGGGGATACATGGGTCGAGAATAAAACAGGAGAGGAGGAGGAAAACAACGAAAAGAAAAGGTCCGGTATATTGGACCTGCATGACTACTGCAGGGGTAGGAGAGAAAAAAAAAAAATTCTGGGGAAAGCAGTAGTGCAAGAAAAGGTGAGGCGGGCTAGATTAACCTGCGCCGCCACTCTAAAGCAACTTCTAAGAGGGTAACCTTAGGGCGTGAGGGTCTATTGTAGGCTTCTCTAATTAGGAACATACGCCCTCTAGGGTACGGGTCGGTAATTAGTAGGTGTCAGTAAGTAAGTAACTGGGCAAGGTGTCGCCCCTTAAAATATAACAACATTTGAATAACATGGGAGGGGGTAGCCTCGTAACTTGTAGACCTAGGAAACAAACTTTTGTTAAGGCACAACATTGCAATTGTATAAAGAAACATTAAAAGGATATTTTCAGTTCCCCACACTAGGGGGGGAGGAGGTCTACGGCCTCCGTGAATCGGAGGATCTGGTGCATGGATTGCGAAAGGACCCAGCTCGGCAGTCCAGTGATTCAGTCGTTCGACCAATTATGGCTGACGTTAGCAGCACGCGACGTTGTAGGCGGTTTCGAGACGGAGATGTCCCAGTCCATCAATAATTTCACGCCTGCATCTAGAGAGGAGATTATGTAGGTCGAGTCATCGTTTGAGACTATCAATTTAACTGGGAATCCCCAGCGGTAGCGGATGTCGTGGGCTCTTAAAGCAAGGGTGATGGGGGTGAAGGCACGTCTCTTCGCTATGGTAGCTGCAGAGAAGTCTTGGAAAATCTGAAGACCCCCCAGGGTATCAGAATTTTTGGATTCTCTAGCGGCCCTCATAATGCGTTCCTTAACTGGGAAGAAATGGACTCGAAGGAGGGTGTCTTTAGGAAGGTTAGATGAGACGGTTCGGGGTCTAGGGAGGCGGTGGATGCGGTCAATCAGGAGTTCCGAGGCATCCGCCTTTGGGAGGAGTTTCTTGAATAAGACAGTGGCGTAGGCTTCCAGTTCAGAGTTAGTGACTGAATCAGGGATGCCTCGAATTTTAATGTTGTTTCGCCTTGATCTGTTCTCCATATCCGCCAATTTGGATTTGAATTGATCCAGATCTTGTTGTTGGCGGTCGTGAGATGAGAGTAGGTCGTTGTGGGAGGTGACCAATTCCTCCATCTTGCGTTCCAATTGGTCCGTCCTGTCTCCTAGAGCTACCAGCTCAGTTTTGACCTCACGAATGGCAGAGGTCAGATCTTTAGAGAGTTCAGATTTGAAGGCAGAGAGTATCTGGCAGAGGGATCTCACGGTTAGAGGGGCATCCGACTCACAGTCCACTCCCGAGACCGAGAGAGCCGAGGACAGGACACTTGATCCCACGGTGTCCAATGTGGGAGAGGGGGGAGAAGCATTTTGTAGCGGGGAGATTTGAAGGGATTTCAATATTACTATTCTTTGCAGGTTGACTACAGGTGCCAGCAGGCCCTTTATGTCCAGGCATGCTGGCACTTGTGGTTCTCCAAGTGCCAGCATGCTGGGGCAGGCTTGCTGGGACCTGTAGGCCACCTGTAAAGAACAATATTAACACACAATGAACCCCGCACCCACCGCCACCAGGGGTGCGGGGCATAGCACTGGGCTATCAGCCCAGTGCTGGTTATTGCTCGGGAGGGGGGACCCCATTTTTATTTTTTGGGGTTCCCACTTTCCGAGGAATTCCAACCCTGGGCTGACTGGCTGGGGGGGCAGATTAATGTTATGGCAGGGGGACCCCATACTGAGTGTCTCCCCTGCTATGGCATTACTCCCCCTGGCTGGTTCTGCCTAGTGCTGGTTTTACTGATGAGTTGGGGGACCACACTTTTTTTTTTTTTTTTCGGGGGGGGGGGGGGGGGGGGGGGGGCTTGTTAGCTGCCAGTGCCTACCCAACCACTGACCTCACCGCACGTCATTGCTGATTGACAGCAAAAAGTGTATATCAGAAAGTTTAACATTGTACTTGTTTGTATTTCACTAACAACAGTATCTTCTAGTGTGTATGGGCCTTTAGTCTACCAAGATCTCCTAGTCAGTCGGCCCAGGTATTCTCCTTGAACAGGGACACTAGTATATGATCTTTATCGATCTTTATCCAGTTCGAGGTTATTAAACCTTCTTATGATGTCAGAGGTGTCCTGGGCATAAGAGGTTAGAATAGTTACATGATGCCTCAGATGTGTGTCCACAAAAATTCTATCCTGTTCTGTGAGTCCCCCTGCACCAGACACAATTGTTCTACTTGATGGTTCAGTAAGATGTTTATGTACCTTCGGTAGAAGGTAAAATAGTGTTATCAACACATCTTCAACCCTACTGAGAATTTTTTCAACCACTATAATCAGATGATCGATAAGGCAAAAACAGACAGCATTATCACAAAACATGAATATGAATTCCTTCACGTAGCCCATTCCAAGATACCCACATTTATTCTCTAATTGTCAGTAGGTTTCCTTCAGATATAAATCTGTAGGCCATAATACAACGTTGCAACCTTTTACCTAATGGCTTTATCATGATGTTAATTTTTTCTGTGGCAGGGTCAACAGGTTATCCACAGGATAACATTGGGAATATGAGGTAGTGACAGCGGATTGGCACCAACCGATCAAAGCTTTTGGCATCCCAGCATGCAACGGGCCCTGGCTCAGAAAAATCAGTTTTGTTTGGCGTGGCAGGAGCCGGACCATGGTCAATAGGCTGCTGTTTTTTAGCAGCCATAAGCTTTTTTTTTTTTTTATAGTCTTACTATGTTTTTTGAGCGATCTTTCTAAAAGCGTCTTAAACGTACCTTGGAACGAGTCTCTCCAACTCCCCGCCGGGTCGTAACAACGCTTACCCACGTGTACAGTGCAGTTTCGGCGGTTGTCTGTGTAGAATGTACTAGCAAGTCCAGCAGACGTTACCAGGCTGTGGCCGGAGCACGGGGAGAACGTAAGGCATTGGTTCCGCTTAGTAGGGGAAATGCGAGACATAGCCGCACTGTTTCAGGATGGAGATTACCGAACAGTCGCTGATGCGGCTGCCACCTCGGGTGCAGCAGCGCTAGGCCTCAGGGACCATAGGCTCCAGGGAAAGTATGAGGCCGCGATCCCCAGGGTTGATGTCAGCAGTGGGGAGTAAGACACTCCCTTGGTCGCGCGCCCCCCTCCCGGTTACTGACCAGCTTCCCACCATGAACTAAGTTCCCGCTTCCGTTTGAAACGCTGCCTATCTAAAAGGACCCAGTCACAGCATAGGCGGCTGTGTGGCTGGTGCGTCAGTGTTCACTTGGTCGTCTGTGTTCACTGTAGGTTCACAGAGCGATTGTGTACACTAATAGTGTCTGGATCCTGTCAGCGTTCGCTAAAAGTATTGATCGATCCTGGAAGCCGGGTGAAGTCTCCCTGTATCCCACTCTCCTGAGCCGGGTGATACAGCACTAAGTCTCTACCTTTTGAGTACGAATAGTTGGATAAGTGCCTGATGCATATGAGTCTGTAAATTATTACTGCTGTTTCTTTTGCTGTGCGACTGAATACGTGTAAGCTCCTATATAAGGTAATACAGTAATATGTTTGTCCTACATACTTGAAATGTATCTGTAGTTGATTATGTGCTCATATTGCTTATTATACTAATGTATAACCTGTGACTGATTGCTAGTGTGATTGCTGACTTTACTAATAATTCTGTCAGTCTTCTGTGTATTCCAATCCTCAATGCTAGTGCAAAGCAGGGAGGGATCGGATTATATGTCACGTCAGCAAAATTTAAAGTGATTGCAGCCACAAATTGTGTAGTAATACTGTACAGGTGTGTGATTTATTTATCATGTCTAAGAGAGGTAAGGGTGAGGAGGATACACCCTCCACAGCAGCACCAACACTCTTTTTTTCATGTTTGTCCTGCAAAACTGGGTTAACCTCTCAGGATTTGGTTAAAAATGGATTACGTGCAAATTGTTTTAGCTTTCACCAAAGCCTCTTAAATAAGTCGAGGTAGGCACAGGCTCAAGTTGAACCCCCATGGGCTTCATTTGCACAGACATTATCCAGTATAGCTGAGCGGATAATGCCAGCTCCTATATCAGGGATAGGTTGCCCTATTAACCCTTACATGCAACATTCCACCTGGGGTTTATCACATCCAGCACAGGAATTGGCAACCTCTCAGCAAAAGCAGGCTGAAAGGCCGGTGGTAAGTAAATCACATAGACATGAAACTACATCTTCACATTTCAGATGATGACTCGTCGGAGGATGAGGACTCATCACACTCCGGGTCTGCATACAGAAACAAGGAGGAAGGCCTCAGCTCAGTGAACACCTGGATCGACTGTCTTTGACAGCGTGGATCTTGAGACTTCCATCTTGAAAGCAAGAGGATTCTCACAACAGGTAATTCAAACAATGCTCGCATTTATCACCGAATATGGCAAGCCTATATTCAATGGTGCAGTGATCGGAAATTTGACCCTAGGTCTTTCAGAGTTTCCAGAGTCTTAGTATTCGTTCAGGCAGGAATGGACAAAGGTCTATGGGTGGCTTCTTGAGAGTGTCTGCATTGACTGTATGGTTCCAAAAGAAAATTGCTAACCTACAGTATGTGCACACTTTTTTTTCCAGGGAATGCTGCGCATTCAGCCACCTTTTATTCCTCCTACAGTGCCTTGTGACTTAAGTTTAGTCCTAAAGGCCCTTCAAGTTGCCCCATTTGAACCAATAAAATGAGTAGATCTCATGGTTGACAGCTAAAGTTCTCTTACTACTGGCTATTGCTTCAGCTAGAAGAGTTTCAGATTTAGGGGCATTGTTATGTCGCCCTCCTTTTCTGATATTTTTTATCCGGATCGAGCGGGTCTCAGAATCAAATCTGGTTATCTTCCTAAAGTGGTGTCTTAAATTCCACCTTAATGAAGAAATTGTAGTCCCGGCCTTCTAGGTACCGGGCCTTTCTGTGGGAGATGCATCATTGGACGTAGTCCGTTCTCTAAGGATCTACGTGGATCGTACCAGTGCCATCAGAAAGACAGATTCTCTCTTCGTTCTCTACGGATTTCACAAGAGAGGATGGCCTGCTGACAAGCAGACACTGGTGAGGTGGCTTCGGATGACTATTTCAGAAGCATATTCTCAAGCTGATCTCCCTATTTCAGCTAATGTCTCTGCTCACTGTACTCGTAAGGTAGGTCCATCATGGGCAGCACAGCGTGGTGCTTCAGTATAACAGATATGTAAGGCAGCCACATGGTCTTCCATTAACACATTCATTAGACATTATGCCTTTGATACCTTTGCCTCTCAGGACGCTGAATTTGCGCAAAGTATTCTCCTGTCCAATCAGGAGCGTCCCCACCACTGAATTGCTTTGGGATATCCCCAGGGCCGTCTTTTCGTATGGGCTCAGTGGGCTCTTGCCCAAGGGCCCCAAGAGTATAAGGGCCCTAGGCTGATAGCTGAGGGTCTCCTCTTTCCAGGGGTACCAGATTTTTTAAAATCGGCCCTGGGGAACCGGTGATATCCGACTTGAAAGCAGCTCTTCCCAGCCAAATATCTCAGGTCCTGTCTAACTTAGAGTTTTTCTGAAAGATGGTACTCTCCCCTTTCACTGGACACTGGCAGCTTGTCTCTACTATGCCCAGAACCAGAGATATCAGCCTTAAAGCAGCTGGTCCCTGCACCAGCTCTACACGCGTAATATGCAGTTTTAGATTTTCGTTGGTGAATTGCTCTGGCTCCTGAACTCTAATCCCCAAGTCCCCAGTACCTCCTGAAAGGTGTCCCCAGTACCTCCTGAAAGGTGGGAATCTCTAGTCTTTTAGCCCATTTTCAGGAACTTGAGATATCTGCAGTCAAGCAAGCTGCCCTCCCACCAGAAAATGATGAATATTAAGCCCACTCCCCTATCCACCCCTCCCCTACATATTAAACACCCCATACCACCCTGGCAGTCATGTACCAGGGCTTCTTCATTTAGCCTAATGCCCCCTTCTACAGTTTAGCCCCATCTGTGTAGTAAAGGAGTAATTAGCAGAAATTACTTCTCCAGGTCCTACATGCTGAGCGGAAGATAGAACACCCCTACCGCCCGTGGGACATCAAAGCTGCCACTGATAGCACCCCCCACCCCTACCGCTGGAGGATGGGTAGGGGGCCCAGTGTATTGCTGTGCCCAGGGTCCTACACTGCTGTTAAGACGGCCCTGGATATCCCAATGTTATCTTGTGGATAACATGTGGACCCTGCCGGAAAAATAATCGTTATGGTAGACTTACCGTTGAGAACGCTATTTCTCCTAAGTCCACAGGATCCACAGGGATTCCACCCTGACTCACCTGATTTGAGGATTCTTTCACTCACTAACCTCTTTCTTCTTGTACGGAAGGGTGTGCCTGTGTGTTCCTCTCGCCTGAGTAGGGCTCTCTATGATGCTCCTGCCTTGAGCTTTGGAAAAACAACTGATTTGCCTGAGCCAGGAGACGGGGATATATGGACGGGCCCGTTGCATGCTGGGAGGCTGAAAGCTTTGATCGTTTGGTGCCATTCCGCTGTCGCTACCTCATATTCCCAATGTTATCCTGTGGATCCTGTGGACTTATGAGAAATAGCGTTATCAACAGTAAGTCTACCATAACGATTATTTTTTCAGGGCTTTTTGTCTCCCCTCATTCAGATTATGGTTAGTATGAGTTTGAGATCTCCTTTCTTTGTTCATTAGTATCTTGTCTATGGGGGTAATTCAGATCGGATCACTGCTGTGCGTTCAGATCCGAACTGCGTATGCACCGCAATGCGCAGGCATGACGGACGGCTGCACAGTGGATCGCCGGTCAACGACTGGATTGTGTTAATGATCCATGCGCACGAGCTTTCGCAAGGAGATTGACAGGAAGAAGGCGTTTGTGGGTGGGAAAACGGGGGCGTGTCCAAGCATTTGAAGGGAGGGTGTCTGACATCAAATCCGGTCCCGAATTGGCTGATGTGATCGCAGCGGCTGAGTAAGTCCTGGACTGCGCAGAGACTGCACAAAATCCGTTTGTGCAGCTCCGATACACATGCGTTCGCACACTTGCACAGCGAAAATACACTCCCCTGTTGGCAGCGACTATCTGATTGCAGGGCTGCAAAAATCGCTGCCTAGTGATCAGATCTGAATTACCCCAATGTCTCGTGATTCTCCTGAGGAAGCCCTGGAGGCGAAACGCGTTGAGACTGACCTACCTACTGCCTATATCAATCAGCTAAGATTTATGATTTGTTTTATTTTTTGAATTTATATATTACTATTGTTGATGATTAAATACTTTATTGATAATATACAAAGGCAGTAGCAGACGATTGATTCAAGCTATCACACATCACTGGACCGACTTGTTCTACATGGATATATATATATCCTATATGCTTTATTGAATTTTCCATTTGGTACGCTTAAAATAGAAAGGGGGGGCACCCCAATATATACCTGAGGTTACTACACCATATGGCGATGATCTTTATTTCCTAGGTGGGAAACAGCCACAAAGAATTGTCTGAGATATACAGGCTTAATCTCAAGAATTTATCTGGTGGGGAAACAGCCACAAAGAATTGTCTGAGATATACAGGCTTAATCTCAAGAATCTATCCGGTACTTATATTTTATTCACATACATATCACTCCATTTATTCCTAAATACTACACCATATGGCGCCTGTTCTTTTCCCCTGCCTTACAGAATTGCATGACTGAACATACCCAAGTCATTTTTGAAGAACGGTGCAGCCTCCAAAGAAGCTTGGGAGGTGTCCTTTAACGGAGTGTCTACGACTGACTTAACCTAAGAAATAGCAGAACTTTCTGACGACCAATTACTCCACAGTAAACATTTGAACGTGTGATTAAGCGCACCGACCTAAAAAAACTCTTGTCTCGTGATACTAGATCAACAAAAATTCCCACTTCTGGGCATACGTTTGTTCGAGGGTAGAAAGATGATTTCCTTTTACATGTGGGTCTTAATTAGAGGATTCAGAGGCTGTTGATATGGGCCATGTCCCCTTTAATTCCTCCAGGGGTTCTGATGCGTCTAGTTCCTCATCAGAGGTAATTCAGTGCAAGTCAATTGCCGGTATATTGGTGGGATCCCCAGACACATCAGGGGTCTGTCCACCTCTGTAAGGAGGGTCATTATGTATTAGTCTTATGATCGCAGACTTCTTCTTTCTGCTGCGGGGTACACTGGGCTCCACAAGGAATAGACATAGGGCGGTGTAGAGTAGGATCTTGATCCGAGGCACCAACAGGCTCAAAGCTTTGACTGTTCCCAGAATGCACAGCGCCGCCTCCTCTATAACCCCGCCTCCCAGCACAGGAGCTCAGTTTTGTAGTTGGTGCTGCAGTAGCAGGCACATAACAGAGAGGGGCTGCTCCAGGCAGCCCTAAGAAAGCTTTTCTTGATGAAAAAAGTGAAGACTTCAAGGGCAGCAGCGGTGGTAAATGTCAGAAGACATTCACTGCTGCAGCTCCAGCTCTCCCCAGCGGCGCTGTACACTCCCGAGCCCTGGTTGCCGGGTAACTACAGCAGGAGGCTCCGGTTTTCTTCACGTCAGGCACACATGACTGGGGCTCTCCGGGATCGCGTGGCCGCGCTTCGGGAGGTGGTGAGTGGGTCCCGCTTGCGGGACCCTGTCTTTATCGCGATCCGGCGCGGTCAGCGGGAGGCGGGCCACGTGCGCCTGCGTTGGACACTGTGGCAGTACAGGCAATCCCACTAGATCACCAGGGCATAGGTGCAGGTCAGGTTTTCTCTCTAAACCATTTTCAGTAACCCACAGTACCCGGTGGTTTTGCCAGCAGGGGGATAAGGCTGAGACCTGAAGCCCCTCTCCCAGCCCCAGGGCGCCATTTCCCGCAAATTTTCCCTGTCAGTGTCTGGGCGCCATTATCCCTCAGCTTCACTCTTCCTGGGACTGCTTGGGCAAATCCTCCTGTGTAAAGCCGCCTGGTTGTCAGTGCTGTGACTTTACATGACACTTAAGTATTCTACCTGCCTTTTTAGACAGTGCTAGTTAAGAGAGAGTGCATTTAGTCAGGGTTTTCTAGTACAATTACCCTGTGATATACATCCAGTTCTTACTGTGTAGTGTTATATCTATTGACTATATAGCTATATATATATATATATATATATATATGTATGTATATATATATATATATATATATATATATATTTCTCTAACGTCCTAAGTGGATGCTGGGGACTCCGTAAGGACCATGGGGAATAGCGGCTCCGCAGGAGACTGGGCACATCTAAAGAAAGCTTTAGGACTATCTGGTGTGCACTGGCTCCTCCCCCTATGACCCTCCTCCAAGCCTCAGTTAGATCTCTGTGCCCGAACGAGAAGGGTGCACACTAGGGGCTCTCCTGAGCTTCTTAGTGAAAGTTTTAGTTTAGGTTTTTTATTTTCAGTGAGACCTGCTGGCAACAGGCTCACTGCATCAAGGGACTAAGGGGAGAAGAAGCGAACTCACCTGCGTGCAGAGTGGATTGGGCTTCTTAGGCTACTGGACATTAGCTCCAGAGGGACGATCACAGGCCCAGCTTGGATGGGTCCCAGAGCCGCGCCGCCGGCCCCCTTACAGAGCCAGAAGGCAGAAGAGGTCCGGAAAATCGGCGGCAGAAGACGTCCTGTCTTCAACAAGGTCACAGCACTGCAGCTGTGCGTCATTGCTCTCAGCACACTTCACACTTCGGTCACTGAGGGTGCAGGGCGCTGGGGGGGGCGCCCTGAGACGCAATAAAAACACCTTGGATGGCAAAAAATGCATCACATATAGCTCCTGGGCTATATGGATGCATTTAACCCCTGCCAGAATACATAGAAAAACGGGAGATAAGGCCGCCGATAAGGGGGCGGAGCCTATCTCCTCAGCACACTGGCGCCATTTTCCCTCACAGCTCCGTTGGAGGGAAGCTCCCTGGCTCTCCCCTGCAGTCACTACACTACAGAAAGGGTTAAAAAGGAGAGGGGGGCACTAATTAGGCGCAGTATTAACTATACAGCAGCTATAAGGGGAAAAACACTTATATAAGGTTATCCCTGTATATATATAGCGCTCTGGTGTGTGCTGGCAAACTCTCCCTCTGTCTCCCCAAAGGGCTAGTGGGGTCCTGTCCTCTATCAGAGCATTCCCTGTGTGTGTGCTGTATGTCGGTACTTTTGTGTCGACATGTATGAGGAGAAAAATAATGTGGAGACGGAGCAGATTGCCTGTAATAGTGATGTCACCCCCTAGGGGGTCGACACCTGAGTGGATGAACTGTTGGAAGAAATTACGTGACAGTGTCAGCTCTGTATAAAAGACAGTGGTTGACATGAGACAGCCGGCTACTCAGCTTGTGCCTTTCCAGACGTCTCATAGGCCGTCAGGGGCTCTAAAGCGCCCGTTACCTCAGATGGCAGATATAGACGCCGACACGGATACTGACTCCAGTGTCGACGGTGAAGAGACAAATGTGACTTCCAGTAGGGCCACAAGTTACATGATTGAGGCAATGAATTTTTTTTTACACATTTCTGATAATACGAGTACCACCAAAAAGGGGTATTATGTTCGGTGAGGAAAAACTACCTGTAGTTTTCCTGAATCTGAGAAATCAAATGAGGTGTGTGATGATGCGTGGGTTTCCCCCGATAACAACTGATAATTTCTAAAATGTTATTGGCATTATATCCTTTCCCGCCAGAGGTTAGGGTGCGTTGGGAAACACCCCCTAGGGTGGATAAAGCGCTCACACGCTTGTAAGGGCTCTACCCTCTCCTGAGATGGCCGCCCTTAAGGATCCCGCTGATAGAAAGCAGGAGGGTATCCTAAAAAGGTATTTACACACATACTGGTGTTATACTGCGACCAGCAATCGCCTCAGCCTGGATGTGCAGTGCTGGGTTGGCGTGGTCGGATTCCCTGACTGAAAATATTGATACCCTAGATAGGGACAGTATATTTTTGCCTATAGAGCATTTAAAAGATGCATTTCTATATATGCGTGATGCACAGCGGAATATTTGCCGACTGGCATCAAGTCTAAGTGCTTTGTCCATTTCTACCAGTAGAGGGTTATGGACACGTCAGTGGTCAGGTGATGCGTATTCCAAACGGCATTTGGAAGTATTGCTTTATTAAGGGGAGGAGTTATTTGGGGTCGGTCTTTCAGACCTGGTGGCCACGGCAACAGCTGGGAAATCCACGTTTGTACCCCAGGTCGCCTCTCAACATGAGAAGACGCCGTATTATCAGGCGCAGTCTTTTCGTGGACAAGCGGGCAAAAGGTTCCTCATTTCTGCCCCGTGACAGAGGGAGAGGAAAAAGGCTGCAGAAATCAGCCAGTTCCTAGGAACAGAAACCCTCTCCCGCCTCTGCCAAGCCCTCAGTATACGCGGGGGCTTTACAAGCAGAATCAGGCACGGTGGGGGGCCCGTCTCAATGAATTTTAGCGCGCAGTGGGCTCACTCGCAAGTAGACCCCTGGATCCTTCAGGTGATATCTCAGGGGTACAAATTAGAATTTGAGACGTCTTCCCCTC
This sequence comes from Pseudophryne corroboree, assembly GCF_028390025.1. Lineage (NCBI taxonomy): Eukaryota > Metazoa > Chordata > Amphibia > Anura > Myobatrachidae > Pseudophryne > Pseudophryne corroboree. The sequence continues at coordinate 85,919,908 of NC_086447.1, read as the reverse complement.
GCCGTTTCCTAAAGTCGGCTTTACCGATGTCTCCTTCTGACAGGGAGACAGTTTTGGAAGCCATTCACAAGCTGTATTCCCAGCAGGTGATAATCAAGATACCCCTCCTGCAACAGGGAACGGGGTATTATTCCACACTGTTGTGGTACCGAAGCCGGACGGCTCGGTGAGACCGATTCTAAATCTAAAATCTTTGAACACTTACATACAAAGGTTCAAATTCAAGATTGAGTCACTCAGAGCAGTGATTGCGAACCTGGAAGAAGGGGATTACATGATGTCTCGGGACATCAAGGATGCTTACCTTCATGTCAAAATTTACCCTTCTCACCAAGGGTACCTCAGGTTTATGGTACAGAACTGTCACTATCAGTTCAGACGCTGCCGTATGGATGGTCCACGGCACCCCGGGTCTTTACCAAGGTAATGGCCGAAATGATGATATTCCTTCGAAGGAAGGGAATTTTAGTTATCCCTTACTAGGACAATTCCCTGATAAGGGTAAGATCCAGGGAACAGTTGGAGGTCGGTGTAGCACTATCTCAGGTAGTGTTGCGGCAGCACGATTGGATTTTCAATATTCCAAAATCGCAGCTGGTTCCGACGACGTGTCTTCTGTTCCTAGGGATGATCCTGGACACAGTCCAGAAAAAGGTGTTTCTCCCGGAGGAGAAAGCCAGGGAGTTATCCGAGCTAGTCAGGAACCTCCTAAAACCGAGCCAAGTCTCAGTGCATCAATGCACAAGGGTTCTGGGTAAAATGGTGGCTTCCTACGAAGCAATCCCATTCGGCAGATTCCACGCAAGAACTTTCCAGTGGGACCTGCTGGACAAATGGTCCGGGTCGCATCTTCAGATGCATCAGCGGATAACCCTGTCACCAAGGACAAGGGTGTCCCTCCTGTGGTGGTTGCAGAGTGCTCATCTTATAGAGGGCCGCAGATTAGGCATTCAGGACTGGGTCCTGGTGACCACGGATGCCAGCCTGCGAGGCTGGAGAGCTGTCACACAGGGAAGGAATATCCAGGGCTTATGGTCAAGCCTGGAGACATCACTTCACATAAATATCCTGAAGCTAAGGGACATTTACAATGCTCTAAGCTTAGCAAGACCTCTGCTTCAAGGTCAGCCGGTGTTGATCCAGTCGGTCAACATCACGGCAGTCACCCACGTAAACAGACAGGGTGACACAAGAAGCAGGAGGGCAATGGCAGAAGCTGCAAGGATTCTTCGCTGGGCGGAAAATCATGTGATAGCACTGTCAGCAGTATTCATTCCGGGAGTGGACAACTGGGAAGCAGACTTCCTCAGCACGACCTCCACCCGGGAGAGTGGGGACTTCACCCAGAAGTCTTCCACATGATTAAAAACTCGACAGGTATTGCGCCAGGTCCAGGGACCCTCAGGCAATAAGCTGTAGACGCTCTGGTAACACCGTGGGTGTACCAGTCAGGGTATGTGTTCCCTCCTCTGCCTCTCATACCCAAGGTACTGAGATTGATAAGATGGAGAGGAGTAAGCACTATATTCGTGGTTCCGGATTGGCCAAGAAGGACTTGGTAACCGGAACTTCAAGAGATGCTCACGGAGGATCCGTGGTCTCTACCTTTAAGAAGGGGCCTGCTCCAGCAAGGACCCTGTCTGTTCCAAGACTTACCGCAGCTGCGTTTGACGGCATGGCGGTTGAACGCCGGATTCTGAAGGAAAAAAGGCATTCCGGATGAAGTCATCCCTATCCTGATCAAAGCCAGGAAGGATGTAACCGCAAAAACATTATCACCGCAATTGGCGAAAATATGTTGCGTGGTGCGAGGCCAGTAAGGCCCGACGGAGGAAATTCAACTGGGTCGATTCCTACATTTCCTGCAAACAGGAGTGTCTATGGGCCTGAAATTGGGGTCCATTAAGGTTCAAATTTCGGCCCTGTCAATTTTCTTCCAAAAAGAACTAGCTTCAGTCCCTGAAGTTCAGACGTTTGTAAAAGGGGTACTGCATATACAGCCTCCTTTTGTGCCTCCAGTGGCACTTTGGGATCTCAATGTAGTTTTGGGTTCCAAAAGTCACATTGGTTTGAACCACTTAAATCTGTGGAGTTAAAATATCTCACATGGAAAGTGGTCATGCTGTTGGCCCTGGCCTGGGCCAGGCGCGTGTCAGAATTGGCGGCTTTATCCTGAAAAAGCCCTTATCTGATTTTCCATTCGGACAGGGTGGAATTGAGGACTCGTCCTCAGTTTCTCCCTAAGGTGGTTTTTCAGCGTTTCACCTGAACCAACCTATTTGTGGTGCCTGCGGCTACTAGGGACTTGGAGGACTCCAAGTTGCTAAACGTTGTCAGGGCCCTGAAAATATATGTTTCCAGGACGGCTGGAGTCAGGAAATCTGACTCGCTGTTTATCCTGTATGCACCCAACAAGCTGGGTGCTCCTGCTTCTAAGCAGACTATTGCTCGTTGGATTTGTAGTACAATTCAGCTTGCACATTCTGTGGCAGGCCTGCCACAGCCAAAAATCTGTAAATGCCCACTCCACAAGGAAGGTGGGCTCATCTTGGGCGGCTGCCCGAGGGGTCTCGGCTTTACAACTTTGCCGAGCAGCTACTTGGTCAGGAGCAAATACGTTTGTAAAATTCTACAAAATTGATATCCTGGCTGAGGAGGACCTGGAGTTCTCTCATTTGGTGCTGCAGAGTCATCCGCACTCTCCCGCCCGTTTGGGAGCTTTGGTATAATCCCCATGGTCCTTACGGAGTCCCCAGCATCCACTTAGGACGTTAGAGAAAATAAGAATTTACTTACCGATAATTCTATTTCTCATAGTCCGTAGTGGATGCTGGGCGCCCATCCCAAGTGCGGATTGTCTGCAATACTTGTACATAGTTATTGTTACAAAAATCGGGTTATTATTGTTGTGAGCCATCTTTCAGAGGCTCCTCTGTTATCATGCTGTTAACTGGGTTCAGATCACAGGTTATACGGTGTGATTGGTGTGGCTGGTATGAGTCTTACCCGGGATTCAAAATCCTTCCTTATTGTGTACGCTCGTCCGGGCACAGTATCCTAACTGAGGCTTGGAGGAGGGTCATAGGGGGAGGAGCCAGTGCACACCAGATAGTCCTAAAGCTTTCTTTAGATGTGCCCAGTCTCCTGCGGAGCCGCTATTCCCCATGGTCCTTACGGAGTCCCCAGCATCCACTACGGACTATGAGAAATAGAATTATCGGTAAGTAAATTCTTATTAAAAGCTAGTCCAGTGCAGTATTATTGTTAGTAATAGCCACTGCATTGTACAAACTGTGTGTGCATTAGATAGCTGAGTGGTGTCCATTTCGTGTCTTTCACTCAACTTGTTATCCCTATATTCTATAAACTGAGGGGGCTTGGTACGTCAGGTTTTATATTGATATAGGATTTTTACAAAGATATACTGTATTACGTATTTATCTCTGTGATTTAGTCACCATATCTCACCTTTATCTCTGCTGGTGCTGACTACATTGCACAGGGGTTTGGGTAGGATGTATTTTGCTGCTGACAAATTGTACTGTGTCACCTGATACTGCAAGTTATATCATGTCTGCTTCTCAGGGTAACGGTTCTGGGGCTGAACACACTGCCGGTGTTGCTGAAGCCACAGATCACTATGAGGGGAATATAGCAGCTGTGGGCTCTGGTTCTGGGGGATCCTTGCCCCCCCCCCCCCCCCCCCAGTGGGACTGTGGCAACGGAGGTACATAATGACCCACCGTGGGCCGCTTTTTCCATGCTTCTGCATACGCTAGTTCATAAACTAACACCCCCTATGGGACCCCCAATGCCGGTATAACCGTATGTGGTACCTGCAGCTAACCCGCCGTGGGCGGACAATTTATCTGCTCAATTGAAGAAGTTGAACCAGTCCCTGACTGCAAGAAAGTCTGACCATCGCTCACCTAAGTCCAAGAGGTCCTCTAAGCGAGCGCTTGTCTCCTCACAATCCACTGCTGTCACTGACCTCGTCTGATGAAGACGGCACTTACACTGACCCCACAGGTTCTGACTCACATACTGCTGATGGGGAGGGTAGTTCACATGTGGATGTTCCTGATCTTTTGGAGGCTATTAAGTTAATTCTACAGATTACGGATGATCCCGAGCCATCCGTCCCTCCTAAGAAACCAGATAGGTTCAAGCGTCAGAAGGTGGATAAACAAGTTTTACCTCACTCTGATCACCTAGTGGATATACGTCAGGAACACTGGGAAAACCCGGGTACGAAGTTTGTGCCTCAAAAGAAGATGCTGGCTCGCTATCCCCTCGCGCCAGAGCTGTCTAAGAATTGGGAAACGCCTCCTCCAGTAGACTCACATGTGGCTAGGATGGTAGTTTCCTCAGCTCTGCCTGTCACTACCGTCACGTCTCTAAAAGAGCCTACGGATAAACGTGTGGAGGGTTTTCTTAAAGCGATCTACACCCTCATGGGTGCTGCACAAAGGCCCACTATTGCAGCAACATGGGCTGCAGAGGCTATTGAAGCATGGGCCTTGGAGATAGAAGCTGAAATCTCTTCTGACCATGCTAGACAATGCTTGTCATATATTGTCACAGCTTCTCGCTATATTAAAGAGGCGGCTTCTGATGCCGGTATCCTAGCAGCCAAGGCCTCTACTACGTCAGTCCTGGCTCGCCGGATATTGTGGCTGAGATCCTGGTCTGTGGATCTGGACTCTAGAAAAACCCTGGAGGTACTCCCTTTCAAAGGAGATATTCTGTTTGGGGAGGACTTAAATAAGATAGTGGCTGACTTGGCTAGTGCCAAAACTGCCTGTCTACCTAATACCGCTCCTTCTGTGTCAAAGGCTAAAGGTACGTCCTTTCGCCCCTTTCGTCCTTCAGGTAAAGCAAAAGGTCAGGTGTACAACAAGCAGGTCCGCACTTCCAAAGCTGGTAAGCCAAAGCCAAAAATAGCCTGAGCGGCCCGTCAGCCAGCTTCCAAGGCCGATAAGCCGCCGCATGACAGGGCGGGCCTTCCCCTGGGGGATCCCAGGGTCGGGGGCCGGCTTCTAGGGCAGTGTTTTTCAACCGCTGTGCCGCGGCACACTGGTGTGCCGCCAGCGGTTGTCAAGTGTGCCACCGCCAGATATCCCTGCTGCCAGTCCCCATCTGCTGCCGTCTTCACTATACAATGACCCCGTAAGAGCTGCCTGCGCTGCCCGATAGTGATACTGATTTACAGCATCACTATCGGGCAGCGCAGCCTGTTCTTCTGCGGTCACTTTATAGTGAAGACGGCAGCGCTCCTGCGGGCCCGCTAGTGGCCCCTACGACATGGCGTGACTCATAGGTCACGTACACATCACCATCCAGCCCGGGTAGCGTCTAGTGTACCTTCGTTGCCCGTGATGTTCTGTTCTGCTCCTGCCGCTAAGTGGGAAAACAAAAAAGGTTTGGGCCAGTGCTTTATGATGTGTGCGCAGTGCCATTACTATGTGTGTGGTGGCATTACTGTGGGGGTCAGTGTGTCTGGTGGCATTACTATGGGGGTCAGTGTCTCTAGTGGCATTACTGTGGGGGTCGGTGTGTGTGGTCTCATTACTGTGGGGGTCAGTGTGTTTGGTGGCATTACTATGGGGGTCAGCGTGTCTGGTGGCATTACTATGGGGGTCAGTGTGTCTGGTGGCATTACTATGGGGGTCAGTGTGTCTGGTGGCATTACTGTGGGGTCGGTGTGTATGGTCTCATTACTGTGGGGGTCAGTGTGTCTGGTGGCATTACTGTGGGGGTTGGTGTGTGTGGTGGCATTACTATGGGTGTCGGTGTGTGTGGTGGCATTACTATGGGTGTCGGTGTGTGTGGTGGCATTACTATGGGGGTCAGTGTGTCTGGTGGCATTTCTGTGGGGGTCGGTGTGTGGGGGTCGGCGATGGCCCGTGGGGGTCGGCGATGGCCCGTTCTCGCCGACTAAACAGGTTGAATTGTCGGGAGAACGGGCATTCTCTGACTTAACTCCCCGGCGCGAGGCTAATTCCCGACAGAATCAGCCTCGCGCCGACCGCGAGGCAGCACTTTTGTCGGGTTTCTTCTCTCATCCCCCGGGGATGAGAGAAGAATTCCTGACAATTGCGGGTAACTAGCAGGTGAATTGAATAGCATCGGGAGCTAAAAAGTTGCCGAATTGAATCGACCCCAATGTGTCTATGTTTTTCCCCTTGGGGACAAATATGTTTGTTTTATTTCCCTGTGTGTGTTTTATTTTTCCGTGGGATACCGATGGTGTGCCTTGGCAATTTTTAAATATTTTTGGTGTGCCATGAACTGAAAAAGGTTGAAAATCACTGTTCTAGGGTATACCCAGGAATGGTTGAAGACCACTTCAGATGCCTGGGTATGGGAAGTCGCTTACTTTGTTTGGTGCGCATCTAACGATTATGACGCTTCAAAGTTTAGTATAGCCAAGTTGTTGGCTTTTCTTCAGCAGGGCCTTAAGGTTCAAATATCTGCCTTGTATCACTGACCTGATTTGGGAGTGCTGTGGACTCGGGGCTTCTTCCGATGACCGGGAAGAGGAACCGCTACTGGGCTGCAGCAGAGATGGCCGGATATAGGTCTTCCTCATGCAGGATTAAGACGGCTGCCAGGAAGCACGGAAGAATTCTTGTAGGTTTCCTGAAAGACAAGACTTGTAGAGATACTGAATGCTGAGGCACAGAGGTATTGAGGCACGGCGGTGCCGGAGGCACAGAAATGCTGAGTGCTGAGGCACTGTGGTGTTGGAGGCACTGTGGTGTTGGAGGCACTGTGGTGTTGGAGGCACTAAGGTGCTGGTGGCACTGAGGTGCTGGTGGTACAGGTACTGAGACACAGAGGTGCCGGGAGCACAGTGAGGCTGAATGCTGATGCACTGGAGGAACTGAAGTGCTGGAGGCACTGAGGTGCGTGGAGACACGGAAGTGCTTGGAGGCACGGAGGTGCTTGGAGGCACGGAGGTGCTTGGAGGCACGGAGGTGCTTGGAGGCACGGAAGTGCTTGGAGGCACGGAGGAGCTTGGAGGCACGGAGGTGCTTGGAGGCACGGAGCTCTGGAAATCACAGCTTCTTGAGGCAGAAACGAAGATACTCAGGCACCGGATCTCTGCCCGGCGTCTGGTTTTAAACTCCCCGCTCTTGCATGATTGGCGGAGCAGGCAGGTGACGTCAGTCCTGCTCCGCCTCCCTGACTTCACTCATGATGGCGGCGTCCTCGCTCCGGGAAGCCGCCGGAGGACGCGCCGACCCGCCGCCGGGATTGGAGACCGCCGGGGGGAAGAGAGGCGCCGGGCAGACCAGGTCACCCGCAGGGACAAGCGCGGCCGCCGCTGCCCGCGGTGAGTGACACCTTGTCGGTGTGGTTTCAAAGAAAAATTGCGACCTTACCTGATGTGCATACCTTAACTCAGGGCGTGTTGCGTATCCAGCCTTCCTATGTCCCACCTGTGGCTCCTTGGGACTTGTCAGTGGTTATGGAGGCGTTACAAGAGTCTCCGTTTGAACCTCTTGGTTCAGCTGACCATAAGTGGCTTTCCTTTAAGGGGGTGTTTCTGTTTGCTATTGCTTCAGCTAGAAAAGTGTCGGATTTGGGAGCCTTGTCCTGTAGTTCCCCATATCTGATATTTCACCGTGACCGGGCGGTTCTTAGGACTCGTCCCGGATATTTAACTAAGGTGGTTTCTTCATTCCACCTTAACCAGGAGATTGTGGTTCCAGCACTTGTTTCTCCTGATCTGTCTCCCAAAGAGTGGTCTTTGGATGTGGTACAGGCTCTCCGCACCTATGTGAAGAGAACTGCTTCTATTAGGAAATCTGATTCTCTCTTTGTGCTGTTTGAGTTTCACAAACGGGGCTGGCCTGCTCACAAGCAAATTTTGGCCAGATGGATTAGAATGGTGATTGCACATGCTTATGTGAGGGCTGGTCTGTCAGCTCCTGCTCACATTACGGCCCATTCTACTCGGTTTGTTGAACCTTCTTGGGAGTCCCGCCATGGTGCGACCCTTGAACAATTGTGCAAGGCGGCTACGTGGTCCTCTGTGAACACATTTATAAGGTTCTATGCCTTCGATACTGCCGCTTCCCAGGATGCTTCCTTTGGACGCCGGGTTCTTGGGCCCGCTACAGTGCGTCCCTTCCCATAAAGATCTGCTTTAGGACATCCCCTATGTCTTTCCTTGTGGAGCCCAGTGTACCCCGCCGCAGAAAACAAGTTTTATGGTAAGAACTTACCTTTTGTTACAACTCTTTCTGCGAGGTACACTGGGCTCCACAAGGCGCCCACCCAGACGCACTTAGCTTCTTTGGGTTGGTATGGCATTAGCCGCGGACACGTCTCCTGTCGTGAGAGTGTGGTGTATGTGGCTACTAACCGTTGTCGTCTCTTTTCCTGCTACTGCATTGGGCTGGTTAACTAAAAACGGAGCTCCTGTGCAGGGAGGCAGGGTTATAGAGGAGGCGGCGCTGTGCATTCTGGGAACAGTCAAAGCTTTGAGCCTGTTGATGCCTCGGATCAAGATTCTACTCTACACCCTCCTATGTCTATTCCTTGTGGAGCGCAGTGTACCTCGCAGAAAGAGTTTTAACAAAGGTAAATTCTTACCATAAAACTCATTTTTTATAATCCGCAAAGACTTTAGTAACCAGGAGTTTCCTCCCAAATAGATATAGATCCTTTTCCCATTGGCGATATTGGTGGGAGAAAAGGTTAGTCCCTTCTGCAAAACTGATAATGTGCTCAGGAGTGAGTACAATTCCAGCAAGTTTGGTTTTGCCAATGCTAACTACCGAATCGCCAGTGCTAACCACTGCATAGCCAAGCTGCCAATGCTAACCACTGTGCCACAGGTCAGCATAAACTATATTTGTGCTGCATCTTCGGAAAGCCATTTATTCTCCTAATCAATGGTGTACGTATGATCACACCCAATTACACCTGTATAAATACATTAAAGAACTCTCTGTTTTAGTAATATCGGTAGAATTAATATCTATATCCCCCCAAAAAATGTGTATTGGGGAGGAAAACGATGGGTGGAGCTAAGTCCATTTCCTCCCACGGCGGCTCAGGGAGGACAGAAACCTCTCAGAAAGCAGAAACCTCCCGGTAGCGCCATGCTTTAAAAAACAAACACGTTTCCGTCCTAGTTGCCAACACGCCCCAGCACTCCGAACACTGATCACCAAAGGCGTAGCTATAGTAGATGCAGGGAGAGTGACATTGCTACAGGGCCCTTAGGCATCTCCAGTGCAACCCGGTCATTGTCTACTAGGTTCCTAGAAATGACTGCTAGATATTGTGTGGCATAATGTGAACTGGGGTCACTGAAAAGGAAGCGTTGGAAAGAGATAAAGTACCAGTTATTCAGCTCCTCACTGCCATGTTAGAGGCTTTTTGATAACTATAAGGAACTGATTATCTAGTACTGTATCACTCCCCAAAGCGGAATAGATCTCCGCCACTGTGTGGTATGTGTACTGGTGGGTGCAGCAGTACAGTGTGGTATATTGTTAAGTTGGGGCACTATAATATGGCATATGCTGTGGAAAGTTCTGGCTGTGCCCCCGCTGACCACTCTGCAATAACTGCAGTCACTGTACATCAGTGCCTGTGAGTGAGAGAAATAAGAACAGGATAGGGGGAAGGAATATTCTTATTCTCCTGCCCCTAATTGTCTCCCTTTGGGGCCCTCTGTGGGTATCGCTATGGTGTCAGACTGAGGTGACCGACGGTAGCAGGGGTTCCACTGCACACCGCAAGAGGGGGTGAGGGCTAATTATTATTACCGGTTACTTATATAGCGCACACATATTCCGCAGCGCTGTAAAGAGAATATTTCTCCATTTACATCAGTCTCTGCGCTAGTGGAGCTCACAATCTATATTCCCTACCACATGTACACACACATTCACACTAGGGTTAATTTTCTTGGGACCCATTTAAACTACCAGTATAATTGTACCAACTTGTCCAGAGTACCCACGCAAGTGTAAGAGGTGGGGCGGCGGTGCGTGTGGTGGTGCCTGCTGCCGTGCAGGTGTAGCTTCGGTACTCACCAGGCGCCGCTCTCTCTCTCACCTTCAGGTACCGGAACCTTCAACGGACCTGGCAAATCTTCCGTCGGACCCGGACACGATGACCAAGGAGGAAGGAGATTGCTGAGTGCCGTCCTCCTGACTGTGGACCGAATCGCCCTCCGACCCAGAGAAAAATAGTGCTTTCGGGCTAGGTGAGGGTCATCCCAGGCGTCCGCCTCAGAGCCCGAATTTCACCTATTGGCACTCTCGCACCAGGTGGAAATTCTACCAGGCACCGGCGTGCAAGGCTCACCGTTCGCCCTGAAGGAAGGGAGACAGATAGGGACACACACAGAAGGAACACACAGACCGATGTTACTCACCGTCCTACGTCTTGTACTCCGATCTTAGAATAATGGAATATTTCCTGTACACCACACACAGCGCAAAAATGTCAGATGTTAAAGGGCCGCCCCAAGACTAATTACCCCTGTATAGATGCCTCTCTCCAGACACCACAAATACAAGCGAAAGAAAATAATAGGAGTAAGAAATCACAAGGCGCCACCAATTCAGTATATAGTACTACATTAAAATCATACGTCCCTTTTGTGGCTGAAATTCAATTTCATGCGTCCAGGCTTTCCCTCTTATTCATTGGACAGATTTATCCATGGATATGCAAAATTAGTACTCCGATCTTCTCCACTTACAGGTCCCTGTAAGGAGGCATAGAGAGAAACAGCCATGCAGTGCCTAGAACTACCCTAGTGTGCGTCCGCTACACTAGCTACATAAACAGAGCCCTCAAACTAGCTCGTGTGAGTGGTGCAACACAACTATGCACAAACTTAAACAACACAGACACTTTGCCCTGCACGGTAACAACATACATCACAATATCGGAATACAAGATCACACGGTGCTGTCCCTTTAGATCCCTACCTGCAGTCTGGGGGGTGGGCACCACACAGACTACCCACCTCCTGTACCTTCCCTTATGTGGGCCACAGGCCAAGCGAGCCTGCCTACCTAATCACCTCAGGGTGGCCTGGACCTAGTGCCCAGTGCCACCTTTATTTACCTCTGGGGAACACTTATTCACTGGGCCTAGCGCCCCCTGACTGCACACAGGCCGGAGGCCTGACTTCACCCACGGGCCTAGCGCCCGCCTAACTTGTCACCCGTTGGGTGACCTGGGCCTAGTGCCCAGGGTCACCTTATGCTGCCCTAATTGCCAGAATACTGTCACAACTGAGGGTTTAGGCTGACGGGAGGAAGCCTCAGTTGTAGGGGCTGAGATGAAGTTAAACCTGGGAGGTTTAATCAGACCCCTGGACATGTAAGTGCAGATTGATTACCCGAAGGTGTGACCAGGACAACCAATTTAAAATTCAAAATAAAAGTTTATTTAACAGACTCCGTGAAATGACAAGCAGCATTCAAAGTAAATCAAAGACAGTGGCAAATAACACAGTTCCTGGATCACATAACCATAGGAGGTATCTCAGAGCACTGGTAGGTATAGAACAGATGTAAAAGTCCTTTGATGGAATCACCTTACCAGGCCTGGTTGTAGTAGTGGAGATAGCCGAGGAACATGCCAGTAGTTGTAACAGGTGAATCTGTAACTTGAGTATGCTGCTGTATCAGCTGGATGGAACCAGCCAGGTGGTAAGACACGGAGTGGATGCTGAGTGGAATCAGCCGGGTGATGAAACACAGAGTGAATGCTGAATGGAATCAGCCAGGTACTAAAGTCATGGAGTGGATGCTGGATGGAACCAGCCAGGTGATGAATACAGAGTGAATGATGCGAGATGCTAGGGAGCATAGAAACAGAATAGCTGATAAATGATTACCGGTGGTAGTGGATACTGCTGGTAAGATAGGATCCGCTGGATCAGCACCGGTGTTTAGTAGAAGCTGAAATCTGTTGAAAGCTGGCTGCTGGAAACAGATTGAAGATAGCTGGAAACTTGGACAGCCACGGAAGACTGTAGAGTCAGGCTGCGCCGCAAGATGGAAAGCAGGTGCGGGTCTCTTTGTGGATGCTGGAGACAGGAACTGGAACCTGGAGAAACAAACCACAGGAGAGAGAGACTGGAACAAGGTATGACATTCAAAGCACTGACATCTATCTGGCCCAGACACAGGATACTTATACCTGCTGCTATGCAGGCATTGGCTAGGCAATTATGCAGATTCCAGAGATGGTGGATTGGAGGAATTGGAGCATGTGATCAAATCCAACATGGCTGCGCCCATGCTGGAACCCGGAGGGAAAACTAGTTTGAAATGAAATGTGCAAACATAGTGATAATGGCGGCGCCGGCTGCGGAGGACAGGAGACGCCAGATGACTGTTATATGCTGAGACACTTGGAGAGCAGCAGAGGCCGCGGCAGGCATGATACACTATACTGAGAACCTGCAGCAATAACATAGGAACGGCCACGGAGGACGGGAGACGCCATGTTGGATTCAAACATGGCGCCGCTGTGATAGTGTCTCAGAATGACAGGAGGGATGTGCAGAGTGTTGACACAGATGAGATCCGGACTTCGAACGCTGGGCCAGTCTCAGAAGACACCTAAACGGCAGGTAATGGCGTCCAGATACCCGGATCGTGACAGCACCCCCCCCCCCCCTCCTTTAGGAGTGGCCCCAGGACACTTCTTAGGCTTTAAAGGAAACTTTGAGTGGAAATTTCGGACCAAGGCAGGAGCATGGACGTCTGAGGCATTGGTCCAAGAGCGTTCTTCAGGACCATAGCCCTTCCAGTCAATGAGATACTGTAACTGACCGTAACGGAAACGTGAGTCCAAAATCTTGGCCACCTCGTACTCGACTCCCCGTTGAGTCTGAACTTTGGGAGCTGGAGGAAGTGTGGAATGAAACCGATTCAGGATCAGCGGTTTCAACAAGGAAACATGAAATGTCCTGGGTATTTTCAAGAAGGGTGGTAACTGTAATCTGTAGGCAACAGGATTGATGACTTGTTCAATCTTGAAGGGACCGATGTAGCGAGGTGCAAATTTCATGCTGGGAACTCTCAACCTCAAATTCTTCGTGGACAACCACACACGATCACCCACCTTGAGAGCAGGAACCGCTCTACGCTTCCTATCGGCAAACTTCTTATACCTGGATGAGGCTTTAAGCAGGGCTGCGCGGACGTTCTTCCAGTTATTTGAAAACTGACGCAAGGTGACATCCACTGGTGGAACAGAAGTTGCGGGAAGCGGTTGAAATTCTGTGACTTTAGGGTGGAATCCATAATTGATGAAGAATGGTGTCGAAGAAGATGAGGAATGGTATTGATTGTTGTGGCTGAACTCGGCCCAAGGAAGGAGTTGAACCCAGTCATCTTGAGAGGAAGACACATATATACGGAGGAAGGCCTCCAAGTCCTGATTCACCCTCTCGGTTTGACCATTGGTCTGAGGATGGTAAGCTGTGGAAAACTTTAACTTGACTTGGAGGGCTTGACACAAACTTCGCCAAAATTTGGCTACAAATTGTACTTCACGATCCGAGATGATCTCTTCAGGAAGACCGTGAAGTCGGAAGATCTCTTGTATAAACACTTGAGCCAACTTGGAAGCTGACGGAAGACCGGTGAGAGGGATGAAATGTGCCATCTTGGTGAACCGGTCAACTACCACCCAGATGGTATTAAACTTGTTGCAGATAGGTAGATCGGAAACAAAGTCCATCGACAAATGGGTCCATGGTCGATGGGGAACAGATAATGGAACCAGTTGCCCCGCAGGCGACTGGCGGGAGACTTTGTGTTGGGCACACTTTGGGCAGGAGGCAATAAATTCCATAACGTCCTTCTTCAGAGTTGTCCACCAGTAGGACCTAGAGATAAATTCAAGGGTTTTCTGAATGCCTGTATATCCAGCAAAACGGGAAGCATGGGCCCAATGCATGAGCTTCTTCCTTAGAACTGGCTTAACAAAACTTTTCCCTGGTGGGGGCGTAGAGTCCATCCCTACCGTGGAGAATGCCAACGGATTAATAATAGGATGCTTGTCTGCAGACTCGGACTCATTTTCTTGCTCCCATGAGCGGGAAAGGGCATCGGCCTTACGATTCTGAGAACCCGGACAGAACTGGAGTTTAAAGTCAAACCTAGAGAAGAAAAGTGCCCATCTGGCCTGACGAGGATTCAGACATTGTGCGCCTTTAAGATATAAAAGATTTTTGTGGTCGGTAAGTATGGTGATTGAGTGGGAAGCTCCCTCCAACAGGTATCTCCACTCCTCCAGAGCGAGCTTGATGGCTAGCAACTCCTGATCGCCAATGGCATAGTTGCGCTCAGCTGGGGAGAACTTCCGGGAGAAGAAACTGCAAGGATGTAGATGTCCATCTTTGGCCCTCTGGGATAACACCGCTCCTACTCCAACGGAGGAGGCATCTACCTCTAAGATAAAAGGAGAGTCGGTGTCAGGCTGTTTCAGAACTGGTGCAGAGATGAACCGTTGCTTCAAAAAGGTGAAAGGCCTGCGTAGCTTCCTCGGACCACTTGGACGGATTAGCACCTTTCTTGGTTAATGCAGTGATAGGCGCCACAATGGTGGAAAAGTCTCGTATAAACTTTCTATAATAATTGGCGAACCCTAAGAACCTCTGGACCCCTTTGAGGGTTAAGGGTATAGGCCAATTCTGGATTGCTTGGAGTTTCTCAGGATCCATCTCTAGTCCGGAACCGGACACAATGTAACCTAGAAACGGAATGGTTTTAACTTCAAACACACACTTCTCCAATTTACAATAGAGGTGATTGACACGGAGACGGGAAAGAACCTCCTTTACCCAGAAACGATGATCTTCTAGATTATTAGCAAAGATGAGGATGTCATCTAGATAAACCACGACATGGCGGTATAAGATGTCCCTGAAGATCTCATTCACGAAGTGCTGGAAGACTGCTGGAGTGTTGCTCAATCCGAAGGGCATGACGAGGTACTCATAATGTCCGTCACGGGTGTTAAAGGCGGTCTTCCACTCGTCACCCTCACGGATTCGGATGAGATTGTAGGCACCCCTCAAGTCCAGCTTTGTGAAAATGGTTGCACCACTAACTCTATCAAAGAGCTCTGTAATCAAGGGTAAAGGGTATCGGTTCTTGACGGTAATGTCGTTCAGACCTCTGTATTCGATGCACGGATGCAGACCACCATCTTTCTTCTTAACGAAGAAGAAGCCTGCGCCGGCTGGAGAAGAAGATGGTCGGATGAAACCCTTCGCCAGGTTCTCTTTGATGTACTCTTCCATGGAGTGTGTCTCAGGCAGAGACAACGGATAAGTTCGGCCTCGCGGTGGAACCTTCCCTGGAATGAGGTCGATTGGGCAGTCCCATTCTCTATGAGGAGGTAGGATATCAGCAGAGGCTTTACTGAACACGTCCGTGAAGTCTTGATATGGAGGAGGCGGAACATCAGATGACCTGGGGAAGGAAGAACAGGAAGAACTTTGGCTAAACAAGTCTCAGCACAGGAGGAACCCCATGCCAGTATTTGCGTAGTCGACCAGTCAATCGATGGGTTGTGGAGACGGAGCCATGGAAGGCCTAAAACCACTGGATGTGTGGCTCTTGGAATCACTAGAAAAGAAATATACTCAGAATGAAGAACTCCCACTCTCAGACGAACTGGAAGAGTCCTTAAGGAAATGACTGCGTCAAAAATCTTGCTGCCATCCACGACAGTCAAAGAGATGGACGAGGACAGTCTCTCGGTGGGTAGGGACCACCGTTTAACATAAGCTTCGGTTATGAAATTCCCAGCTGCTCCGGAATCAAGGAGGGCAATGACGTTCCTGTAACGTTGAGCAATTTGGAGCGACACTGGGAGGTTACAATCATGAGGAGATGGAGAGGAGATCATTACTCCTAGCCGGCCCTCTCCTTGGCGAGCTAGGGTCTGGAGTTTTCCCGAAAGTTTGGCACAGGCGTTGATAGTGTGCGACGGAGCTGCACAGTAGAGACATAGAGACTCGGAGAGGCGTCTTCGGCGCTCAGCGGGAGATAGACGGGAACGACCAATTTGCATAGGCTCATCCTTGGATGGAGATGGTTGACGAGGAGGAGGAGCAGAAGATTTAGGAGCGGATGATCTTCCTCGCTCGGTTGCTCTCTCTCTGAACCGTAGATCAACCTTCGTGCATAGTGAAATTAGCTCATCCAACTTAGAAGGCAAGTCTCTGGTAGCTAACTCATCTTTAATGCGTTCTGACAGGCCATGCCAGAATGCAGCATATAGGGCCTCGTCGTTCCAGGCCAGTTCAGATGCCAGGATTTTGAACTGTATAAGATACTGTCCCACAGTACGTGTTCCCTGGCGTAGACGGAGAATCTCAGATGAAGCAGAGGAAACCCGGCCTGGCTCGTCGAAGATGCGCCTGAATGATGCTACAAAGTCAGTATAGGAGGACAGCAGGGGATCAGATTTCTCCCATAACGGTGATGCCCAATCAAGGGCTGAGCCACTGAAAAGAGAAATAATATAAGCAACTTTGGTACGGTCACTGGGGAAGTTGCCAGGTTGAAGCTCAAAATGGATTTCACATTGGTTGAGATCCGTCAAATTTTGCTGGCGTTGGAAGATGAAGACGTGGTATGGAAATGGGTAAGGTGGGTGGGGTTACAGCTGGAGTCACTGTGGTGGACGCACCAGACGTGCCAGGTCCACGGAGGGTCGTCTGAATCCCATCCAGCCGAGTAGAGAGATCCTGGAGACAGCGGATGGTGTGACCTTGTGCAGCCTCCTGATGTTCGAGTCTGGCTGCCAGTTCTTGCATAGGTCTAGCCGCTTGATCCTGGTCTCCGGCTGGATTCATATGGTCATTGCTTACTGTCACAACTGAGGGTTTAGGCTGACGGGAGGAAGCCTCAGTTGTAGGGGCTGAGATGAAGTTAAACTTGGGAGGTTTAGGAACATGCCAGTAGTTGTAACAGGTGAATCTGTAACTTGAGTATGCTGCTGTATCAGCTGGATGGAACCAGCCAGGTGGTAAGACACGGAGTGGATGCTGAGTGGAATCAGCCGGGTGATGAAACACAGAAAGAATGCTGAATGGAATCAGCCAGGTACTAAAGTCACGGAGTGGATGCTGGATGGAACCAGCCAGGTGATGAACACAGAGTGAATGATGTGAGATGCTAGGGAGCATAGAAACAGAATAGCTGATAAATGATTACCGGTGGTAGTGGATACTGCTGGTAAGATAGGATCCGCTGGATCAGCACCGGTGTTTAGTAGAAGCTGAAATCTGTTGAAAGCTGGCTGCTGGAAACAGATTGAAGATAGCTGGAAACTTGGACAGCCACGGAAGACTGTAGAGTCAGGCTGCACCGCAAGATGGAAAGCAGGTGCGGGTCTCTTTGTGGATGCTGGAGACAGGAACTGGAACCTGGAGAAACAAACCACAGGAGAGAGAGACTGGAACAAGGTATGACATTCAAAGCACTGACATCTATCTGGCCCAGACACAGGATACTTATACCTGCTGCTATGCAGACATTGGCTAGGCAATTATGCAGATTCCAGAGATGGTGGATTGGAGGAATTGGAGCATGTGATCAAATTCAACATGGCTGCGCCCATGCTGGAACCCGGAGGGAAAACTAGTTTGAAATGAAATGTGCAAACATAGTGATAATAGCGGCGCCGGCCGCGGAGGACAGAAGACGCCAGATGACTGTTATATGCTGAGACACTTGGAGGGCAGCAGAGGCCGCGGCAGGCATGATACACTATACTGAGAACCTGCAGCAATAACACAGGAACGGCGGCGGAGGACGGGAGACGCCATGTTTGGATTCAAACATGGCGCCGCTGTGATAGTGCCTCAGAATGACAGGAGGGATGTGCAGAGTGTTGACACAGACGAGATCCGGACTTGGAACGCTGGGCCAGTCTCAGAAGACACCTAAACGGCAGGTAATGGCGTCCAGATACCCGGATTGTGACAAATACACTAGGGCCTAATGCCCTCTAATGTCCCACAGGCCTATTGCCTGATATGCCCCTCAAGCCTAATGCCCGCCTATCAGGGCCACGGGCGGGGGGGTCCCCCGACTACACGGGCCAGGAGGGCCCAACTAAATGTCCCCCATGGGCCAGGAGGGCCCGACTAAATGTCCCCCACGGGCCAGGAGGGCCCGACTGTGCCCACGGGCCGGGAGGTCCCGACTACGTGCCCACAGGCCGGGAGGGCCTGACTGTGCCCACGGGCCTAATGCCCAAACACCTGGTGGTCTAGGGAGGAGTGGG
Organism: Pseudophryne corroboree; assembly: GCF_028390025.1. Taxonomy (NCBI): domain Eukaryota; kingdom Metazoa; phylum Chordata; class Amphibia; order Anura; family Myobatrachidae; genus Pseudophryne; species Pseudophryne corroboree. The sequence goes on along the minus strand of NC_086447.1, from coordinate 85,901,605 downwards.
TACAGGGGCACCTGAGAAGGGCCTACCTGACCCGCTGGGAGAGGCACCAGGGGGGAGCTTCGTCAGCTCTTTTCCTTTCCACCCCTGGTGACCTCTCCGGCGCTCCTTTTCAATCTTCGGCCGCTGGCCCGTCATGGCCAGCGGCGCCGCCGTCGCCTCGCCGCGTCCAGCCGCCGCTGGACATTTCCTTTTCCGGGACTGGAGTCTTCAGGCCTCTTCCGCGGCCACCCGAGCTCTTCGGCGCTCTTCCGCGCACCCTCCGTCGTCGGCTCCCACGAGGCGTCATCTTTTCCCGCACTCCTGCGTGCGGTCTCCTCTTCTGGCTCCCGCCCGGCATCTGACGTCAGATGCCGGGGGCGGGGCCTGTGACGCGGCGAGCGCCGATTGGCTCGCCGCGCCCGCTTCTGATTGGCAAGCGCCCCGCGAGCCACGATTGGCTCGCGGACGGCGCCGGATTCAAAAAGCCGCGTGCGGCGCTTCTCATTGTCGGCCCAAGCAGCGCAAAGTTCAAAGCGCCGCCGCGCCGCTACCCGCCGCCGACAGCCTGGTGCAAGGAAACATCCGATCCCTGCACCAGACACCCGCCGCACATCCAGCGCTGGGGACAGACAAGCTGCCCCAGCGCTGTCCCCAGCCAGGGACCGC